>NW_005360187.1:4369730-4412129 GCF_000412655.1 Myotis brandtii | reverse complement strand
TTTTATATACTTGTCTATAAAAGAATCAGGCAGAGTTAGTAGCCAAAGTAAGCCAGGATATGTAAGAAGTAAACATCTCAAAAGCCCATTTTTCACTATAATTTGGAGAAGCCTGCATCTCTCTCCATTGCTCCCCGCACATTCTCTGAGGGTTGCTGAGAGGTCGCTGAGAGCTAGGGATTAGATAAATGCAGATCGTCAGCATATGTGCTTAGAGCAGTGATGGCAAACCTTTTGAGCTCGGCGTGTCAGCATTTTGAAAAACCCTAACTTAACTCTGGTGCCGTGTCACATATAGAAATTTTTTGATATTTGCAACCATAGTAAAACAAAGACTTATATTTTTGATATTTATTTTATATATTTAAATGCCATTTAACAAAGAAAAATCAACCAAAAAAATGAGTTCGCGTGTCACCTCTGACACACGTGTCATAGGTTTGCCGTCACTGGCTTAGAGCAAAGACATCCTACTTGGTGTGGGCACCAGAGTCCGGTGATGGGTTTCATATTCCTATCATAACTGGAAGCAAATGATAATCTTTTAAAGGCCTACCCTTCCCAGGGGCTGCCTCTCAGGGAGTCCTCAGAGAATCCTCACCTGGGACCAGGTGCAGGTAAAGAACTGCCTTGGGTTCAACATCCTGCAAATGCATCCCAAGCTGACTCCAGTGATCAATGTTGCACAATGAAAATCTCACTAAAATTCATTAGCAGGACTAAAGCCGTAACTTCTGCCATCCCTGAGACCACCAGGGATCCTTCCTTTGTGAATTCTCGGGCCAGGGATTATCCTTTCCTTGAATTACAGTGAAATCTGTCTTAAGTGATCACCCAGGGACCATCCAAAATTGGTAACTTGGTAGAGGTTGAACTTTAGCTAAAGGTCAAACAAAATTCTTCTGGAAACCCTAGGGGTTGCTTAAAGGTGAAATGAGGAGCTGAAATGAAAATTGACTTAATCCCCGGTTTATGAACCTAGTAGCACAGCTGAGCAGACTGAGGGATGCAGTCGGCTCCTAAGTGCATCCTGACTGATCTTTCTGAAATGCCTCAAGACTTCTGTCAAGCACCATGGCCTTTCCACTTGCTAAGCATATGCCCAGCCATGCTTTATTTTCCAAGGGTGCCCATACATTTTGAAGACCTTTGGTGGCTTATCTAACCCATGTCAGGGGTAATTCTACAACCATGGCAGGTGAGGCCCTGCTCACAGTGCACAGAATGTGGATCACCGATACCTTTAAGATCGTTACCTGGGAAGAGGAAAATTGGCTCAACTGACATTCAGTGTAGGAAGGAGTTTTTGTTTGTTTGTTTTTAGGGAGGGATCTTTATTCTTATCTGTTATTATATAAACTAGGGGCCCAGTGCACGAAGATTTGTGCATGGGGGTGGGGTCCCTCAGCCCGACCTGCACCCTCCCCAATCTGGGAGCCCTCAGGGGGAGCCCTCTCCAACCAGGGAGTTTCTGTCTGTCTTTGCAATCATATGAGTGAATTGTCTGAAACCCCCAACCCATTTTGGTTTGTTGCTTACAGAATAATAAAGGCTTTTTTTTCTTTGCTTCATTGGTGGAGATTTCCTCGAAGTTTTAGGATATCTTCCCTTTAATTTTTCCTAGACACTCTGATTTTACTTATGTCTCTCACCTTTGCTTTCCGTCCATCATCCCCCACCGCAACAGTAACTTGCTCCAGGCTCACTTTGCTCTAGTGTCTAGGAGAGCCGTTTGCCACCAGAACTATGATTCCCAGCATTCCTGATGCTCCCTGCACTCTGGGCTTCTGCTTCTGGTCCTGGGGCTGCCATCACAACTGATTCCAAGCATTCCTGGTGCTCCCCACACTCTGGGTTATCCCTGACAAGGGAGCCACGTCCCCCCAAGCTGCCGGCTCTCCCACTCTGTGTATGCAAATTGCCCACCATCTTTGTTGGGTAATTTGCATATTCACTCCTCATTGGCTGGTGGGTGTGGCGTGGGCATGGCTTGAGCATAGTTGAGGAATGCTAATTTGCATGTTTCTCTTTTATTATATAGGATACTAGAGTCCTAGTGCACAGCATTTGTGCACTGGGGTGGGGGTTCCCTCAGCCAGTCCTATGCCCTCTCACAGTCCGGGACCCCTCGGGGGGGTGTCTGCTTGCTGGCTTAGGCCCACTCATGGCAGTCGGACATCCCCCAAGGGTCCTTAGCACTGCCGCAGAGGCAGGAGAGGCTCCTGCTACCGCTGCTGTACTGAGTGGCACTCTCCCTGTGGGAGCACACTGACCACGAGGGGGCAGCTCCTGTGTTGAGTGTCTGCCCCCTGGTGGTCAGTGCTCATCATAGCAACTGGTCGTTCTGCCGTTTGGTCTATTTGCATATTAGGGTTTTATTATATAGGATAATTATCTTTATATTGTAGTATAGAGGCCTAGCATAGAACATAAAATACCACTGTAATCTATTTTATGATCCCCTGTGAATAATTAGAGGAGAATTTATAGCCATCTTCAGGTAACCCTGGAACTGTCTGGGCTAAGGGAAAGAAGGCAAAAATCTGAGGGAAGTAGGGCCAGCATATTTCTCTTCTTCCTTCCTGTAAGTAGTGAAGGAATAGACACATTGGGCCCAAACCCCTACTGCCTCACATTCTGTAGCTTGGACTGGTCGCTGTGACCCAGTGAGCCTCTGTTTCTTCCTCTGTCATAAAACAATAATAATACCTACAGCTGTCATTGACCCCGACATGCAAACCCTGGGCTGAGCAAGGACTTTACACACAGCGAGTGCACCCTGGTGAATCCCCATTGCATTCCACTGTGGGCAGTGGTTCTCCATTTGAGGAGATAAGACTGTCTATAAAATATTGATTAAAAATACCTACTTTGCAGGGATGCTGAGAACATTTAGTCATATGGCAAGCGAAAGCCACCAGCACAGCCTGCCTGCTGAGCAGCAGTTCCACTAGTTACTCCGATTCCTCTTCCCATAGAGATGGGCACTCACTATGTGTCCCTGTGACTGTGCATTTCAGAATTCTGATCCTCTGATGGGGTGGGAATTCCCCAATTTTTTTTACTCCTCACATGTTTATTTGAACACTGCAGGATGCCGGGAGGACAGCGGGGACGTGAACAGATGAGTTCTCTGCTGGCGGGGCTGATGGTCAGCACTGTTGTGCACTTCAGGTCCTGTTGAAACCCGGGTGTAGGAGAAGGACTTAGGGAGGGTCCCCATGAGGAGAGGTGCTGATTGGTTTCTTGGTGTAGAAGCAAGGTTAACTCAGCATGCCTAGATCAGTACATCTAGGCCTTCCACTGTTCTATTTTAGTCTTTTTGGGCAATCTGAGTTTATATATAGAAGAAACTGGTGTTTGGAACAAGTGATGTTTTCATACACAGTCTTTATGTCTTCGTAATATACCTTCAGACTTAAGTTCATGGTGATGGGGCGAATGTGGGCAAGTGTGGCACATGGGAGCAGCCCTCTCAGCTCCATTTTCAAATTGGCGGCTCCCGGAAACCAGCAAACAGTCACCAGAAAGGTGATCCAGGGAGAAAGCCCCGAATGGCTTGTGCACATGAAGGTTCGATTCTCTTGGCTCCAGCTTCCTGGGCCTGGCTTTAGGTGCCTGACGGGCCAATTACCCCTCTTTCCTTAACAGGATTTACTTTCCTGATCACATCCATTACTTCCCAGAGCACCCCAGGGGAAGAACTGTACACAGGATGGCACCTTCTTTCTAGAAATTCTTTCTTATGTCCAAGTTAATGAGCCAACAACCGAATGTTTCCTGAAGTCCAGCACCCTTGGCTGCCGCTCTGCGCCCTGGCTGACAGCGTGGTTCACTAGGCTCTTCGCTTAAACTTAGATCAGAATACCTAATCCATAGCCCCTCCTCTCTCTTTCTACCAGTGGTGAAGTGCAATAGTAGTACATCATTAGCCACTTTCAGTTATTCTTCATCAGGTTAAGTCCATTCAACTCCATGTAATTGTGAGGTTGGTTACTAACACTGGTTAGTGGAGAGAATTAAAACAAAAGCTTAACAGGAACCTCAGGTCTTCAGCCCAGGTCTATTTATTTTGTAAGAGCTGTAGAGAGGATTTAAGGTAAATAATAAACTTAGCTTTTTATACACAAGACCCTTATGACTCAACCAAAGCCCACTTTTCTGTGTAATAAACCTAAGGAACTTACTACAAAAGGAGAGCCTGTCCCTGGGGTAGTCAAATTGGCCCCCGCTGCTTGTTTGTGTGAACGAAGTTTGACTGGAGCACAGCCATGCGTGTGCCCTGCCAGTGGCTGTTTTCACAGGACGAAGCAGAGCGGGTTATCTGCAGCACAGGCTGTGGCCTGCAGAGCCTGAAACAGTTACTACCCGGCCCTTTGCAGGAAAAAAAAAAGGCTTAACCCTCCCTTGTCCTAAAATGGGGATGAACTTTAAACAGCGTGCTCCGTGAGGGCAGGGGTCATAGCTGTTTTGCTCACTATGTATGCCCAAGGCCTCCTGGGTAATGTGGTCACTCAACAAAAGAAAGATGTTAGACTTCTCTCACTTTGGAAGTTTCCTTCACTTTTGTTCTTTATCCCCTCCCCTCCCACCCACTGTAGGATTGGAGTCCCAGCATATCATCTGTCTTCAGTCTTACCTCCTCCATTTGAGTTTTGTTCGCTTATAAACAAATGTTCTTCTTCATTCAGTAAATGCTGTTGATCCCCCTCAATGGCCCAGGCCCTGGAGCATATGGTGGTGAACAAGGCAGTTCCGGCCCAGGCCTACAAGCCTTCAAAGATACGATGCTAGTGGGGAAGGCAGACAAAACAAGTAAACACACATGCACACAATCTCAGGCAGTGAGAGGAAATAAAATAGGGACATATGATAAAAGTATTTGCACAAGAACAGATGAATTTGGATGCAAATGTCAGAAAAGGCTTCACCAAGGAGGTATCATTTCAACTGATAACGAAAGGGGAAACCTGGGGACATTCCTTTGAACTGTTTATCTAGTAAATGGCATATATTTGTTTCATTTAGTTCTTTTTGTGTTTTTGTTTTTTTGAGCATATTCTTTGCCTCCTCATTTGGCCTGTTTGTTTCTATGTAGTAGGTAGAAGGTGCCCTGTGGGGCCCA
Organism: Myotis brandtii; assembly: GCF_000412655.1. NCBI lineage: Eukaryota > Metazoa > Chordata > Mammalia > Chiroptera > Vespertilionidae > Myotis > Myotis brandtii. Next base: position 4,407,004 of record NW_005360187.1, on the reverse strand, counting down.
GTGGTGGAATCTACCCTTGTCACCAGAGCCAGGTGCTCCAGGGGTGTCCCCTGTGTGAACTATATGGCCTTCTGTTGTGACTGGGCCACGGTTGCTTTGGACACACTGGCAGGTGAGGCTGGTCCCTGGCCTGGCTGGCTGTGAGGCCTGGCCACAGCTGTTGCAGGCGCACTGGTGCAGGGGCGGCCTTCAGTGTGGCTGGCTGCGAGGCCCAGCCTTGACGGGGCAGACTCACTGCTGTGCTGGTGCTGACGGAGGCCACCCACCAGGTGTGGCAGGGCAGGAGCCACTTTGGAAGGATGCCAGCCTGGTGGGTCCTCAGGGAAATGCCAGGGTGGGGTGAACAGTGTTAGCAAGTTAATGAAGAATGTCAGAAATGGCCCCTGCCAGGGTCAGACCCATTAGGTGGGGAAAGAGTAAAGACAATGGGGAAAAATAGTGCCCCCAGCACGTCCGACTCTGGAGAAAGTTCCAACACACCCTAACGTTACCCAGTGTATGACCTTCATGTACGACCCAGGTCTTTCAAAATGCTCCCTCCGCACTGGGACTTGGAAAGAGCACAACCTTTGTTTCCTACAGCCCTTCTCTCTCCCAGATGCGAGCCCTGCTGGTTTTCAAAGCAGGTGTCGTGGGTGCTCCTCTTCCGGATGCAAGTCCCCCAGGCCGGGGCTCAGACCCCTCGCCCTTCAAGGGGGCACCTTTGCAGTTGTGAGATCCCTCCTCCCTGTGGGTCACCACATGTGGAGTGTGTGTGTGGTTGGGGGGGGGGGTCCTGACTGGACAGAGGCTCTGCATCCCACCTTCTCAATGTGGCTTTTCCTCTGGATCCATGGTTGTAGGAAATCTGTTCTGCGAGTCGCCAGGTCGTTCTCAGGGCTCGCTCCTTCATGTGCAGCTGTAGCTTTGGTGCCAATGAGAAGAGCTGAGCTCAGGATCTTCCCACTGTGCCATAGTGAGCCGAAGCTGGAAGCCATGCCCCCGAATGCCAATGTAGCCTGTCCGTGAAATGTCCTTCTTGTGGTTGGTGCCCTGTCCCGCAATGAGCCTGTCTCTGGGTCCGAGTCACTGCCCCTGCTCCTGCGCGGGACCTCACATCCGACTTCTGCTTCTAAGGTTGCTGGAGTGTAGCAGCTCGAGAGTGAAGCAAGGAGACATTTAGGAGGTGGTCGTGGTCATTCGGGGGGAAATGGGCTCTTCTTCGCATCCCAGGGGAGTCCCACCTCTTTCCAGGACTTTTGCTTGATTGACAGCCACTGTCTCCCCTCTGTCCTCTGTGCTGCCACAGCCACTCAGGCCCCCCCTTTGCACCTAATCTGTGAAATGTCCTATATTGTCATTTATCCCACGTCTCTATCACTGAGTCATAGCCCCTCAAGAAAAGGGCCCTGTCTTGCCACTTTTCTTCCTTAGACCCTATTACAAGGTCCCTCAGCGTGTACTGGTGATAATGTGTAGCCATCACCCCAGTGGAGAGAACAGCCATCTAAGTCAGCCCATCACCTCGGGAACATGGGCAAACCAGAGCTTGTTTCCAAGGAAATTCAAAATCGTAGAACAGTGGGAGCGGAGAAGCTGTGGCCTCTGGCCTGAGTGGCTTGGAAACCAGCCAGGAGCGAGGGCCATTCCCTCAGGAGGCACACGGAGCTTTCCGGCTCATTGAAACCCTGTGGGTACATGCAACCCTGGGCAGCCAATTCCCATTCATTGTCGAGGTCACAGCACCAAACTCTGGCTCTGTGAGCTCACAGAAGCATTAATGGGGTAATGTGCTCCATCACGCAAATGGGAATCAGAGACTATAATGGGCTTCATTATATCCATCTGTTCATCCATCACTTCTCTCCATCGCTCACCACTTCACTCCAGAAACGGAACACCCCTCACTAATTAGATTTATCCTAATCTCCTTTATGCGCCATCAATCCTCTCAGAGGCCATCTGTGAGTTTAGAGTTCAGACCTTTAAGAATTATGCTAATCAGTCTTTTTCTAATTTAAAGTGTTCATCTGATGGCCACAATTTGAAACTTCTTGCTGTGACAAATGGGAATTCATTGTGAGATTTTGTGCTAAGTTTAAACACCCTCATCCTCGGAGGTGCCACATAACGGGCCGTTTCTAAGAAAATTTCAAGCTGAAGAGCGTAGAACCTCAGAGCCAGCAACGAGCCAGAGAAATGGAGTCTGTATGGGAAGAATGTTAATTGGCGTGCAATAAGAGGAAGAGGTGATTTGCTTTCATTTGTAGAATCACAACGAGTGGTGCCTGAGCTAACATTTGCGAGTGGATTGTATGTTTGGGTGGTGCAGCCACTGGCGTGTAAAATGCAGAGGAGAAGCAGTTTCCCGAGGCAGGCGCCCGAGGGCGAGGAGTGGATTTTCAGAGCCCTTGCCTCCCCGGAGCCTGTGGCCTGGTCACCAGGGGCTGGTGGGGAAAGATAGCAGATTTCTGTGCAGTGGTTTGAAGCTGGTAGGAGAAAGGGCACTTTTGGACACTGCACAGTGGCATTCACTGTGGAGCCTAGCACCCAGGCCCTGAGCTGGGTAGTGAATAGCTGTCAGCCCTGGTCTTGGGCAGTGGGAACAGAGCTCAGTGGAGAGGTTGGTGATGACTGCATTAATTACTCATTGAATAAATAAGCAGATGTGACTTGACTGGGAATTATAGTCCAAGTAGCACTTTTCAGATGGAAAAGTACCCATGAGTCTCTTGCAGATCTTGTTAGAGTTTTTGATTCATTCGGTCTGGGGTGGGGCCTAAGATTTGGCATTTCTAACAAGCTCCAGGTGGTGTGGATGCTGCTGGCTTAAGACCACACTTGGTGTAGCGCAGGGGTGGGCAAACTTTTTGACTCGAGGGCCACAATGGGTTCTTAAACTGGACCGGAGGGCCGGCCGGAACAAAAGCATGGATGGAGTGTTTGTGTGAACTAATATAAATTCAAAGTAAACATCATTACATAAAAGGGTACAGTCTTTTTTTTTTTAGTTTTATTCATTTCAAACGGGCCGGATCCGGCCCGCGGGCCATAGTTTGCCCACGGCTGGTGTAGTGGGAGAGGTGAAGAGTTCGGGGGCACGAAGAACCAGGGCCAAGCCCTGCCCACGTACTGGCCAAATTACTTTCCTCAGTACCGCATTCTTTCAACAAATATTTATTGAACCTCTATTATGTGCCAGAAACTGTGCTCAGTTGAACAGCTGGGACAAGCCAGGAAATGCCCCTGCTCTCCTGGTGTTTTTAGGATGGTGGGGCGACACCCAAGAAAAAAAGGTAACAAAGCAAAAATGAGTTATTATAACTTGTGGTGATTGCTAGCAATGGTGGCAAACATTTATTGAGAACCTACTGTGTGCAAGGCAGAATTTTAAAACATTCATGTTTATAACAACTGGTATCCCTGAATTTAGATACAGAAATGGGGACAGACATGAAAAGCAGTAGAGCCATGACTTGGAGTCGGGCAGCCCAGCCCTGGGACCGGCGCCCTGGACCAGGGCGTGGCTGACCTTTCCTGTGAAGGGCCTGGCAGTAAACCCTTCAGGCCTGCAGGCCACTCGCTTTCTGTGGCACCGCCTGCACCTGCCTGTGTAGCACAGACACAGTCACTGTCATGAGTGAGCAGGACTCTGTTCCAAGGGGAGTTTATTTACCAGAACAGGCCCTGGGCCAGACCTGACCCACGGGCTATACTTTGCTAACACTCATCCTGGATCGTTATCCCAGGCAGCGTTTCTCACATTGTAAAGCAGCCCTGTCCCGTGTAAATATGTGAGCCACACGCGTAATTTTAAACCTTATTGTAATATATTTTTAACCTAAAATATCCAAAGTATTATCATTTAGAAAGGTAATCAATATAAAACAATGTTAATGAGAGATGTTATATTCTTTCTGGCACTAGGTTTAATCTGGTGTGTATTCTACACGCTCAGCACATCCACTCAGACTGGTCATGGTTTACGTGCCCAAGAGACACATGGGCTCCTGGCCGCTGGCCTGGACAAGGCACAGGGCTTCAGACTCACCTGGCTGAGCCTGCGAGTCTGTGTGTCTAAAGAGCCCCGATGGTGTGCTCTGTGGAGCAGCAAGGCTGCGGCTGCCACCCCTGAAGGGAACATTCTCTGATGAGACTGGGGGGCAGCCAGCAATAAGGTGGCCCAGGAAGGCTCTTTGAAGGGGCCGTATTCAAGTTCAAACCCAGGGGGTAAGAAGGAGCTAGCCAAGAGAACAGGGGGAGTATGTGCTCCAGGCAGAATAAGAAACTTTTAGATTAAGTGAGGCAAGTTGATTCCAATAACATGTTTTCTCTGGCAGTGGGTTCATTTTGATTTTTTTAATGGCCATCTGACAATTACTTAGGTTTCAAAGTTTCCCTCCAACAAAAATAATTCTGCTATTTCAGATAATTTCTCAAATAATTGACACAGACTGGCCGAGGCAGGTTTGCATGTGTTTTACACGCATGCATCTGTTTTACCACATAAGCCCAGGTGAGGGAATAGTTAAGTGAGAAGAGCTGACGGTCAGTGGCAGCACCTTCTATGTTTGCACTGATCTTTGTTTTGCCTTTTCATTTACATTTCCCTTTGATGAAAAAATGAGAGAAGCGGAGAAACAAAAGAAACAGAAAATCTCCAGCACTTGTCGGTGAGAGAGTTGGGGCATGAGACATTCCACACGAATGATAACTAAGTTGCTGAGCGTGCTGTGTGCCAGACACTGCCGAGGCCCTCGTGTGGATTATCTCATCCACTCATCCCAACAACCCTATGTAGTAGGCATGCGTATGCGTTATGGGTTGAGTTGTTCCCCTGCCCCCCCCCCAAAAAAAAAAAGATATGTTGAAGTCCTAACTCCCAGTATCTCGAAATGTAACCTTGTTTGGGAATAGGGCCTATATAGAGGTAATCGAGTGAACATGAGGTCATCAGAGTGGGCCCTCATCCAGAAAGACTGGTATTCTTGCACAAAAGGAAATGTGGACACAGAGACAGAGATGTGAGGATGCCATGGGGAGATAAGGCAGAGATGTGGGTGATGGGCTAGCAGTGAAGCAATGCCAGACACTGCCAGCTGACCACCGCAATCTAGGAGAGGCACGGAGCGGAAGCTCCCTCAGAAGGAACCAGTCCCGTCCACGCCTGATCTCAGAATTCTGGCCCGGAGAGCTGTGAGACAAGCAATTTCCATGTTTAAGCCACCAGGTCTGCGGTACTTTGTTATGGCCGCCCCAGGAGACTCACACAGCATGAGGTCCTCTACCCCATTTTACAGAGGCCCCGGCTCCGAACATCTGTGTGATGTGTCCGAGCCTGCCACCCGGCAGGGCGTATAATAGTAAAAACAGATTTGTGCCTGTGAAAATACATGGAAGCCTACTATTTCAGTCTATGCTGTTCATTATGTGAGAAACTGTCTTAAATAGCAGGATGATTTTGTTTGAGTGGAAACTTTGAAACCTAAATAATTATCAGATGGCCATTTAAAAAAATCAAAACCAACCCACTGTCAGAGAAAACATGTTATTGGAATCAAGTAAGCTGGCGGCATAATCTGCAAATTCCATGTGTAGTGCTTTGGTCTCTGAAACATAATTATCGAGCTTAAGTTAATCAAAATAATGCTCAGAAAACCTGGCCTGGCAGCCTGTGGTAAGTAATTATATACACTGATTACACATGTGATCCACGGCCAGCAGAGGCCCAGGAACCTCCATTTGCTGCAGACACTGCACATGTACAATTAGGGAGCCACACAGAAGAGTGTCCACAATGAGAAGGAAATCTGTGGAACGTGCAGGTGCCCACTGCACCCAGTGGAGGTCTGTAGCATCGCAGCAGGGCCAGCTCAGGAAGGGGAGGCGGCCAGGGGTGCTCACTGCTCACCATAGCCTGTGCCCCAAACTGTTGTTTCCATTTTCTCTCAAGTTCCTCTTTCGAAGGATGATTAGCTCTGGGACAAGCAGAGGTCATCTTTCTTGGTGATTATCCAACCTCTGAAACAATAAAATCGCCATTAGTGATGGGTCACAAATAAGGGTAGGATGCTGACCTCAAACATACCTTCATTTGTCCTTTGTTTGCTATTTGGTTTTCTCTCCAATTATCCTTGAAAGAGGGGAATACCATTGGGGTCCATGGGCTAAGACCAGGGACACTCAAAGTTTGGCTTCTACTCAGATTCTTTATAAGTTTACTATATTACAAAAAATGTATTAAGTAGGTATAGTTGAATTTCAGGTTGATGAGATTCTATTTTGTTCTGTATCTCTCTTACAGCATATGTCTCTGCTCTTGCATTAGTGTTATAACAATTGTTTCGAGAACAAACTCTTCTTTGAGGCTAAGGATGGCCATAACTGTGTTGGCCTTCTGAATATCTGATATGGGTGTTTATCTGGACAAGAAGTATTTAATGAACACCTACTGTGTGCCTAGTTCTGGTTGTATAAAGTCATTGTTAAGATATTGGATTGAACCATGTGACATTGATGTTTTGAAGGTTAAGGAAAAGTTGAATATTGCTAATAGATATGGTTTACATTCATAGAATCTATAATTTAGTGGAAAGATAGACATAATAAAAGACACAATAGAATAAATTTCCTGAAATGAAGCCACGTAAAAGAGCCTCCTAGCCCAAGGTTGAGGGAGCAGGGGAGGAAATGTATTCCATGCAGAGAGAGGAGTATGTGCAAAGGGCTGGTGGTAAGACAGGCAGGTTGTTTAAAAAAAACACTCCTACTTAAATAGGGTGGGAACAGAGGCTGCCAAGGGTAGAGAGATGAGGGTGAAATGGAAAATAAGATGCCAAAAAAGTGGTGGCAAGGACCAGCTTACTCAGGACCAGAACGTTAGAAGGCAAAGGTTAGGGTCTAAGCCAGTGGTTCTCAACCTTCTGGCCCTTTAAATACAGTTACTCATGTTGTGTCCCAACCATAAGATTATTTTCCTTGCTACTTCATAACTGTAATGTTGCTACTGGTATGAATCGTAATGTAAATATCTGATATGCAGATGGTCTTAGGCGACCCCTGTGAAAGGGTCGTTCGACCGCCAAAGGGGTCGCGACCCACAGGTTGAGAACCGCTGGTCTAAGCCGAAATGGATCTGAGCCATTACCTAGAACTTAATTTCTGCTTTGAAAACAAGAGGGCCCCTACATATACTTCTTCAGTTGTGAAACTAGATGCAGACCACCCCTATTTTTAAATTGAGGGTCCTTTTTAGTAGAGAAGCAAGACTGGAAGGCTCAAACTATTCACTTGACCTTCCTGGGCCGTTGTTTCCTTCTCTGCAAAACGGGGACAGCAGTATTGTGCCTCTTGTCTGCTCAAAGCCGATCCAATGAGAGCCCATGTGCAAAAGTGCTCTGATTCAGAGACTTCATCTTAGTCTCCATCGCCCAGCAGATGTTCAATACTGTCCATGAGACAGAGAAGGAAGGTTGAGGGAGCGGCTCTGGAGGCCCACCATCCGCCAGCTGTAAGGTAAGATCACATCTCCAAGCCGTACCTTCCTCGCCCGAAAAGGGAGATGGCAGCACCAAGGGCTCTTAGGAGGATTAAGTGAGATCATTTCTGTTCCAGAGCCTGGCAATTAGCGAGCACTTAATAGGAATCCATTAAGAATAACAGTAGTATTAGAACAATAATACGATTATGCTGTCATTATTCTCGGGCTCCCATTCTTCCCTGTTTCACTTCCCTGAAGCAGAAGGGTCCCTGCCATTGGACTGAAAGCTGCTCCCCTGCGGCCTGGGACAGGGGCCTGTTTCCCATAGAGCAGCATTTGTTTCTCATGCTTTCGCTGCTGCTTGCCTAAACCTGACTCCTTTTATCAGTAGACAAGCTCTCTCTCCACCCGAGGCCCAAATAACCATTTGCAAAGTGAAAGGACAATCAGTGGTTGGTTTTGCCTTTGGGATGCCAAAAAAATTAGTTTGTCTGGTTTTTAAAATTTTTTATTTTGGCATCTGACTGACACAGTCTGAACAACTAATTAGGAACACTCGCAGATCTTGGACTGATAAATTGGCTAGTAAGCCAATTGGAGTCAATTATTGCCAAAATCAAAAATTAAAGAGCTAGAGGAGCAGATAGCTTGGGAATTAATGGCTTTTTCCAACACTCTGTTTCCTACCTAAATATCAATCAGCAGACTGTCTGTTGTCCCCAAATGGTGGGCAGCAGAAATGGAGCTAGGGCTTCGAAGCCTTGGAATACAGTCTCGGTGTAGGAATTGGCATATACACAAGAGGACTGAAAGAAGCTATAAAATGTAGAAAGCATGTGAAATTTATATTACTACTGCAGACGTGTTTATTAAAATCCAGCAAGTATTACTTTTGCTTCAGAACTAGGACATGAGAGCAAATTTATGGAGAGAAGAACGTTTGGATGACTGTCTCACAGACATAAAGCTCTTAAGGCAGAGCAGTTTTAATTAAGAGCAGCATCCTGTGTGAAGTGTTATACCCAAATAGATCCTGGAGGTGAGAGGGGGGCGGCGTTCAGTGGAGGGATAAATCAATTTCAGACATCTGGAATCCAATTAATAACGTCAGTGCTTTCACATGCAAATGCTACTGTGCAGTAATCCTATGGAGGTTCTGCAATGGAAGCGGGATTTCCGCAGGGAGGGAAATTGCAATCATCCTATGTGGTGATCCTACATGTTGCCCAGAGATGTTTGTTTCATTTGTGGCCTGCCGTTACATAGCCATTGAAGTGATGTTTAATGACTAACGAGCATCTGCAAATCAGACCCTCGCCCCTGGAGCTTTCAAGCCAGGGCACACGTGTGCCGCAGAGGCAGTGTGGCAGGAGGGACGCCCCAGGGGTGCTCAGACTGGAGAGCGTTACAGATCTGCATCAGACACTGAGTCTAGGAATGAGCATTTACAGAAATATTTGTTTTGGGGCCTTTAAAGCGATACCTGAAATTATAAGAAACTATTTTAAAGCATTTTGATCTTTTATCCTTTCAAATCAACCAAATAAACTTCTTTAAACCCTTTGGTGGCACTGAGGTGAGATTAATTAAAGGATTAGGACACTTAAAAAAGATTTTTGTGGGTGTTTAATTCATACAGGTATAACTCTCAACATTAATATTTTCAGCTTTAATGAGAATATCAAAGATACTAATATTTAAAATTCAAGCCATATATATGTATATATATATATATACATACACACACACACACACACACACATACATAATCCAAGCCTAGGAGAGAGATATATATTTATTTATATAACATATTATTTCTATTTGTATATATCCCTATTTTTATATATTTATAATTCATATTTATATTATGCATATTATTTATTATGTATGTATATTTATAGGTATAAATATAAGTCCCAGGCTTGGCTCTGTCTACTGTGCCCCTTGGTAATAAATAATTGGGAGGTTAGATGCACAGTAGGAGGCAGAAAGAGGGAGGCATCTCTTTTCTGGCCTGGTGCTTTGAAATGGTCACAAGCCTGGCAGTGCACTTTAACTTCTCCGCGTGGTGAAGAAGTGAGTTTGCAGTTGCCTCATATCTCTGTTGTCTGTGCTGATTTCTGGGTTATGGTCACTTCTAGGGTTTTTTAAGTTGAGCCAGCAATAAGGAAGCCTCAGTTTCTTTCCATTCAATATTCTGGCTTAAAAAATAAAAAGATGTTTGAGATCCCGTGTGACAAAGATCTGTCGCCACACATGGTGAGCTTAGCATTTCAGCTACATCCAGGCTTTATGTCTTCATTAAAGAAGGTTTGTAAGTGAAATAGAGAGAGACGTTTGGGAAGGTTGGCTCCTAATTTGTTTGTCAGCTCACGTGGACCAAGTTCTTTGAAGGGCATGGGAACAGCTCCCTACGAAGTGAATGTGTTTGTGAGGGGGGCAGTTTTGTAACCGAGGCAGAAGGAGTCGTATAGAAAGAAGGAATCATGACCATCAGAGGAGTGGAGTATAGATTTCACATTAGTCGTTTTTCATCTGCCAATACGTGGTGCCGGTGCCGGTGCCAGGCACCTGGCCGGAGGGTGCTAGGGTAGCTCGTGTAGCTCTGCCAAACATATGGTGAACATTGGAAAGAAGTTTGTGAGGTCAGCCTGCTCCACTGTGGCCACCACTTGTGCAAATAGCTTGCCGCTCACCTGCTTTTCTGTGGAGCTGATGTTAAGGTGAGGGAGAGGCCCAGGCGCAGAGCCTCTGGGCCAGCTGTTCTGGCTGCCTCTCTACCTTCTCCTCGAGTACCTGGACATACTGTGTCTCCACAGGTTATCATTCTTCTGAGCCTAAAAAAGTAGGTGCTTAATGAGGGTGATGCGACCAAATGAATCACTGACCCCCATTCTCTTCCAGCCTCCAGTGCCGAGGAAGGGAGGTTCACCCTCGTCTCCGCTCATCTCTTGCCCTCTCTTTGGGCACTTCCTCTCTCTGCTCCAGCCCCTGCTCGGCAGCCAGCTCATGACCACGCAGATACCGTCCTTCCTCTGATCCCTCTCAGCTAATCGCCGCCACCTCAGAGCAGTCTTCCCTGACCACACTGTCTAATGTGGTTCTCTTCATTGTTCTCTCTCATGGTGGCAATGGATTCGATTACTTGCAAAGTGCCTGCTCTCTTGCCTAGAAGGGAAGCCTCCGGAGGGGCACCAGGCCGTGTCCAGCTTGCTCCCCACGGCGTGGTGCAGGTGCAATACACTGCGCCAGCACCTGGTAGACACGGCACTATTTGCTGAATAACTGAGCGAGTTCTCTAGAGAAACCAGCTTCCGACACTTGGGGGACCTGTGCTGTACGTGCCCCCAACCTAATTCAGCTTCTCCCAGTGCGTCTATCTGCAGGGCTCAGCCTTGCTGCCTGGAACATGGTGTTGAGCAGGAGTCTGAGGCTGTTTGTGGTGGCGTATTTTTGGCTGCATGTTCTGTGTTGGCTTACCTTTGTGCAGTGCAGACATTCCACTGTCCTGAGGAATTGCTGTAGTGCCTGGATCCTGCTTCTTAAGGTTTTCTTAGTGCCTTTGAAAAAAGAAGCCATAGTGTATATGAAACAAATGTTTAGAAGATGGAAATGAAACCAGAAGTTGGCCCTTTGCCGCTTCCCTTTCCTCATTCTGACATCACTCCAGGAGTCAGGGCAACACTTGCTCAAGCACCGATATCCCAAACACAGGGAAAGGCTCACGCAATGCGACTGGCCAAGAAAATTGCTTTTTGAATCAGTGTTTCCCTCCCTGAAGTTTGCTGCGTCACAGCCCTTCCTTTTAGAAAGTCTTTCATTTCTAGGTGAGCATGTTTGCAGAAACGGGAGGCCTGAGGAAATCAAACTGGTATTAATCTCTAGTTCCTGATGCTTCACCAATTTCTTACCCATTGAAAACGGGGAAGGCTCAGGGAGGCTGGAGCTGGAGCCTGGAGCCTGGGGCCTGGGCAGGTGTTGGTCAAGGCGTTGCTTCCTGAAAACTGCCCTGACCTGGAGTTGCCTTCGCAGAGGAGTGACCGCCAGGCCCTGCCCCTGGTGGAGGCTGATCTCTGTTTGCAACTTAGCTTTTCTGTTCTGTGCTGCTTTGTCAACTACGCTTTCTAAAATGTCAACCAAATGACGTTCCCAAGAATTTACAGAGTGGGTCCAGCAAACGATATTTCTAATCCCAACAAATACTGTTCCTAATTAGCCTTGTGATGTGAGTTCCTGAGGCTCAGATTTTCACCTGGAAAACGGACAGAGTGAGTCGGGAGGGAAAGTGCTGCTGGGGATTCTGCTCCCAGGGGTCAGGCACAGCGAGCAGCGGGGATAGGAAGATGGACAGTTCTGTGATTTGGTGATCTCTACTATGAGCATTGGAGCTAGGCAGGAGGCTCTTTGCCCAATTAACTATTGTTGGGGGCTTATTATAATTTGAGGAGAATGAACTCCTGGGTTTATGCAGCTGATGGCTATAGCAGTGGTCAAGCTATTGCTGTAAAGGGCTTTCCATCTGAAATGCTGAGCCCAGGGATTAGGCAGCTTAGTCTCATCCCTTGCAAACATGAGGCTCACTGGAGTAAGCCCTGAAGGAAATGGCAGCCATGGAGTGTCTTAGGAATAACTCCAGATGGCACTTCACTCTGTGCAGACAATTCTCAAGTGCACTGACTCCCATGTTGTCCCCCACATTCTCCCCAGCCATAGTCTAGTTTCCAAGTCCTGCTCCTTAACCGCCTGATGTCTTGTAAGAAAGCTCTGAATGGTGGCCGCCAGGAGGCAGTGCAGCAGGCCTTTCTTTAACCTCAGATTTCAGGTTAGCCTCCCTGCTGGCTCCCTTGACAGGAAGGGACTCATCTGATGTTTTAATCAAAATCAACTCTGCATAGGACCAGAAGCCAGGGTTGCCCTTTTCTGAGCTGCTCCTAGCAAGCTTCCGATGGAAACCTGCAAATGTTAATATCCAACCAATTAAAGTGATTTTCTGATGGCAGGCATGAGTTGCCCGCCTTGGTTTGCACAGGTTTTATAGGTTATACAGTATAGGATGCTCTGAAGACCTTTCTCAGTACAGTCAACTGAGGAATATCTGGTCCAAACTGTGATGAGGGCAAAGTCTCATTTGCTGCTTTGGCAATCGTCTTGACAATGTGATACTTTAATGTATAATTGGATAAGCAATTGGGTTCTGTTATAGTACAGTGGTTTGGCATAATTATTTTCCAGGGCTGTGATTTTCTCGTTAATAAATACTTTGGGGGGTTACAAATTCTTAAACATCAACACTCTATGCTCCTTGAAAGTAGGCTGCCATTAATTAATATAAGAGCTTATTTCAGCATTTGGGCCCCACTGGCAGCGCTAAAAAAACGTTTGCTTTTACTCAAGCAAGTTAGGCTGAAGCCAGAGCTTTGGCAACTCATCAGAGGATGAATGCTGCGTTGATTACCTGAGCTCTTCTGGACAAAGGGCAAAGACCTGGGCTTCGGAGCCTTCACAGTGACCAGAGGGAATTTGATTGCACTTAAAGGTCTCACCATCTAGCAATCAGCCTGGGGTTCCAGTTCATAAGATCCCGCACACAGAGAGTTAGAAGAAAGGCCATTAACATATTTTTGCACAAAGAAATAGTTGAATAACCTCAGGGTTCTAAGGAAGCCAAGCGGCGGCACAATACCTTTTTTTTTTTTTTTGGTATCAAGTGAGAGCATGAGGTGATTGATTAGGACCCCAGGAAAGCCCAGCATGGGTGACTGTCTGCTCAATAACCGACAGTTGGAGAAAAGTTTGGTTCTAGGAAGGAAACTTGTGCTCAAAGGATGCTGTGCGTGTGTGTGTGAGAGAGAGAGAGACAGCCTCCAAAATCATGGCATCTTTCTCACCACCAATCTACTAGCAAATGGTCCAGGAAGGCTACCGGGACTTGGGACTGTGAGAAGCACAGGATGGAAGGGAGGCGCAGACTTTGCACTAGCTCTGAGCAGCCTTGAGCAGGGGAGCCGGGATCCGCGTGTGCTACACAAAGGGCCAGGAAGGCAGTGATCAGAGGCATAGGTCTGTCTACGGCAGTGGTTCTCAACCTTCCTAATGCCGCAACCCTTTAATACACTTCCTCATGTTGTGGTGACCCCCAACCATAAAATTATTCTCATTGCTACTTCATAACTGTAATTTTGCTACTGTTATGAATCGTAATGTAAATATCCAATATGCAGGATGTATTTTCATTGTTACAAATTGAACATAATTAAAGCATAGTGATTAATCACAAAAACAATATGTACAGTGGGGCCTTGACTTACTAGTTTAATTCGTTCCGTGACAGAGCTCGTAACTCAAATTACTTGTATGTCAAATCATAAAGTGAACGAGTGAGACACGTGATGCTGGGCTGATGTTGTGGCGTTCACTGTGACGTTCGCTGCACCAACTAGCGGTGAGGTATCTGAAGCTGGCTCGTAACCCGAATTTTAGCTCGCAACTCAAAGCAAAAAATCGGCCGAGAGACAGCTCGTATCTCGAAAAACTCGTTAGTCGGGACACTCGTAAGTCGAGGCCCCACTGTAATTATATATGTGTTTTCCGATGGTCTTAGGCAACCCCTCTGAAAGGGTCATTCGACCCCCAAAGGGGTCTCGACCCACAGGTTGAGAACCGCTGGTCTACAGGGAGGGACCGAGCCCCTCTCAGGAACTGCTCATGTTGCCGCTGACTCGACACCACACAGGTTTATAGGGCAACAGAGCACCCCCTCGTCCCTCCTGTCCGCCCTCGCCCCTACCACCCAGGTCCTGTCACTTCTTGTCTGGCTGCCACTGTCTCCCTCTAATTCCTTCTCCAGCCAGGCCACCTTTTAGGAAAACTATTCCAGTCCTTCACTCCTCTGCTTCTACCCCTTTAATATCTTCTTCGCATCAAAAGTAAAATCCAAATATTTAGCCACCCCCACGGGCTGCAGATGCTGTTCCCTCACTCTTCTCGCCAGTTTCTCCACCACCGAGCTCCCTTCTCCCAGCTCATTGCTCAACGGATTTCTAATTGTTTACTTCTCAGCTTAAAGTCGTCCTCAGTGGGGCCTTCCTCTACGACCCACCCCAAGTTCGCCACCCCCGCAGACCACAGTGCTCTGCTTTCTTTAGCGCTCTCACAATATGACATTATTCTGTTGTCCAAGATCTGCCCCCAGAATTGGAAGCTTCCTACAGGTCAGCCCAGTCGGAACAAGCACACCCACGTGTTAGAAGTCCCTCGCTCAGCTGCCCTTCCCACCTCTGGAGCCTCCTAACTTGACTCTCAAAAGCTTTCAAACTAGCTTAGCCCCCCTCCCAGCATCTTTCTGTTTAGCAATGCCCATCTCACTCATAATTAACCATTTGGTGTCTCCCTTCCCTACCTGGGTGCCCCATGAGGACAGTAAAGGGGTCTGTCTGGTTCAGCGCTTTAGGGCGGGGCCGGCAGGGACAGAACAAATATCTGGTGTATTAATATGTGGTCATTAATGCCATATTTAATGCCAATTTCCCACATTGTTTTACCTAATGTTTTTTTAATTCTTATTTTTAACTTACATTTACAAGGAAATTTGAGATGATATCATAAATGGGAGATAACACTAAAAATAAACATGGTCTAGACAGAAATCTCTTATTTTATTCTAGCTAGAGTCTGGGTGGTTCCACCCTTGTGTGAGAGGTCATGTGGACACCACATTAAGGACATGCTAGTACCAACTGAGACTTTCTTTTATATATATATTGATTCAGGGAGGAAGGGAGAGATAAAACCACCAATGTTGAGAGAGAATCATTGTTCAGCTGCCTCCTGCACGCCCCGCACTGGGGATCGAGCCCACAACCTGGGCATGTGCCCTTGACCAGAACTGAACCCGGAACCCTTCAGTTCACAGGCCAATGCTCTATCCACTGAGCCAAACCGGCTAGGTTGAGACTTTTTGATTAATCAGAAGAACTGAAAGATGACGGAAAAGGGAGCAACTTTCTCACTAGGCTTCAGAGCTGTTTGCAGCTTTCATTGTAGACTGGAGGACACCTTTGGGGGCCTGGGGTGTGTGTTTCATCTTGAGATACTGGAATGTTAAGATTTCTCAAAATGGCAAAGAAATTTCAGCTCTCTTGACGACTCTCATGGGTGATCAGGCGTGGCTGGAACTCCCTGTCAGGATTCATGAGGGAGAGCAGTGCCAGTAGCAGGTGAAGCTGCCATGGGCACAGGGGCAGGAGGGATGGCACACACTTAGAACCCATGACCATGAGAACCCTTCCTTAAAATCACAGTGCAAATCCTGACTTTTTAAAATCAGCTCTGGACCCCGCTCCCAGTGAGAATGACTCTGAGATATTCTGAGGACACTATGAAGGAAATTATAGCTTAATACTTACACCAGACCGACTTGTATTAAATTATGTATGTATGAATCTGTCTTCCCTTTTGGGTGGTGAGACCCCAGAAAGCAACGATTTTTGGCTTATTTATTTTTAGAGCTTTCATAAGACCTAGACCAGTGCCTGGAATATATCTTGTGATCAGTAAGTGCTTGCAGACCAAATAGAAGGTAGTAACAGAGAATTAGGTCTAAAACTCAAAGTATTTACTTCCCCATTCATTGAAGTATTTCCCTTGCCATACTTAGTAGGAACACCTGTCTGAATGGAACCATAGACCCATAAGACATGGTTTATTTAAGCTCTCTGCTCCTTGTATTGTTTTACAAAACTAATAACAATGAGAGATGTAAGTATATATTCAGCCTCTTGCTTCTTGAAGAAGTGACTTAAATAGTCCCCCCCCCACCCACACTTTTGAAGATAGTTTGGCATTTTACTACAGATTACTCCCAAATTCTGAAAAGTATTTAAGTCACCACGAATCATTCCTCGCCTGTACTCCATGACCCAGCTATTACAATGCCAATAGCCAAGGCACTCTGAGCATTACACCCGGGAATCAATTATGGCCCACGTGTCTCACAATTACAGCCTCCATGCACAGAAAGGCACAGTGTCCAAATCAACACACATCAGCACTGCAATCAGAAGTCCCGTCAACACCTCCTCCCCCGAAAATCCTTTCAGGCAGATAAAGTGGGGTGACTGCAGGTGCTTTAAAAAAAAATCTCTTCTCAGAGCTGTCTAGAAATAGAATTCCCTTTGAGGAGCCATCACAGACTTCAGTCATTCTGTTGAAGGTGAATAAAGTCTTGGGTACAAGTTTTTGCAAACTTTGTAAAGTTGGCACATGAATCGAGTATCTGTGAGAACAGCTTCAGCTGTTGTTGTCGCAAGGGAAGGGATGGAATCTGTATCATGTCGGCCATGGCGCTGAGCATTTTCACAGCTTAACTGTGTGACGGAACCGCGGGGGGAGAGGCGGATACCACAGCGCATTGAATCCCCCCACCTGGAGGGAGGGTTGCTATTCTAAGTGCTACTAAGAAAGAAAAAGTAAATTATGACACGCCATCAGTTTTAGGACATGCTTTGATTTCAGAGATGTTAAAATGTGAAAAGCAGTACTTCTTAGAACCGATAAACTATGGCTTTTAAACAGGGCTGGCGGTTTACTCTGAATGTCATGCAATAATAAGCCCTGGAGTAGATCAAGTGGTAGCCTTGAATTTGATCATCCTTTGGACATTTTCCTCTGTCTTTTCTAAGGTTCACAGCTGGGCAGGTTTGGGAATAACCCCAATGCTGGAGGCTCCTTAGATCACCCCGTCACCCCATCACTCTTCATTCTAACACGATTTCTTTGTGAAGCTAAGTTGACTCTCCCCCTCCCAGCATGTTTCCACTTGGTAATGTCCATCTCACTCACAATTAACCATTCGGTGTCTCCCCTCTTTACCTGGGTGCCCCATGAGGACAGTAAAGGGGTCTGGCTGGCTCAGTGCTTAAGGGCAGGGACAGAACAAATATCTGGTGTATTAATCCATGGTCACCGCCTGTCCCTGCAGACAGCTAGGAGGGAAGCCCCTGCATTAAAGCTTACCCAAGGCAAACAGTGCCTTTCCATAAGCCATTGCTTAGGATCATAGGGCCTATCCCAGTGAGCCAGGCAATGGCTTCCTGCCACCAGGCTCTGCAGTTGCCTCAGGAAAGCAGAACTCGACTCCAAACCGCAGCATGTTCATTTCCAAGTCACCTGGGTGGCTCTTCCAGGACCTTCCCCAGGGTCCCTTTTCCTGCAGAGACCAAAACTCCATTCCAAGGCTTCTGAGCTAGATCAGTGTCCCGGGGCTGCTGGCATGGCCTGTGGCCCAGGCTCTCCTCTCACAGGGTGCGTGCAGGACAAAGCAGGCTGCAGGGAGTCTGCAAAGGACAGCTTCAAACCTGTTGGCAGGGCCGCCACCAGGAGGCTAAAGACAAATGCTTCAGTTCCTTATGTGCACGGCTCTATCTACATACACAGATGTTTTTCCCAAATGTACTGCCTCTCAACAGTTAAGTGCATCTTAGCATTGCCTGAGAAATTTGAAAACAATTCCCAAACCCAGGCTGTGTTAAAAATTAAATGGGAATCCCTGGGGAGGAGCCTGACATCAGCAGTTTTTAAAGTTCTTCCCGTGATTCCCGTGAGCAGCCAGGGTTGAGCATGGTGTTCTTTTTTCCTCCTGCTTTGTTGTTAGACACAATGTATAAAGACAAAACAGCAGGGATCCTCTTGGACCTCAAAAAACAGCAAGGAAGGAGGAGGTTCCAGAAACTTTTTTAAAGTACAAGACAGATTAGTGCCCAGACCAAGGGCGTGGGTGGCAGGCCACAGCCACAGAGTCAGACTAAAGGCTCCTCCCTCTCCTCAGAGCCAGGACAGCCCCAAGGAGCATCTGAGCTTCCCCAGAAAGGCCTCCGCCCAGAGGATGGGTCTTGCCGCTTCCCCGCTTGGGGAATCGTGTGTACCAGGGGCCTTGCTATGAACCTACAGACGACTTCATTTGAAGCCGTTTCATCAAGTGCAAAGTCAAAGCGGAACGTCGGGGTCTCCAGACCCTTTACTAAGTCCACTTCTAACTTGGGCTCATGTAAAAGGGAGACACTTGCTAGAAACGGAAATCACATCCATGTCTTTCTTGGCCAATCCTTGTTTATCCCACGGGTGTTTCCTAACACAAACGCATATGCTGTGCTCTTCGATAGGATCAGCAGAGTAAGTGGATGACCACTCAAAGTTGCCTGAAAATCTTTAATCATCTGGGCAAAGTCCCCGTTTGGAAAGCTGTTGTCATAATCCTGAGCACGCTTTATTCTCATTTCAGAATGGGCCTTCTTCTCTTCTCACTCATTCTTTATCTTCCCCATTGCCTTCACAACACGTGAGTTCCTCCGCACTGAGCTCACAGCCTTTGCACACTGACCTCCTTGCTGACCAGTGTAAATGGCATTTCAGCCCCTGCAGGGCAGGAGTTTCTAGGGGGGCGGTAGCCACTGAACGCTGCTGCGGGGACTTGCAGGGGCAGCTCCACTCCATTCATCCTCCTGAGTGGGGATGTGAACCACGGAGAGAGTGGACACCGGGGAAGGCTTCGGAGACCTTCTTCTGGAGCAGGAACTGTGGAGTTGACTGATGTGCGTGTTTGCTTCGTTACATTCACCTGCCGGGGCAGATTATCCTTCGGGTGTAAGGGAAGACGCTCTAAGAGTTCTGGGCTTATTGCAGCCACATCATCAAAATCAATCTCTTTGCTCTTTGTGGCACCTCCTTCTGTCCACTCCACTGAAACACAGGCTTTCTCCAAGTCCCAGTCCTTCCACTGGCACTGTGACTGAAGCCATGACTATGTTGGATCTTTTTGTGGAGACCAGGAAACAAGCGGGCCTGAAGTGACCAGTCCATCAGGTCATCAGCAGGTGGGTGGGGAAACACACCCAACAGCAAGAATCTACAACTCCGCTAACCCTCCAAAGTCCTGAGCATGGACGATCTAAAGAAAGCCACAGGCTTGCCTCGCGGCATTCAGGAGGGAAACCTCTCAGTTTTAAAAACCACGTACAACAGAGCTTTGCAAATATGACTAGTTTTTGTTTTATTTATTTCCTATTTTCCGTAAACAACTTCTAAGCGTTGGCACAACGTTGCCATCTGTAAGGCATATGTCAATAACAGACGGTCGCCTAATAATTAGAAAGTCATTAACGTTTGCCAGCTCTAAATTATTTGGATTCATCTGGTATGATCCACACTGATGAGGCCACTTAAATGCTTGATTTCTGTGTCTTCCGATGGCGGAGCCAGAAGTGGGAAGATTGTATTTTCTGAGCTTTGCATTGTTCTTTGTCATCCTACTGAATTGTTACTAGATGGATTTATAACAGGTCTAAAGCTGGCATCAAAATGAAAATTAGTTCTTGAGTAGAAAAATGGCAATGCAGTTTGACTCGCCTGTAGCAATTGTGTCAGATCTGCCTCTGCAAGGGAGAAAATGACTTCTTAATGTGGTTTTCTTCCACGAAGGAGAATTAAATCTATGTGGCAAGATGTAAAACCAGGGTGCTGGCAGCCAGATTCTGAAGGGAAGATCCATGACCCTCATAAACATATCTGTGGCCTGGTTATATGCTAATGGACCTCATTTAGGGAAAAGCTTCCCCCGGGTGGAAAGATAGCTCAGCTTCAGAGCTGGGCTATTGTCCCCGCACTGTTTTCCTTCTGTAGCAAAGTTTGCTCTCAGATAACAGGGCAATTTCTCCATCTGCTGCCAGCTGCCAGGGTGGGGGGTCTCTGGGTCAGATTTAGAGTGATTTGGCCAATCACTGAAACAGCAAATCCCACTATTTTCATTGGTAGAGTTTTTGCTGAGTCAGCAAGATTATTTTAGAAGGAGCGGACTTTTGGGCAAATGCACCTGCTGGGTGGAGCAGGGTGTGTAGAACAGTCTACGTGGGTGGCCCTGGAGTTCCTCAAGGATGGATTAACAGGCAAAATCAGTTGTTGGGAACAACACTGGTGCTTCCACTGCCTCGCTAGGTGATCTCTGACAGGAGAATGCACCTCTGGGGACCTCACCTTCTTCCTTGGCAAGATGGAGCTCAATAGTTCCTGCCTTGTATATGGGTTATTGTCAGGATTCAATGAAATGCAAGACGAAATAATACACACCAAAGGCACTGCCCTTCACACCCTAAATACTAACCATCATTGATGCTGTTAAATCATTTGCCTCACTCTCCTCAAATGGCTTAACACAAAATACTACACTGCAGTCTGTGAAGAAGTTATACCTTCAGCATTTTGTGGTGTATAGAGTCTCACACAGGAATAACAGATTTAGTTAATAAAACTGAATTGCAGTAGGACATTAAGGGGAAAATTGAGCTGTTCAAATGGAGAGTTCTGAGAACAGCCCCTCTCTCTGATAGAATGGAAATGTTATCCACTCTATATGTAAATCTGAGACATACACAAGCTATTTTTTAAAGAAATATGGGCATCTGAAGAGGATTTTTAAATGATTCAACTAAGATCAGTTGTTAATATTTTGATGTTTCCTAATTTAAGTTTTTACTGTTTACCTGCTTGAAGCCTCTTTTAATAGACATACTCTTATTTCTTACTCTGTACTCATGGCCCTTGTATTATTACCGTAAATGTGCTTGGGCTATTTTGGTTCACTGAACAAAACTGCTCAAAGCTCGTATAAGAGAGGCTAAGGCACAGAAAGTGGTAGGTAAATCCAGGCCAGATGAGAGGAATGATAATGGCAGGCAGCAAGCTCCATGCCTGGTAAGTGAAATGAATGAATGAATGATGAGGGCTGAAAAAGAAAATTAGCATCTTGTGGGGATTATAAATGGCAGGATGCCCCCTCAATCTGTGACTCCTACACCCAATCCCGGTAGACAGTTCCAAGCAGAGAACAGGCCATCCTGTGTTAGGCAAAGAGGCAGGGTGTGAGAGAACCTCAGCATAATGCTTGCCAATTCCAAAGAAATAACCGGAGGGCTGTAAAAGACGTGGGTGGATTAGGATTTACGTGCGCGATGCGCCGGCGGTGGCCAGCCAGGGAGATTTTCCACAACCCAGGCCTTTTCAGCACAAGGTTATATAGAGCACAGAAAACAGGGCATGCTGCGGGAGGAGGCATGCTTGCACATGAGCTGTGTGAGACCGAAATGCTAGCTAGCTGTTTCTATGTCGTTTCTTGACTGAGGAGCTGGCCAGTCCACTTACTGATGGCCTTCATCATGTTTCCACAGGGTGAGAGGGGAGTTGGAGCGTGGGAAGGGGCCCATGTTCTCACACACCAAACAGCAGCCTAATATGGTTATTTTATTGCAAATGCTGGAAATGTGATTTTATATATGAAACCACCCCATATTCAAATTTTGGCAACCAAGGCAATTAAAAGACACACACCCACACCTCCCAGCCTATGATTTGCAATTCTGTTCAATTGCCCCACAGTACTTGTTCAAGGAGATCTCAAGGATCCATTAGAGCTAATTCTGTGTTGTTGTTTTTTCTCCAAAGCTCCAGACACATGACAAAGAGGGAGCGGACTCCCCAGCCCTGTGGAGATCAGAGGAGGAAATGGCAGCAGAAGCCGCGGCGCTGCGGGCCTACTTTCAGTGACGCAGGTAAAGGCTCCACCTCCTCCCCACAGAGACCCTCCAAGGGCCTCAGGAAAGGGGCTCCCTGTGCAGGATGGGGATGTAGAAAAGCAGCTGCACCAACATTCTAGGCTGGTGGCTGCAAAAGACAGAGAAGCTAGAGTAAGGAAAACCCGGATTCCTAAGGTCTAAGCCATCCTGTGAGTCCCCTCTCCTATCTCTTCTCTTCCTGCAGCCCACCCTCACCTCTCTCCTGTTTCCTCCTCTCTGATCCTGCTCTTCTCCAATCCAGTTTTCACAAAGCAGCCCAAGATAGTTTGTAACTCAAACCTGATCGTCTAAGATAGCGGTTCTCAAGCTGGGGGTCGAACGACCCTTTCGCAGGGGTCGCCTAAGACCATCGGAAAACACACATATAATTACATATTGTTTTTGTGATTAATCACTATGCTTTAATTATGTTCAATGTGTAACAATGAAAATATATCCTGCATATCAGATATTTACATTATGATTCATAACAGTAGCAAAATTACAGTTATGAAGTAGCAACGAAAATAATTTTATGGTTGGGGGTCACCAAACATGAGGAACTGTATTAAAGGGTTGCGGCATTAGGAAGGTTGAGAACCACTGGTCTAAGAGGTTAAAATCCTTTAAGGGAATCACAGCATCCTTAGGCTCAAGGCCCACAATTCCCCTGTCCGTCTGACAGGTGCTGTGGACCAGCTGTCTCCAGACCAGGTCAGCCACGCCTCTGCTCTGGCTGCTGGTTGGTAAATCACCCTTTGCGTTTCCATGTAGCTTTGGCTGTTAGGAAGCTCAGGCCACAGAGAAAGGCCAAGGTGAGAATGATGTTTTGCATTAATGGCATTTAACCATGAGGAGATCATAGATTTCAGATGCTGGTAGAAATCTATAGCCAAGCTCCTTCTAAGAATGCATATAAACACCAAATTTTTATATAATGTCAAGGGGATCATGGATCTTCTGAAATTAATGACTAAATAGGGTTGTCATGAAATATTGGGATACATACACCTAGATGAAAAAATAATTTGTTGTTTAATCTGACATTCAAATTTAGCTGGACATCCTGTATTCTATCTGGCACCCCTGTTAAACCTCCTTAGATTGTTTTTTTCATCTGGTTTTATGTAAATGTGTTTATATTATAACCTGTTGAAGTACGTCAGGTACTAATTAAATACAATTAGTGGACAAATACTAGTAGCAACTGAATTATATAAAATGGAATCAACCACTTAGTGATCATGAATTTTGGCTAGAAAACGCATTCATTTATTTCCTTTTTACTTTATAAAGTAAGCCCTTTTAAGTTAGTTTCAAGTGTATGTGCACTTGATAGCTCCCCCCTCCCCCCCCTTTGAAAGTGTTCTGATTACTGGAAGATGCAGTTTTAACTGCCGCTCCTTCCTTACCATGGGCGTGCTCAGGCCCTTGCATTCTGGAAAGCTGATTTCATTCCCCCAGGCCACTGGCTTGTCAGCTCAGCACTCGATTGCCTGAAGGGACAGCGTGTAGTGCTAGCAGAAGCTGTCTTTGATATTTCATTCTCACCCGTTCACCTCCTCATTTCTTTCTTTTTAGGCTCAAGCTAGTTTACCTAAGAACACAGGCCTAGGGGCATGCCTGCCATCCTCCTCCTGTCCTCTTCTGAAAGCGAGTGTGTCATTTTGGAATGTCCGGTCCGAATGGGGTAACATGCCTCAGAGTCAGCTTCCTAGGCTGGCTTTCCTTCTGTCTGGGTTTCCTGTGTAATGGCAAGAAAGCTCTAGGCTTTCCCCAAGGCTTGCTGCATGGGAGGGCTTTGTCTTACCATGTTCTCCTAGACATTTCAAGAGGATTTAGACTGCTCACCCAAGTTCCCAGTATGCTTTTGTCCCTTTTTGCTTCTGTTTTGCCTTGAAGCCTAGCATCTCCTGCCTACCAGGTGAATCCATGTGCCTTAGAAGTCTCACCAGAAAGGTTGTTACCTTAACTTGTTATACAAGCGATTGCACACTGTGTGAGTTTTTAAATTAACTAGCATGAACTTCTCTCTTTAAGGGCTTTTGTTTACAGACCAAACAAATCCCCTCCTGTTTTCTGGGCAGTCGGATGGGTGATGAGGGTTGCCCAATAGACACAACTAGTAAACATCATTTCCTGTTGTATAAGGGGACTGCATGTCCCTCTCTTTACAGACAGAGGGGAAAGGCACCGTTTTGTTCAGGAAACCTGCTCAGTGAGTTGGTCCACCTGGCTCTGTGACACCTACCCCCCACCCCCTTTTGAAAATGCATCTATACACCCAATGTTTATACAGTGTTAAAGGGTTCCTTGAACTTCTGAATCTGTTAATAAATTGGGCTGCCATGCAATATTTGGACATACCCATACTTTAAAGACTAACATGACTCCAGACCTGCTCCAGCCCCTAGGCCAGTGCTCCCCACATCGCTGACCAGGTGCGTGGGGGAGATGAGGCACATGTGGGAAAACTAGGGTCAACTTCCTTAGAGGGTAGAGGCCCTCCTGTCCCTGGTGGGAGGACACCAGGCAGGAAGGTCTGCACCACGCCCATTGCCTCTCACGGGGACACTCAATGTCCTGGCTGATTGGATCTGTTTGCAACCACCCCTTCTCTTGGGAGGCCAAGTGTTTAGGGCTTGATCTTAACACTCTCTTTGCCATTAGTCTTCCTTAAGAACAAACACATGGCAAAGAAGAATGTGCAAACTATGCCCAGAGATGCCCTAAATAGGAAAATGGACTATAATAGGCAAAAAGCTGCTCTCTGCTGAATGTTTGGTATGGAAATTCCTAGCAAATCAGTCAGTAGCAATCCTGTTCTATATCTTTTTTTTCTCCCAGTTTCCTTTTTTTAACTTTAATGTTATTGTTGACACTATTACTGATGTCCCCATTGACCTCCCCCCTTCCCATCATCATACTGTTTGTTGTCTGTGGCTTATGCATCTGTGTTCTTTGGCTAATCTCTTCACCTTCTGCATGACAGGACTGCCATAGGGCCACAAAGATAAACATTCCAATGCCATCAACTGTTTCCTCAGCCTCTTGAAGGCATCTACATTAGGTTAGTTCTGTAGAAGAATTCTCATGATCCTTTGCTACAACCTGCAGGAGGTTTTGGCCCTTCTCTGTGTCCCTTGCCTAGCAGAAAATTACTTTGAACTGCAGTTTCTTAAACAATAGAGGAAAACAGACGTTGTCTGTGCCATGCAGAGAACAAGCCAGCTATCTAAGAGTTGCTGAATGAAGCTGCTGCAGTTGTCTCACTCTCCACCTGACAGATCCCTGATGAGGTTGGCAATCCCTTGGTTCCAGGAACTCACTACCTGCCGTCTGTGTAGGTGAAATGATGCGCTGCCTCCCCGCACACTGGGCTGAGTGTGGAAGGCGGCTTCTGCCATTGCTCTTTCCGTCTGGGTTCTAAATCGCATTAGATGACAGTGGGTCTGCATTCTTTACCTTATCTTGTGCCCTTCCTGGAACATAATCATTCGTTATTTAGGTACTTAATACTAGGTTTTTCTGCCCCTAAACACCCATGTTACATTTCCTACTGAATTTTAAAGCGATGAGGTGTGTACTAGTGAGGGAAGGTTTTGTTGTCTCCCTATCCCCACTTCCACCCCATGTTGGAAGTGAGTGGGGTGTGTTGGTTGTAAAATGTGCAAGCATCGCCCCCAGCTCTGAAGGAAAGTCAGAGCAGGGCAGGTTCCCATACTCTGTTGTGTCAGCAGAGTTCATTCGTAATTCATCAAACTCTCCTCTGTGTGAGGCATTATTTTATAGATAATTGGTTGCCTCTCATTTACTCATAACAGAGCCTTGCAATTTCAAAGCAACTGAGTCAGCCCAAAACAGCATTATTAGTAGTTACAGATATACTGTCAAGGCAAAATGTTGACACTGGCATTTTTGAAAAATCACCATGATTTCAGCCACTGGACCACACATATCATAATCACGGACAGTTGAGGTAGACAAGGAAGAACAGGTTTGCTTAGTGAGTATGTGTCTGGTCATTGAATTATACCTTTTAAAATCTATCCTACCAGCCTGGAAAAATCCTCAGCCTTCTCAAAGAAGGTCTACTGTGAGCAAGGCAGCCTGTAAGGAGAGAGGCCCAGGGATCATAACTCCCACTGTTCTCTGGGGAGGCAAAGGATTACCTTCAGTTCCTTGACCAGTTCAATCCTAAACCGACTAGGTAACCCCCAAATGGGGGTATCATCAATTCCAATGAAAGTGTTTACCAACACTCTTTGAGCCACCCCCACACTGATAGGATAAAAGGGTTTCTTGCTCTGGCCGGATGGCTCTGTTTGTTGGAGTGTCATCCTATACACCAAAAGGTTATGGGTTCAATTCCCCGTTAGGGCACATACCTAGGTCCTATCCCCGTTGGCGCCCATGCAAAAGACAACTGATTCATGTTTCTCTCACACCTCAATATTTCTCTTTCTCCCTATCTCTCCCCCTTCCCCCCTCTCTAAAAATCAATGGGCATATCCTTGGGTAATGATTTTTATTTTAAAAAATGGTTTTCTTTAGCATGCAGTATAAGAGAAGACTCCTTGTTTAAGGCCAATGATACTTTAGTATCTTCAAAAGCTCTTTACAAAATAAGGAGCCATCATCTTAAACACAATACGAAAAGAGATTTTGGGTTGCTTTTTCCTTCCTCACCTGTTCATGTCTCTACAAGATTGTGCTGTCTCTCCTCTTACTGTGTAGACTATGTTCACAGAACCAAATTGCAGTAGAAAGGAATTACAGACTCAATTATTTGGATTAGATAAATCAAGTCCCTAAGGCCTAAATTGGGAATCCTAGGGACTTTAGAATAATAAAATCTAATATCCCATTTAATGAATTATTTCATGATAGCCCAAAAGAATAGCCATCCAGTTATATGTTAAAAATCTACCTTTAATAAACATTCTATGGGTAGTTCCAAAATGAGTTTGTGTAGTTTGATTCTTTTAAATGTACTTTCCAGTTTTCTCTAACATGTACCCAATAGTTCAGACAAAAGTTAACCACAGGCAGCCATGGCTGGTGTGGCTCCATGGTTAGAGTGTCGGCCCTCTAACCAAAGGGTCATGGATTTGATTTTAGGTCAAGGGCACATACCTGGGTTGCCAGTTCATTCCCCAACTCTGTCAGTGGCGTATGCATGAGGCAACCACTCGATGTGTCTCTCTCACATTGATATTTTTTTTCTCTCTTCCTTCCACTCTATTTAGCAATGGAAAATGTCCCTGGGTGAGGAGTAACAACAACAAAAGATTACCAGAGGCCACTGATGGCTAAAGAAGATACAGAACTGTTCTGTTGAGATGATCTAGTTAAACTCCTGGTAGAAATGACCAGTTTCCTATGGTTAGTTTTAACCCTTATGGATCTTGGAACTCCATGATCCATCAGCACAGAATCCTTTTTTGACAAGTGCAACCCAAGTGCCAAAAATAATGTTTAAGTGTTTCAAGCTTTACTGGCATCGTGCAAAATGATAATGAAATAAAGCCTGTCATCACCATCATCACCTTCTTCTTCACCCTCATCTCATCTCCAGAAATGGAGACTTTATCACTCACCAGTCTGCATACTCTCATATGACAAAACACTTCTAAAAATATCTACCCACTCCCAACATTCTTTTTTTCTTTTTCTACTAGCTTCTCTCCACTATGTATTGTCCTTCCTATTATTTTTCTCTTTTTGTCTTTGTCTCTGCCAGAAAGGAGGGTGGTGGAAAAAAGTCCTCCTGAGAGGTCATAGGAAGTTAATATGAAGAAAGGCTATGAAAATTCACCTTAATAATCTGTAACCTGCCCTTTAATAATAGCGAGTATTTATGTAATTCATTCGGGAAGTTAATATGAAGAAAGGCTATGAAAATTCACCTTAATAATCTGTAACTTGCCCTTTAATAATAGCTAGTATTTATGCAATTCATTCCATCCTGTTTCTAAAATGTCCTTCAGCCATCTCTTATATAAGTGCTGCATTGTTTTGACATTCCAGGGGCCTCAAGTGAGTTATCATGTAGGCACTTGGTCAATCAATTTGGGATACATTAGCAAAAGCAGCACTAAGCTGTGTTCCTTCTAGTTTTAATAATTCTCTGATGATTTAAAAGACACGGCAGTATGTTCTTTAATTTATCATGAATGGTGAGCAGTGAAGACTGTGAGTGTCTTATTTTTCAAACTAAAGTCCAAAAACTGAAGGAGGTAGACACTAAGGAGAGACTATTTAGAGAATTAAAATATCCTATTGGAACCGCTTGTTCCAATGGTGTTAGTAAAAAAGCCAGCCCAATTCCATGTAACGTGCCCTTTCTTCTTCCTCTTTCCCTTCTTTTCTCCTTCATGGGTGAGACAGGAGCTATGCAGAGTCAGTGAGAGGGCTGGGGAAGGCATCGTGAGGGCTTCCTTTTTTATACCCAACTACTTTGGGGGATGAGTGCCTGCCACCCTCTTTGTGCCCTCCCCAGACCCCAAACGACAGACCTGACTATTTTTGTTCACTATCACCACTTTGAAACACTATTACAAGGCAAACCTTGTTTCCCCCACTAGAGCCAGCCTCATTCAGTAATCTGTAATCAAGAGAAGTCAAGTGGCGGGTAATGCCCCCTCTAAAGCAAATGACTATGTTGAACTTTACACTGAACTCTCTAGAATGTGCTTGTAAAAGGAAAGACTGGGCAGGTGAACATTACAGTTCTATACAAATTAAGTCCTCTCCCAAAAAAGACATGTGTTTTCCAATGACTTGTGCTAAGCACCAGGCATATCCACTACCAAATTAAAGTATAAAAAGGCATTCTGGCATCATCTAATAATGGTGTCTGAATTCTCTGCTATTTTGTTTTTTACAATCAGTGGAAATGTTTTTAAATAATTTAAAGTGCTGCCTCATCAACATTGCCACTAAACTTACTCTTTGAACACTTCACTCTTTCATGCCTCACTTTCCTTCCCTATGTCTGAATTACTACAATGAAAAGCATTTTGATTATATCCCAGGATTATTATCAGGATAGCACAAAACTGGATAGGAAATGCACTAGCAAAAGCAGCTCTGAATTCTTCTTTTGGATTGGATACTTCTCTGAGGATCCAAAAGACATCCCGGTATATTCTACTTCCAATGTATCATGAATGGTGAGCAGTGGAGACTGTGACTATCCATTAGCTATGCCAAGATGTACATTTATTATTTTCTCTATAATTTATATTGTATTTTAAAGATGATAAATTGTGTAAATGTTCAGGTTACAAGAAATTAGTTTAATCAGTAATTAAAGAATAAAACCTATAGGGCAGGAAGTTTCCAGACCACCAAAAAAGAAAAGAATGACTCTGCTTCTATTACTAACAGACCAAATACTTTGACTCTGCTCACTAGAAAAATTGTACAGAATATAAGAAAATGTCTGTGAAAGGTGACAAGGCAGCAAAATAATGCAGTCAAGATGGAAAAGAGGACAGATTCCCGGAGAGAAAGGAGCCCAAACGTGGGGTTGCTTTTTCCATGACGTAATTTGTGAGTCTAGTGGCGGCAGATAGAACAAAAGCAATAAGTGGTAGAGTCCTCCATTCATGGGTGGGATTACAAAGGTCTGAAAAAGTGACACCCTTGGGAGAAGAATGAGCCAGATCTGAACCAGCCCTGGTACCAACTGCAGCCCAATTACAAATCATCTGAGCAATTGAGAAGGTCTTAATCCCAGGAACTGAATTACTTGATCCCAAATTACTTGTCCCATTAAGTTTCTGACAGAAGCTAAGGAAAAAAAATCTTTGGAAGAAAATACAAGATCTTAAATTATTTCTACAATTTTTTTTTCACATAGAATGCTAATACAGGAATATGTGTATGCACATACATCACAGCATCTGAGGAGACAAGTCAATACAAGTAAAAGTAGAATCACAGGGTACCTAACATTGGAATTGTAAGACATAGCCATTATAACAACTATGTTTATTTTGTTTCTGGATAGAAAAGACAAGATTTAAAAAATTTCAGCAGAGAGCTGGAATCTATAAAAAAGACAGAAATGATATAAAAATATAAATAGAAATTCTAGAACTGAAAAATGTAATAACCCAAAGAATGAATTTAGCAGTACACTTTTTAGAGCCAAAAAATAATTAGTGAACTTAAAAATGAGCCATATAAAAATATTCAGAATGAACTATGAAGAAATGAAATTGGAAAAATGTATAAGAGAGATCCATTTAAACAGGAAGTATAATATTTATTTAAATTTTCAAAACTGAGTTCTTATGGAAGCTATATTTTAAAAGATAATCTGAGAATTTTTCAAAACTGGCAATAGCACGAATCCAAAAATTTAAGAACACACAAAACCGAGAGCAGGGGTTGTAGAATCTAGAAGTAGGCACATATAGAATGGCAAAAAATAAAAGGCAAAGAATAAGTTCTTAGATTTAGTGGTGGGGAAAAAAAACCAAAAAACTAAAAAACAAACTTTCTTTCAAAGGAGTAATATTTAGACCAAAAGCAGCAACAACAACAACAACAACAAAAAAGAAAATCAGAAGACCATGAAATGACATATTTAAAGAACTGAAAGAACATAACTGCCAACCTACATTTCCATACTCAGGTAACATCTTCTTATAGAAAGAAGGTGAAATAAACATATATTCTGACAAAATCTGAGCAAATTCATCACCATCAGACTCAAGCAAAAGAAATTCAAAACAATAAGAAATAAAAGGAAATTAGAAACAATTTTGAACTGAAGATAACTAAAACTTGAGGATGCAACTAAAGGTGTGATTAGAGAATAATTTACTTTAAGTTATGACATATGCATTTATTGGAAGAAAATAAAAGCTGAAAGTTAATGTACTAAATATCTTTCTGGATATTGTAGTCATTAAAAAGAAGAGTGTGTAATGAATAATTTTAGACCAATAAATTTGAAAATTGGCATTAAAGTGATGTTTCTATAAAATATATAGTTTTACCCAAACTGACACAAAATATAAAATATAAATAACTTGATACCTATTAAAGAAAACAAATCTGAATTAACACTCTTCCCACAAAGAAAACATCAGGCCTAGATAGCTTTACAGAGAATTCTACCACACAATTAAAAAGGAAATAAGAATCTTACTAAGAATAAAAATCTTAGTGAGAATCTTATGACTTATGGAACAAAAACTCTTCCACTTCTCATCTGTTATATGAATTGCCCTGCACATGAACGGAACATGGGAACACAAGATGCCAAAATCTTAAAATATATCACATAGATGGATTGGATAGACAAATAGGTAGATTATATATAGTGTGCATATACAATTCATGAAAGGGATAATATACTATGACCAATGCAATTGATTTCATATTACTATCAAGTAATGTATTTGACCAGACTGTTAGAGGGGGAAATAATAGAATCATCTAAGTAGATGCAGAAAAATGTATTGATCGAGTTCAATAACCAACTTAATAAATATAACAATACTAGGAAAACTAGAACTAGAAGGGAATTTATACTTAAAGGTGAAATGTTGAAAATATTTATCTGAGATTATAAATTAAATAATATTCACTTGTAGCATTTCTATATCACAATATACTCAGGGCCTTAGCTAGTACAGCAAGTCAAGGACATTAAATAAGAGTATTTAAAATGAAAGAATGAAATGGTCATAATTTGTAAATAATATGATGTCTGCAGAGAACTCAATGGAATCTACTGAGAACCAATTGGAGTTAATCAGTAAATTTAGCAAGGCCTCTGAATAGAATAAGATCAGTACATGGAAGTTTTGAATTTCTCCAAATCAGCCACTGTCTTAGCTCAGGCTTCCAACAAAATACCATAGACTGTGGGGCTTAAACAACATGCATGTGTTTCTCCAGTTCTGGAGGCTGGAAGTTCAAGATCAGGTTGCCAGCATGGTCTGATTCTCATGATCCCTCTTCCTGGCTTGTAGATAGTCACCTTCTCACTGAATCCTCCCCTCACTGTTTTTGTAAGGACAATAAGACCATCATGGGGGCTCTACCCTCATGACCCCACCCAAATCTATTTCCCACCCGAAGACCTCATATTACCATCACATTGGGGATTAGGCCTTCAGCACATGAACTTTGGAGGGATGCAAACATTCAGTCCATAACAGGTAAGCAGTTAGAAAATGAAAAAAAAATTAAAGTTAGCTAATATTAACATCAGAAATCAAATACCAAAAAATAAAGAAATATAAGCTTCTAGGCAAGAAAACTATAAAATGTTATTATAAGGCATTAGAGAACAATTATATAAATGGAGAGATGAATGACTCAATTTTATAAAGGCTAAATTCTTCTCAAATTGACTTATAAATTCAATGCAATTCAAATAAAAATCCCCATAGGTTTTTTTAAATGTTCTATTTTTTGGTGAAAATTGACAAGTTGATTTTAAAATGCTTATGGAAATGTAGCCAGAGACTATTAAAATAACAATATAGAAGCATAGGATGGCTGACTGTACAGCATACTGACTTATTACAAGGCTACAAAAGTTAAGAAGGTGTGGTGTTGGTACAAGGATAAATAGACAGGATTAAATAGAAACAGATCCAGGCATACTGGAACACTTAATTTTTGCTAAAAATTAACATCATGGAGTTCTAGGGAAAGGAAAATATTTTCAATAAATGATTCTGGGAAATAGGATATCCATGTAGAAACCTAATGAAACTATTCCCCTACCTCACATCACATGCAAAAGTCAATTCCAGGAGGACTATGATTCAAAATGTGAAGTGTAAAACAATAAAACTTTTAGAAGATAATATAGGAGAATATCTTCATGATATGTCAATAAAGACTTTTTAAATAGGACACTAAGAACATTACCATAAAAAAGATGACTAAAATGGACTACATTCAAATTAAGAAATTTTGTTTATCAAAAGACACCATTAATAGAGAAAAAAGATAAAACACAGAGTGGGAGGAGGTCTTGCCACATATGTATCCAACAAACCATAATCTAAAAGATAATTTTTTAAAGGAAAAGAAAAAACATACACACACCTTGCAAATCATTGAGCAAAAGTCAACAGCCCAGAAAATATGAAAGGATTTAAGCAGACGCTTAAAAAATAAAAAAGCTATCGAAATGGCCAATAATCTTTAGTCATCAGGGAAATGTAAGCTTAAAACAATAAAGTACCACTGTACATACACAATAGTCAACAATTTAAAAGACTGACAATATCAAGTGTTTGCAAGAATGTGGAACAATAGAAACACACAAAAGAATACATACTGAAAGATTGTGTTCATGCAAATTCAAAATAGGCAAAACTAAATTTCAGTGTTTAGAGATATTCATTTAGAGAGTATGGGAAAGCGAGGAAACAATCACCATAAAATCAGGCCTACGGTTTACCTTTGTGGGGAGGCAGGAGGAGGGTTGTGATTGGGAAGGGGCTGTGGGGTGGAATGGTGGAAGGGGGCTGGCAATGTTCTAGTCCTTACCAGGCGTGGTGGCGAAATATGTGTTTGTTTTATATTAATTCTGTAAGCCATATATATCTTCTCTACTTTTCTGTCTGTATATATTTTACCATAGAAAGGACTAAAAATAAATCCAATACGTGAACATTTTTAAATTAAGGACAAAAGAAAGGGAAGGAAGGGATTGACTTGAATGTACAGTCTAATTGCTGGCTGAATATTCAATTATTCCATAATAAGCTTAAACACAAAAGAATAACCATTGCATATAATCGTTACAAACACTCGGCTACTACATCAGAGAGGCAGTTCTCCTCCTCTCGGCATCCTCCCTGCCTTTCACAAGCCACACTGCCAGCCAGATAATTATTTCAGGAACCGAGTAACAGAGACCATCACAGAGAGGATGCTTTATTATTAATGATGCTTAATGATACCTCTTATGAAGAGCTTATCATGGGCAAACAATACCAAGCACTTTAGAGTTTTATTCCAATTAAACCCCACAACAACCCTCTAACAGTGTCCCAATTTTCAGAAATTGAAACTGAGGTCTAGGTCACTATGGGACTTGGCCCAGGACTCTGAGGTTATATACATAGAAAGTCAGGGTTCAAGTCCGACTAAGGCAGTCTGACTCTGGAGCCCACATTTACCTTTACACTAAATTGGAGGGTCTCTGTTTAGAAATGTCCTCCCTGCTTAAACTCGAGCAAACTCAAGACAAGAATTGTACAATAAAGATGGGATACAGCTTACTCTCGCTTCTTCACAAACTCCAGGAAAAGAGCCAAATATTTAGTGATTCTCACCTTGGGGGCTTTGTAAAGACCACTTTAGCCACTCATTACTACCACCCGCTGAAGAGACAGCCCTCTGCCATGTGTCCCTATGAAGCATCAGTTAGGGACTGAATATTTGCCTGACAGCTAATTCTGCATTGGATGGACAGGAGTGAGTCATGGCCAGTCAACCTTGGGCCCTCATGCATTGGATGTTGCATTCTTGAGACCAGTGAGGACCCCAGGGGCTCCATTCGAGACCTTTCAGTTAGGGTTTCCTCTGGAGATAGGGGTTTTCACCAAGAGCCTGAAATTAGCTCCTGGATTTCAAAACATTGAGAAGATTGTTGGGAGATTTGAGCAGAAAACAGGAGGGGCTGTAGCAGACATTTTCATTTGGAATCCAAAGGCTACGGTTCTGGGCATGTGACCCCAGCTCGACCAGTTAGAGTGCTTCCCTACCATTGGTGTATGGATGGAGAAAGAAAAGCTCTTGAAGGGGTGATGGAGACTTGAGGCTCCTGGCAGTCATTTTGCTCATCATTTGCAGAGGACGACCACAGAGTGAAGGGAGACAAAGGTAAAGAGAGGGGATGAAGTCCTATGTCTGCCCCGTCCTTCACAGTTAAATGGTCAGCAGTCACCTTCCTCCCGAGGCTCATTTGGAATGGGATCTCCTTACTTGCCATCAAGGGTCCTGGCCACAACATGGATACAGACTACTTGCCTCCTGGAGGACATTTTTAACCTGGAGGGTCTAGAACTCATCACCAGCGATTTGTTGAAATTCCACTTTGAGCCAAACACTGTCTGACAAATAGTGGGTGACATCCACCCTAGAGGAGCAGCAGATTCATCTCAAACAATAAGACTGATTCAAGAACAAGCGAGCATGTATGAGTTCTGTGCAAGTCGGCAGTACAGTGCCTACGGTACCTGTGACCAAATTGATTTTTCTGCCTTATCCCACCATAAAGTAGTTGACTTTGTGTCCATTTGGTCTAGCCCCCATGCCCACACACAATTACATGCCCTCTAAGAGCCACCCCGAGGTCTAGGATTAGCAATCAATTTTAATGCGTATTTAAGAGATTTTTCAGAGTGTTTAAGTCAGTGTGTAAGATGAACGATCACGTAATAATTAAGGCATTAAAAGAACCCAACGGAGGATTTCCTTTCCGCCAGCAGGTATCTTTAGGTCAAGAAGGTCTATAAAAACCACCACATCATTTTCATCCCTGTAAGACGGGCAAATATGGCTTTGAATGTAATTAAATAGCAGGTTTCCTCTGTGAAAGCTCCACATCTTGTTCCACAAAAAGTTAGAACGGTTGGCATTCTAAGCTACAAACTGATGATGTGGTCTTGCTTTAAAGAAGTGAAAGCTCATGATATTGCTTAAATCATTTTTTAATTAGAAATGATAAGCCCGAGTCATAGCTCCAGGGAAGGGAAGCTTTCTCCCAGGCAGGCCCGTCTTGGCCCGCGGGGCTCTGGGCTGCTCTTAGAACTCTGCCCCCTTCCTTCCCAATCTCTCTGGTGGCTCCTGCAGACTTCAAAGTCATCCATGTAAAACAAGGAATATGCCTCCTGTAGTAACTCAGCATTTATCTCAGACACCCCTATCAAAGTTTTGCTTTCTTACTCTCCTCTCAAGGATCTATTATCTATTGAGGCAATTTTTTTTTTCTTTTAAGGTGGAAGATCTTGTGTGTGGATTAAAATTATCCAATTTTAATTCCTCAAATTCTTTAAAAGAATGAGATTCAATACAAATTTAAAAGAAAAGTATTTTCATAAAACCTAAAACTCCCTTTGTTTTGGGGAAACTTTCATGATACTGAAGTTAAAAATATAGCTTCTTTATGTAGAATATTACCAACTGTTGAGTATGTACCTCACTCAGCATATCACTACCCTCACACTCACCACAGGTCATACAAAAGGATGAACATATTAAAATAGGAAATGTATTAAGATGATTATACTTTTAAATGGGGTCAGGCCAGACTTTGGAAAGCTAGCTAGGGCCCAATTGCTTGTAGGCCACAGTAAAGGACTAAGATCAAATCAAGACTCATCTCTCCTGATTCCCTGCCCCTACCCCATGCTCTCACTTCCAGCCTCCTGCTTTCTTGCTACTAACAGATCATGTCAAACCACCACCACCTGGGGCCCCTGCACCTCTTGTCCCCTCTGTCTGGAATTCTCTCCTTTCTTCCTTCCACTCAGTATTTGACTCAAATGTCACCTGCTCAGAAAAGCAATCTAAATTAATGCCCCTGTTTCTTTCAACACTTTAAACTTGCCTTATTTTTCTGCATAGTATTCACTATCTGCTACCACATTGCAGATTTATTTGTCTATAGCATCCACTTCCATGTAAGTGTCCAAGGACAAGGTCATTGTCTCTAGCACTCAGAACAGCCCCCAACATATCATGGAGGCTCAAAAACCCTTGCTGAGTGAATGAATGAGTGACAATATTTGACATTTCTTTAGAGTCCAGACCTTTCTCTGAGCTAGGTACTGTGCTCAGTGCCTTACTTGCATCATATTTAGTCCTCATAACAATTCTGTAAGGGAGATACTATTATTTCCCCATTTTTGTAGATGTGGAACCAAGGCCCAGATAGGCAAAGTAACTTAAAGTCACACAGCAAATAGTTACAGGCTAACCTTGAACCCAGAGCCCATGCTCCTAAGAACTAAATTAACTCCTTAGACACTCATAGAGCACACCCCATCTCCAAAACCCAGGCCAACTTCACCCTGGGCCCCAGGATGTCTTCAGAGCAGCACTGTCCAATAGGAACAGAATGTCAGCCACACCTGTCATTAAGATTTCCCAGTAGCCACCTTAACCACATATTAATGTTAATGTGTTTTAACATAATATATCCAAATATTATTTCAATATAT
>NW_005360187.1:4310441-4369562 GCF_000412655.1 Myotis brandtii | reverse complement strand
ACACAAACATTTATTGAGATATTTTACATCCTTTACTAGAGCAAGTCTTTGAAACCTAGATATTTTACACCTCCCACACATCTCAATTCAGACTAGTCACATTTGTTAGTACTCGTTAGCCCTATGTGGTTAGTGGCTGCCATATTGGAGAGTGCAGTTGTGAAAAGAGGTCAGTCTCTGGGATGAAGCAGATCTGGTTCCCATCCTGCACTTGCTAACTGTGAACTTTCCTAGCTGTGAACTAGGCATTGGGTCTCTACTTCATGGGGCGGAAGTGAAGACGATAAGGTTTCCGTATGTGAGACTGTCCACTCCTCTTAGGACAGGAGCTGGCTGGTAGATGCTCAGGACAGATGGCTTTTCCCTCCCACCCAGGAAAAAAAATCTGCTGAGCACAGCCTCGGGGCCTCTCTTCACTCCGGTCCAGCCTTTTGAGCCAGGGCCTCTATTTCCGCTGTCTGCCGTGAGTGGGAGGAGGTCTCTCGTGGGAGGGAGGACCCTGGCTTGAGTCCTTGTCTCCTGGACCATCTGGCTGAGCTTTGAGAATAGGCGATCCCTTAGCCCCTTTATTGCACATATATCAGGATGTGCATATCCTCGGGGGCGCCTTCCTGGAAAAGTGAGCAATCAGCTCGCTCTCCTATAGCATCCACTCCTATAGCATCCACTTCCATGTCCCTACTGAGCACCTTTGGGCTGAAGGGAGTTTAAAGAGTGTGTAATTCAACCTATTGTTTTACAAAGAAGACAGTGATCCAGAGAGCGGATATACCGTAGCCAGGCTCACACCGTGACAATGCAGGCATAAACCTGGACCCGCTGTATTTGCATCTCTCTCTGAACACACGTAGGAACAGAGCCATCGGGACACCCCTGTATGGACTGATGATGCCTCTGTATGTTATATGCTCATCTTTGTCTTTTCACAATCTGCACTTTATTCTAAGCACCGGGCGCTCAGGACAACCAGGCTGGTGTGAATTATGCTCTATTCCCAACAGCCTTCAACTGTGTTTTCCTGCCTGTTTTCAACCCTTGATCAATTGGTCCCAGGTAGAACTTGAACATAATTCAGATTAGCCTATTTGTGAGTAGCTGAAGTAAACCATGACTTATTTGACCATCAATTTCATGCTCAAAATGTAGTATTAAATATTTCATCTTTGTGGGTTTTTTTTATAAAAGGC
Organism: Myotis brandtii; assembly: GCF_000412655.1. Lineage (NCBI taxonomy): Eukaryota > Metazoa > Chordata > Mammalia > Chiroptera > Vespertilionidae > Myotis > Myotis brandtii. The sequence continues at coordinate 4,368,375 of NW_005360187.1, read as the reverse complement.
CCTGCTCTGGGTAATGGACTTTTATCCATTAGCCTACAGATTTTTTTCTTATTGTGATATAAGCCCACATACAAAGCAAAAAGAACAGAGCTATATCAAATATATAAATTGCAGTACCTTTTAAATGGCAGAGAGGAAAAATTGTAATTGCCCTGTTTGGCTGTTAAATGTGCTAAACCCTGACAAATTCTCACTGTGACAATCCTGGAGTATAATCCCTTAGCAAGTGCACCTTTTATTCAACTACAGAGTTGTACTCACTCCAGAAACAAGTGCCATTAATTAATAACACCCTCAGCAAACTCGCAGAGTCCTTAATTATGAAAGGTAGCCTGCTCCGTGCCTGACTCTACCATCCCCTCCCCTGGAGCACACACTGGAGCACAGGGACACGCTGGAGGAAGGTCACCCCCAGGAGCACGATAAGCAGCAGCTGTCAGACAAGGTCAATGACAAAGCATGCCTGCCCTGCAGCCTTCCCGTTGCCCCTGTGGAGGGTGTGAAGGAAGGGAAAGTGTTTCACATCTTAGGAACTTTCTCAAAATTAGTTTCTCTCCTGCAAGACTCAAGTAAATATAGAATAATCCTTTTTCATTTCGACTGAGTCTCAGGGAAGAGTAATATCAGCTGAAGATTTAGAAACAAATAAAGCCTGCCCTTTATAAGCTGCCTCAGAACGAGAAAGCCTTTTGGGGAGTCTGCGAGGCGGACCCGGGGGGGTGCACGTCGAACAAACGTAGAAGACGGAGCCTTCCTGGCTTCCAGGCCAAGCACGTGCCGAGGGGGAGCTGGGCCCTCCGGGGTGGTTTGCTCTGTTCTGCCTCCTCACTCCCACCTCCGACTCAGGCCTATGTAGTTTCCTTTGCCAGTACCTTGGATAAAGGGGGTGAGCCCTGGGGGCTGCGGTAAGTGACCCACACCTGCAAGCTTGGCGATCGTCTTTCTTGCATGTTTGGCTTATTCCTTCAAAGAGAACACAGTGCTGAGTCTGTGGCCGCTCTACACAGGACAGCCCCAATGTCACTGCAGAATGGCGGTCTGCGTCTCCCGTCCTGGGGGGCCGGCTACACAGTGCCCAGGGCTGGTCGTTGCCTCCAGGACATGGATCTGGAGGACTGGAAAACAGGCCCTGTTCAACAGGAAGTTCAACACTTCCCCATCGCAAGAAGCTGCGATTAATCAGCATGTGCGATGTGTCACAGAGGAGTAGTTGTGAGTCAGAAACCTTACTGGGAAGTTGCCCTGCTCCCTGGAGTGCAGCCCCACAGCCCTGGGTTTCTGGCCACGGCGCATGGAGTGACCCTTCCTGTCTCTAGATGGAGGACAGTCACGTTGCCGTGGAGATACTAATCAGAGTGGCTCCCTGATCCTTGCCACCTCTCTCCCACCTTCGCCTTTACCCACTTTCTGCAAGAGATTGCCACCAGCGGCTCTTGTGGTCCAATTTCTGACTCCCGTTTATTAAGAAAAAGCTGAAAAGCAGAGGTCAGGGGTGCCTGCCGTTAGAAAATTGCTCACCTTGTTTTTGGTGTGAGCAGAATGACTTTGCACGGCTGTCTGCCTCCAGCCTGCTAGCATCTAAGTTACTTTTAGAAGAAGGAACTTGTTACCCAGGAGTTTTATGTTATGTTGGGGAATGTGGTTACTTGGATCTAAAACCATTTCTGTGTCAGACCGGGATTGGATGCAAAGTGGGTCATTTTCGTGCTTCTCGGGGCAAGAATCACTGCCCGTGAAGGACGGCACTTGTCCTATTTCTGTGGCTCTGCTGAGCGTGCAGACAGACCACCGAACTGGAGGGTGGCTGTTTGCAGCTGTACCCTGCCCCCAGCATCTGCATTGCTTTGTGGCACTGGGAGCATTTTGGGGGAGCACGCTTTGGAACTGGATCAGGAAGGAGACAGGCTTGGAGCTGCTCACCATCACATCACACTCAGTGACTCCCTCCAGAGGCCCAGCCCACACTCTGGACGGGTAGACCAGACTCTGGAGTTTGGGCGTGTTCAGACCTCCCCCGGTGATTCCCACGAGCAGACAAGTTGGAAAACGCTACCTTAAGGAGACAGAAGCCTGCTGAGTGTTTGTGGTCCCACATCTGCCTTTTATACTCTATCAAGTTAGACTGACTGTGGCAGCCCCCACTCATGTTCCCCCACAGGAGACAGACACACTGATCTCTTTTCTTAGCTTTGGAGCAGAAGAGGGCGCCTTGCTTTGGGCCTGTGAGCCTGTAGGAGGAGTGAAGCAAAAGGCAGGTGTCTCCTGCGCATGCACACTTCGTAAAGAGGCATTGCCCTGAATGTATGCAGAGACAGCTGGCTCTCTTGAAAACCGGGGACTCTGTCCCTTTCCTATGGAGAAAGACTTTACCAAGCCGAATGGCACCTGCCCGGTCTAGGGGAAGTCAGGGTGGCCTTTGGCACCTCCACTTCCACCCTGACCTCACTAAGTCATGACCACAAAATGCAAATCGACCTCAAAGACTTTCCCGAAGGTTTCAGGGAGAGAGGAATGAGAAGCTCACAGTGCACGCCACACAGCAGACCGTACTTGAAACTCATCCGCACCGTCCTCATTAGACATCTGTGTTTCCCTTCCCAGTGCAAGGCTGCTTGCTCTCCCCCCAAATCTCTTGACTGTTGGGAGCTGCCCTCAGCCTTCATCCCTGCTCTGCACAGTACACCCTGAGAAAGAGCTTCATTGCACCACCGGTTACTTCTCCAGCCTGGCCTCGCCCAGCACCAGCTCGTCTGCCACTGTGTCTGTTAGGAACTTAGAAATATTGGAAAAGTACACATTCACCCTCATGTTCATCACCAGCCAGACTCCAGGCACCCTGGGCGCTCTGTTCTCAGAACTCCAAAAGCCCACGTTTTCCTGATTACCTAACGCACGGCCTCAGCCGGTGTCAGGTTCCCCAAATGGGCTGGAAACACCCTGAGGATATCATTGGTCACCTCTGTGCACCTCTTCTGAGCCTTCCATGCCAATAAGCACTTTTATTGATCTGCCCAGAGAGCATTGGAAACACTGCTGTCTACAGGTGGTACCGAAGGAAACTAGAGACAGGAAGAAGGGCACACAGCGTGTGAAATCCGATCAGACGATGGTAAGATAAGTACGTGGCCCAGAGGCACTCTCTCCGATAATGAGGCCGAATCTCCCCTACGTGGCTAAGTACTGACACGCACTTGCTTTGACACTCAGGGGTCTCGTGCCTGCTGGCTCCCGACTGGAATGCAATAGAGAATAAATCATAATAATGACAACAACAGAGGCTCACATTAGTGAGGACTCAGAAAGGACCTGCAAAGCACGGCTGGGAGTGCTTTCCCGTGTTAACCCGCTCAGTTCCCTGCACACCCTACAGTGTGTGTCTCACATGCCGAGAGACGCACAGCCAGTGCGGGCGAGGCTGGACTTCAGGCCAAGTGTTGGAGCCGACAGGGCCACTGGCTGTACTCCGGCAGGAAAGCAAACTCTGCTTCCTTGCACACTAGTTGGAGAAAAGAAACTTGGAAAGACAGAGCCTTAAGAAGCGAGGTCAACAGTTTGGGCGTGAAAGCTGCATGAGGGATGGGCTGCAGGAGCCTGTGAGTGGGCTGACAGAGAGCCTGCCGCGGAATGGATGGGGCCGCGCGGAGACTCAGAAATCACCAGGCTGGTGTCGGGAAGGGCGGGTGCGGGAATAACACGCGGCCACAGCGTTCAAAAGACCAAAAATAACACCGAAGGAAACTTCTCCTAGGACATAAATCTGCCCTAGACAGGCGAGGCGGAGGGAAAGAAAGGGCACATCCATTTCCAGGCCTGCACAGGTGCCTGTGACTCAAAGTCAATAGTTGTTCAAGGACAAGGGCGATGATGAATGACTGGGAGACGACCTGTGTGTCCAGGCCAGTGGGTGGTGCTGGGCACCACAGGGGAGGGTCCCAGTGTCATACAGGAATGAGACGCCCCGCCACAGCGGTGCACACTGAAGGTGCATTCACCCCACTCTCCCCTCACATACAGGCCTCAGTGGATCGGAATCAGACCCTGAGCTCAGATGTGAGGCTAAAGCAGAAGTGATTTGACTTCCTCGTTCCGATTCCAGAGGGGGCCAGATGTACTGGCAAGGGAGGTCCTGCCTGCCCTTTGCTCTCTGACTGTTACAAATGTACAGGAAAAGGTAGTGCTAGACTCGCTCAAAACTCCATGTCCAGAGGCTGACATGTGCGCCGTCATCCAGATGTATGGGCCCATGTTGGGTGCCCTGGGACTCACACTGGAACTGACTGGCAGGTGGCTGGGCCTTGGCACCTCAGCCCAGGTGTGTTGCACTCACAGTCACAAAAAGCTAACAGGAAGTGAAGTCCCTTGCAAACACCGAAGGAGAAGCCCATTCGTGCTTCCAACAACATTCCTCAGGATCTCTTCCTGCTGGTTCCCGACTGGAATGCAGTGGAGAATAAATCATCATAATGACAACAACAGGGACTCACGTTAGTGAGCCTTATAAAGGACTTGCAGAGCACGGCTCTGAGTGCTTCCCTTTTTAACCACCTGTTCTCTGCACACCCGACGGTGCCAGCTACCCAAGCGGCTCTTAGTGCCCGGACTTTCAATCTTCCCCACATTTGATGAAATCTAGCCCATAAATTCCTCATCCTTCTTCCCCTCCTGTTGAACTTTCTCGTTGCTGTAACCCGCTGCCCTTTCCAGTGTCCTCCAAGCCAGGAGCCCAGCTAGTCCTGTTCCTGAGCACACCCGCTTTCTGACAGCTCCATTAAGGCCCAGAGGCCAAGGCCCCCTACAGGTTCTTTTTTTGGGGGGGCGGGGGGGTGTCAGAGCTATGTTCTAGGAATTTTATTTCCAAATAAGATGAACTCCTCCCCCACCCCACCACCTTTTCTATTTTATGCAAAGGAATTATTTGTTTTAGGCTTGGCCCATATTTTTATTTTTTTAAATGTGTTTTTATTGGTTTTTAGAGAGAGAAGGAGAGAGAGAGAGAAACATTGCTGACAGAGGAATATCATTGATCGGCTGCCTCCTGCATGGCCCCTACTGGGGATCGAGAACACAACCTGGGCATATGCCCCGACAGGAAACTGAACTAGTAACATCTTTGTTTCTGGATCAACACTCAAGCACTGAGCCACATCGGTCAGGCTTGGCCCAGATCTTTAAGGTGACTTGACAGTGAAGCAAAGCTGACTCAGCCTGCGGCACACTAGCTCACCAATTCCCCCAATGCAGGGGCTGAGAACCTCCGACTCCTGTGGAGACCTTGCTAGGAAGCTCTCTCCAGATCCGTGGGCCTCTCTCCTGACTTGTTGAGTCAGAATGTGGGGGAGAGACTCAAGAAGCGTGTGTTTTCACCAGCTCACCAGGTAGTTCTGATAATGCCTATGTCTGAGAACCCATTCTTACCTCATTAATACAGGTCTGAAATGGCTTCAATTATATGTAAGCCTTGGGTCCATAGAACAGACTCTTAAGGGATCATGTAGCTGACTGTGCAGGTTGTGGGCACAAGCTATAGACAATGGGGGCACTGGGGGGGCGGGGGCAGGCTTCAGCAAGATTTCACAGAATCTTCCCTCAACTGGATGGCTTCTTGTACAATGTTAATGGCAATCTAACAGATTAGCAGTGAGCAAACTTACGTTTTATGTATTGCCATGACTCAAACATTGCCATTGGTTCTAACTTAGATGTCTGTTTTTATGTTCCATCATTTCCAGGCATGAAAAGCAACTCGAACAAATCCCAAGGCATAAGGAAATGGGCCTGTTCTCAGGACTCTGCAGCATCGGAAATGAAGCCAAGCAGACTTTATTACATCCTCCAATTCGGCAACCTTTTGCTCAGCATTTTATTACCCTGCGGAAGCCACCGGGTTATGTTTCAATCACGATGACTGACAGGCTAACTTCAACACCACGGCATCAGCAGCCCTTCCGCCCTCCTGGTCTGCGCCCTCAGAACAGAGCCCTTTCTAAATTGTCCCTGGGCCTGGATGGAAATAAAATGGCAGTTAAGATATTCATCTCCTGTTGGCTCACTTAAACATTGGTATTTGGGGTCTGCTGAAAGTCACAACTCAGGAGGTCGATCTCTTAGAACTACTGTGTTTCCTGGAAACCAAGGGTGTGTTATGCGGAGTTAAGACTTGCAGTTTCCATTTTGGTAGGTAAGATACTAGAACAGGAAATGTACAACCTCTCCCTAGTCCCATTCTTCTCCTGCAGAGAGGTGGAGAGGAAAGAGCTTAAGATGGCAAAATTAGCTTCCCAAAACGAATAGACAGGAAATGCAGCGATCAGACACCTCGGACGGGCTGAGTAGTCAAACGTAAGGAAGGGAAGGGAAGGGAAAAGCTCTCAGCACTGTCATAGGAAGCACATCCCTGGTCTACAATAACCAGTTTCTCTAAGGGAGGATGAAGGAAGGAGGCCCTTCCCTCATGTATTCATAAAAAGGGGGGGGGGTAGTTTATAGAAAAAAATAAACTAACTATAGCAATAGCTCTGCTACAAAGAACCAAACGCAGAATTGTTGTTTTTCACCACACGCCTCCTTGAGAACCCCTTTGGCTTATGTTCCACTCCGAGAACCCGGCACCATCACCAACATGGTGTTTCTCGTGACTTCTGCAACAATGACCACAGGCTGGTGGCTTCAAACAACAGGAATGTGCTCTCTCAGGGTCCTGGAGCCCAGGCTTCCCGAACGCAGCGAGGCCGTTTCCCACCAGAGGCTCCGCAAGCTGTCCTAGCTGGTGGCCGCGGCAGTCCTTGGCCATGTCTCTCTCTGCCTCTGTCCTCACATTCCTCCACTCCTCTCTGCGTCTCTCCTCTGTGCATGTCTTATAAGGACACTCGTCACAGGATTAAGATCCCATTCAGATAATCCAGAATGATATCCTTCAGGTCTTAATATCTTTAACATAACTATATCTGCAAGGCCCTTTTCCAAAATAAGATAACATCTTTATTTGAGGGTTTTGGGGTATGCTATTCATCCCACTCCTTGGGACATTTGGCCTTTGACTGCTTCTGATCCAGTTAAGTCAATAGACTGAGTATGACTAACTTATATCCATTCAAACCTTCTTACATGTCTGTCATCGCCCTGCTTATTGACAGTGATTGTAGGAGCCTCCTTGGTCTGGGAAGCCCGCTGGTTCCCAAGCCTAGTCTGGATGCTGCTTTCTTAGCTGAAGGTAGAAACTACTACAGCGTGAACAGGATATGCTCAGAAGGTGAAATGCCAGGGAGGAGGTGGCAGTGCTGGCAACCTCACTCAGCCTCCGGGCTGCTGGTTTGTGGAGCAGGTCAGACATTGACCCCGTCTCAGTTTTGAGAGCAAATGCCACCAGAATGCCTGCCCCCTGCCTCTAAGGCTAATTCCACATGTCACTTATTGGCTTTCGATCAAAGAAATAAGTAAAGCGTCACTGAGAAACAGTGACTTGAGTCATACTGCAGGCCCACCTGCAGTTTGGTTTCCATTTTGTCTTTGCAATTAAAACCCTACAGGAGCCTCATTTCTGCCTGTCCACCCCTCGATTTCCTCACTCCAGGCTCTTCCTGTAACTCTGCCCTGAATCTCTCCTTCCAGGCCAGCTCCAGGAGCCCAGGCTCAGTTGGAGGCATGATGGTCCAACATTGACTACTTACAGTGCCTTTTAAAGGATGTGCTAAGAGCTAGCAGAGCCACCTGATAGGAATATGTAGAAAAACAGCTATTACTCCTTGTGCTAAAGTGGGTCTGGCCTGCATTTAGAAAACACAAAAGGCCAGGGAGAGCAAGGCTTAAGTCAGAACAACGTCCCTAGCAATAATAACCTTCTTTTTCTCTCTGATTCCTCCTTAGGCATAAATACCCACTAGGTTGTTTCTGTTTGGAGAGGGTAGTTTTATGGTAAACAATAGATAACTTGGAGGTCTGTACAGGTCCATTTCTATTGTGCTGGTGCCTTTCTGTATTGACAGCATTAGAAAGAAGGTGTCTTATGTTGTTCTTTGTGTCCTTACTTTTCAAACTTCAGGTCCATTCCTTATCTTTATTGTTCCACTCACAATCAATATCCAAATGATGAAAGAAAATAATACTCTATTTTTGGCAAGGAGCCTGAAAGAACCTTTTCCCATGATTATCGTCACCACAGCTAACCCAACATTACAGAACAATACTTGTCAGACCCCATCTTGTCTTTCAGAGGGCAAAAAGGGGCTGTGTCTCTGAGCAGAAACCTCTCCCATCTGTCCTCTTCTGTATCCAAGCTTGAGACTTGGGTCTGGGCACAGACCTCCTCCTTCCAGTGGGCTGTACCTCCTAAGTATACCTGCCCAACATGCTGGTAAAAGAAGGAAATGAGCCCTAACCGGTTTGGCTCAGTGGATAGAGCGTCGGCCTGTGGACTGAAAGGCCCCAGGTTTGATTCTGGTCAAGGGCATGTTGGTTGCAGGCACATCCCCAGTAGGAGGTGTGCAGGAGGCAGCTGATCTATGTCTCTCTCATCGGTGTTTCTAGCTCTTTATCTCTCTCCCTTCCATTTCTGTAAAAAGTCAATAAAATATATTTTTTAAAAAGAAGAAGGAAATGAACTGTTGCTGTATAGTTATTGTACGTATATTTGCAAACGTTATTTAATCCACACACGATCTCTATATGACACACATGGAAATTTAGTCTCAGAAAACTTAGGCGACACGCTCAAGGTCACAGAGTTGGTAACAGGTGGGTTTGGGATCAACTCAGGTCTGATTCCAAAACCTATGCTCTTCGGAGAAGAACTGTAACCAAGGACTCTCCGCAAAGTTAATAAATACCTTTCCTAACTTTTCTCCTAATTGTCTATTGAGTAGGTAGGTTGGTCCTTTGTACTGACACTCAAAGGAAAAGGGGGAGAGATAGTGAAGGAAAGGCAGGGAAAATCCAAACATTCTCAAGGTGAAAGCATCCCTCTAATCATGTAAACGAAGACCACTAATGGCATTCTTACAACTTAATAACATATGGCAAGGGTGTTACTAAAAGTGCTTACTATAACCCTGAGGCAAATGTGCTCACCAAAAGGTTAATGATTATGTATCCTAGAAATAAAACAACATAAAATAATTCACAGGTGATTACTGAATAATAGAGATTGAACATATGGGTCAGTCCGACTTGGAACCACCACCAACCCTCAAGCATGGTCACACACTTGTAGTTCATTTCAGTTCTGCAAACATCTTGACCACCTACTATGCATCACTGGCTATGGCTCAGCAGCCAGAAGTGAGGCTGCCCCAGAGGTACCGCTGGAAAGTGGAGTCACTGTGGACTGCAGAGGAATGGGAAGAGCAGGGCTAGTTTCAGCAAGAACATAGGTCCTACTCCTAGGCACCTAGAAGATTTTTCTGAGTCTATTATTACTAATATTATTATTCTTTTTTCATATAAGCCTCACAAAAATCGGCCAGTCTTCTTTCTTTCCACTCTCTCTTCCTTCTTCTTATATTTATTTAATAAATATTTATTCAACACCTACTGTGTGCCAGGTATTGTATGTACCAGGGGCTGGTGCTATAAAACTGAGCAAAAACATTTGGAAGCAGCGATTATCCTCCTTCTGTAGGTGAGGAAATGGAAGTTTAGAGGGTGTGTGACTTGCTTAAGGTCACACACTAGTAATAGTGCATGTCTGTGTACTAAAGCTTGGGGCTCTTTGCCCAATCAAGTTGTTTCCCAGATGGCAGGACAAGAGAGAATAGTAGATGCTCTACGAGTTAACTCCTGGTTTTCTGTAGAGACCAGGCCCAATAAACAAAATTAGCTGGGGAAGCAATCTAGGCCTCTCAGGTTCATTTTTTATCAATTCGATGAGCATTTACTAAGTACCATCTGTGTGTACATCTGGGGGGTGGGGGTGGACTCTCAGAGAGCAATTGTGGCTATTTCACCCTTATGTCCTCTCCCTTGGCCACAGGATAGCAGCATTTCCGTCACTCTCTGAGCATTCTGTCTAGTGAGCCTGGCTCAGTGAGCATCTCCCTGTCCCATGCTGTTCTGAAGGAATGAGACCCCCAGATTCCAAATGAACCCCACCGTGCTGGTCTATGGTCACACTTTAGTGAACAGGCTTCCCATCCAGGTTGCTCAGGGCTCCTTCGCCACCTTTAAGATTTTCTGTCCTGCCCCTCCCCTTTTTCTTCTTTCTCAGAAGGTAGCTCACAAAAACAAGTCCAGAACCTCAAGAGAGAGTCTAAAGCAGTGGTTCTCCATCAGCGCCACCTGCTGGGGATGGTGTGTTAGAACTGACAGCAAGGCCCCACCCCCGGTGCTTCCACTCAGTAGGTCTGGAGTGGGGCCTGACACCTTCCCAGGTGATACTGATCCTGGACCCACACTTTGAAAACCACGGGCCCGACAAGTAAAAAGAATTCCTTTTTTATGCTGAATCCAGCTTGTTTTTCAGGCCTTGCACCGAACATATCTTAGTCCACAGGCAATGTACTGCAAGTTAATTCCAATCCGTCCACTCACGCATCTCCGGTAGGTTTTCGGAGTTATTTAACACCACAGAAGACTTCCTGCCTGGGCTAATTATGTGATTAGTTTAGATCGATAGGAGATGAACAAAGGAAAAGTGGGGCAGCTGCAGCTCACGGCCAACTTGATAGAATGGTGCTATTTCAGCCAAATTGGGGTCAGCTGCTGAAGAGTTCAATGTCGCTGAAGGTAGAAACTACTACAGCGTGAACAGGATATGCTCAGAAGGTGAAATGCCAGGGAGGAGGTGGCAGTGCTGGCAACCTCACTCAGCCTCCGGGCTGCTGGTTTGTGGAGCAGGTCAGACATTGACCCCGTCTCAGTTTTGAGAGCAAATGCCACCAGAATGCCTGCCCCCTGCCTCTAAGGCTAATTCCACATGTCACTTATTGGCTTTCGATCAAAGAAATAAGTAAAGCGTCACTGAGAAACAGTGACTTGAGTCATACTGCAGGCCCACCTGCAGTTTGGTTTCCATTTTGTCTTTGCAATTAAAACCCTACAGGAGCCTCATTTCTGCCTGTCCACCCCTCGATTTCCTCACTCCAGGCTCTTCCTGTAACTCTGCCCTGAATCTCTCCTTCCAGGCCAGCTCCAGGAGCCCAGGCTCAGTTGGAGGCATGATGGTCCAACATTGACTACTTACAGTGCCTTTTAAAGGATGTGCTAAGAGCTAGCAGAGCCACCTGATAGGAATATGTAGAAAAACAGCTATTACTCCTTGTGCTAAAGTGGGTCTGGCCTGCATTTAGAAAACACAAAAGGCCAGGGAGAGCAAGGCTTAAGTCAGAACAACGTCCCTAGCAATAATAACCTTCTTTTTCTCTCTGATTCCTCCTTAGGCATAAATACCCACTAGGTTGTTTCTGTTTGGAGAGGGTAGTTTTATGGTAAACAATAGATAACTTGGAGGTCTGTACAGGTCCATTTCTATTGTGCTGGTGCCTTTCTGTATTGACAGCATTAGAAAGAAGGTGTCTTATGTTGTTCTTTGTGTCCTTACTTTTCAAACTTCAGGTCCATTCCTTATCTTTATTGTTCCACTCACAATCAATATCCAAATGATGAAAGAAAATAATACTCTATTTTTGGCAAGGAGCCTGAAAGAACCTTTTCCCATGATTATCGTCACCACAGCTAACCCAACATTACAGAACAATACTTGTCAGACCCCATCTTGTCTTTCAGAGGGCAAAAAGGGGCTGTGTCTCTGAGCAGAAACCTCTCCCATCTGTCCTCTTCTGTATCCAAGCTTGAGACTTGGGTCTGGGCACAGACCTCCTCCTTCCAGTGGGCTGTACCTCCTAAGTATACCTGCCCAACATGCTGGTAAAAGAAGGAAATGAGCCCTAACCGGTTTGGCTCAGTGGATAGAGCGTCGGCCTGTGGACTGAAAGGCCCCAGGTTTGATTCTGGTCAAGGGCATGTTGGTTGCAGGCACATCCCCAGTAGGAGGTGTGCAGGAGGCAGCTGATCTATGTCTCTCTCATCGGTGTTTCTAGCTCTTTATCTCTCTCCCTTCCATTTCTGTAAAAAGTCAATAAAATATATTTTTTAAAAAGAAGAAGGAAATGAACTGTTGCTGTATAGTTATTGTACGTATATTTGCAAACGTTATTTAATCCACACACGATCTCTATATGACACACATGGAAATTTAGTCTCAGAAAACTTAGGCGACACGCTCAAGGTCACAGAGTTGGTAACAGGTGGGTTTGGGATCAACTCAGGTCTGATTCCAAAACCTATGCTCTTCGGAGAAGAACTGTAACCAAGGACTCTCCGCAAAGTTAATAAATACCTTTCCTAACTTTTCTCCTAATTGTCTATTGAGTAGGTAGGTTGGTCCTTTGTACTGACACTCAAAGGAAAAGGGGGAGAGATAGTGAAGGAAAGGCAGGGAAAATCCAAACATTCTCAAGGTGAAAGCATCCCTCTAATCATGTAAACGAAGACCACTAATGGCATTCTTACAACTTAATAACATATGGCAAGGGTGTTACTAAAAGTGCTTACTATAACCCTGAGGCAAATGTGCTCACCAAAAGGTTAATGATTATGTATCCTAGAAATAAAACAACATAAAATAATTCACAGGTGATTACTGAATAATAGAGATTGAACATATGGGTCAGTCCGACTTGGAACCACCACCAACCCTCAAGCATGGTCACACACTTGTAGTTCATTTCAGTTCTGCAAACATCTTGACCACCTACTATGCATCACTGGCTATGGCTCAGCAGCCAGAAGTGAGGCTGCCCCAGAGGTACCGCTGGAAAGTGGAGTCACTGTGGACTGCAGAGGAATGGGAAGAGCAGGGCTAGTTTCAGCAAGAACATAGGTCCTACTCCTAGGCACCTAGAAGATTTTTCTGAGTCTATTATTACTAATATTATTATTCTTTTTTCATATAAGCCTCACAAAAATCGGCCAGTCTTCTTTCTTTCCACTCTCTCTTCCTTCTTCTTATATTTATTTAATAAATATTTATTCAACACCTACTGTGTGCCAGGTATTGTATGTACCAGGGGCTGGTGCTATAAAACTGAGCAAAAACATTTGGAAGCAGCGATTATCCTCCTTCTGTAGGTGAGGAAATGGAAGTTTAGAGGGTGTGTGACTTGCTTAAGGTCACACACTAGTAATAGTGCATGTCTGTGTACTAAAGCTTGGGGCTCTTTGCCCAATCAAGTTGTTTCCCAGATGGCAGGACAAGAGAGAATAGTAGATGCTCTACGAGTTAACTCCTGGTTTTCTGTAGAGACCAGGCCCAATAAACAAAATTAGCTGGGGAAGCAATCTAGGCCTCTCAGGTTCATTTTTTATCAATTCGATGAGCATTTACTAAGTACCATCTGTGTGTACATCTGGGGGGTGGGGGTGGACTCTCAGAGAGCAATTGTGGCTATTTCACCCTTATGTCCTCTCCCTTGGCCACAGGATAGCAGCATTTCCGTCACTCTCTGAGCATTCTGTCTAGTGAGCCTGGCTCAGTGAGCATCTCCCTGTCCCATGCTGTTCTGAAGGAATGAGACCCCCAGATTCCAAATGAACCCCACCGTGCTGGTCTATGGTCACACTTTAGTGAACAGGCTTCCCATCCAGGTTGCTCAGGGCTCCTTCGCCACCTTTAAGATTTTCTGTCCTGCCCCTCCCCTTTTTCTTCTTTCTCAGAAGGTAGCTCACAAAAACAAGTCCAGAACCTCAAGAGAGAGTCTAAAGCAGTGGTTCTCCATCAGCGCCACCTGCTGGGGATGGTGTGTTAGAACTGACAGCAAGGCCCCACCCCCGGTGCTTCCACTCAGTAGGTCTGGAGTGGGGCCTGACACCTTCCCAGGTGATACTGATCCTGGACCCACACTTTGAAAACCACGGGCCCGACAAGTAAAAAGAATTCCTTTTTTATGCTGAATCCAGCTTGTTTTTCAGGCCTTGCACCGAACATATCTTAGTCCACAGGCAATGTACTGCAAGTTAATTCCAATCCGTCCACTCACGCATCTCCGGTAGGTTTTCGGAGTTATTTAACACCACAGAAGACTTCCTGCCTGGGCTAATTATGTGATTAGTTTAGATCGATAGGAGATGAACAAAGGAAAAGTGGGGCAGCTGCAGCTCACGGCCAACTTGATAGAATGGTGCTATTTCAGCCAAATTGGGGTCAGCTGCTGAAGAGTTCAATGTCCCTATTATTATTATTATTATTATTATTATTATTATTATTATTGAGGTATAATTGACATACAACATTATGTTAGTTTCGGGTGTACGACATCATAATTTGATATTTGTGTATATTATGAAATGATCAGCACAATGAATCTAGTTAACATCTGTGACCACACAGTTATAATTTTTTTCTTTTGATAATTTTTAAGATTTACTCTTAGTAACTTTCAAATATAGGATTAACTAGAGTCACGATGCCATACAGTATACCCCCATGATTTATTTTATAACAGGAGACCCCCTTCACTCATTTTGCCCATCTCTCTGCCAGCACCTGTCAGCCACCAATGTGTGCGCTTGCTCGCTCGCTCTCTCTCTCTCTCTCTCTCTCTCGCCCTCGCTCTCGCTCTCTGAGTTTGGTTTTATTTCCTTTTGTTTTTAGATTCCACATGCATGAGAGATCATATGGTATTTAAGGCTTCAATGTTGCTATCTTGAGGGAAATGGAACTTGCCCCTGCTATAGCTGGAATTCATTGAAAAATCCATTCCAATTTAAGGAAGGACAAAAGCCATATACCTATAGCTTTGGAAGGTTGTATCAGCGCAGAAGTCTCACATTTTCAGGAGAAGGGAATGAATGGTAGGGAGCCTGCACTGACTGTGCATCAGCCACGCACCACTGACCTTTTGATGCAGGTAGGACTATCCTGATTTTACAAACAAGGAAACTCAGAGAACGGGTCACCCAAAGCCGTGGTGATGATGATGGTGACAGTAATAATAATAGCGCCTAACATTTACTGAGCTCTTACTGTGGGATTATGTCCTAGGCATTTTTTTTCTAGGTACTCTATGTTATTAGCTCAGCCAATCTTCACAACTCTTTGAGTAAGTTCCATTATTATCCCATTTCACAGATAGGAAAATTACAGCACAAGGATGTTCAGCTTGCCCATGGTTGTCCAGTTAGCAAGCGTCAGACATGGATTTGAACCCAAATGGTGTGAATCCAGAATCTATGACATTTTCTTGGCTGAGATGCAAACCCAAGTTGACCAAACTCTGAAGTCCCATTGCCCTGCTGCCCTAGCCCTTCTCCTGGGGAAAGAGCCTGGGGGGACTCTCCCACTCACCCCCAAAGACAATGCTAAATACCCCCACCACCTCTCCATCCTGCTGCAGAGCTTGGCTCTGTGTACTCATAAAGACCTCACAAACTGGCACGTAGAGCTCTCGGGCTCAAGAGAAGGTGGCTCCCACCTGGAAGGGAAGCCCCCAAGAGGGAAGGCATGTCATTGCTCCAGTGAAGTTTTCCCAGCTTCAGTTCTTCCCCACCTTCCACAGTTTTGCCATATCTGCATAATATCTACGTTATTTTCTCACTACACTCTCTTCTACTCAACTCTCATTTTTACTTACATTTGTTCAATGAAACTCAAAGCTACTGAGGCAAGTGGAAAGCCAGTACCCATTGCCATAAATGGAAGCTAACCAACAGGATGAACACAAAGTTAACTCAATTCTAGCTACCTACTGTGTACGGGCGCTAAAAGCCCTGCCTCTGGGCCTGCCTTCTCACTTTATTTTAAAGGGACATTGGTGTTAGAGAGGTGTTAGAATACACTAGCACCAGTCCCCCTCCTTGAGGACAAAAGAGACATGGGAAGGGAATAATGTGTCACCTTGTGATATGATGGTTTCACTGGATGTTTGGTCCTTGGGGGGCGGGGAAGATACAGACCCAGCTGGGTGTGGCCCGGCAGTGCCATGTCCATGCCCTAGAGCCAGCAAGGCTCCTCTGCTGCTTTCTATGTAACAGGCACATCTTGAAAGGGCGCCTCAGGGAAGCAGGCAAAAATGAAGAGAGAAAAATGATCACACTGCCAAAGAAGCAGAAGGAACTTCAACAGAAATAGTGATTAGAGAGGAGTTTCCCCTTTGAACAGAAGCGCCTTTGATAGTGCCTTCCTCTGTTCTGTTGTTCAGTTGCAACCATGGATAAGCAGGAAGAAACAAATGAGCACTTTTGTGTATCACCAGCATCTGTCATAGCAGAAGCGATGGCCCCTTCGAGGGGGGAATTCTCTCTATCTCCATCTCCATCCAAACGAAGAGAAGTGAAGGGAGGGGAAGAAAGGGAAGGGAAGAAAGAGAAATAAGTCCAGCAAAGAGGGTTTGGTAAGGCACCCCTACTCCCACCTCCAAGGGCCCTAGAACATTCATAGTTTTCAGTGACCTGAGAAAGTCACTTGATCCTCCTCCTCCCATTTTTTCCTTTGACTTGGTTAAGCACCTTTGGGGACATAAATAGTCTACATAGCAGTAGGTTTTAAAAACTTATTGCATAGATATTTTAAATAAGAAAGAACTCAACAAAACTGCCTTTCCATAAAGCATACGGATCACGAAGACACACTCCTTGATAAGGGTCTCTGCGGGGGAGATGAGAGAGCACTTTCAATGGAGCAAATGCCATGCCCGGTGTTTTGATGTCAACAACCAACTAATCCTCACAAGAAGCCAGTGAGATGAATCCTATCATCATTCCCATTTCACAGACTAGGAAACTGAGGCTGGAGAGTCTTAGGAACTTGCCCAAGATCATGGTGTTAGTGAATGCCAGAACCAGGCTCACACCTGGGTCTGTTATGCACCGAAGGTTTTGGTCTTAACTATCAAGCTCTGTTGATTCCCTGATGGAGAGGAACTAAATATTCATTACCATTTCTAACTAATTATATATCATTAATTATATCATTAAGGCCACAGAGAAACTAATAGGAGCCAAATGTTTCCCCAAGGCTCTATTGGCCCAATGTTAGTTTGCACAAGACACAGGAGCCAGATAGCTTTCTCATATTAAGATCTTATTTCTCCTCCCTGTGCATATCACAGATCAAGTACTAATAAGAACGATCAAATCACAGTAGTTGAGGTTTATTGAGCACTTATTAGATGCCAGATGTTATGCTAAATATCGCCTATGCATTTTCCTCTTAATCCTCACCCACCATCTTATGAGAAAGGTGTTGCTCAGGCATGTTCAGTAACTTGTTCAAGGTCCCTCTGCCTGTAGGGGGCAGAGCAAGAGCGGTGAACCCAGCCATCTCTCTGCAGACCGCAGAGCCCACACTAGGACATGGTGCAGTAGTAGGATCAAGGAGCACACAGGTCAGGGACTCTGCACGTTCCTTCTTCAAGACTGAAGTGATGGATGAAAGGAACTCATGGAAATTTCTGGGGGACTTAATATCTACTAGGCCTTTGTCTTGGCCAGTGATCCAGAGCAAAGGCTAGCTAGAGGTGGGCTCTTCACAAACCCTCGTGCTCTCTGCACTGCTGCATGCAAAAGGGAACGCAGCCTTCCTTTGGGGTCTCAGGGAGGCTGTGTGCCCACAGCCAAATTCCTGTAAATTAGAATGTGTCTGTGTCTGTTACTCGATGAGAGAGAAACAGAATCCGAAGCCTTCCAGAGTTAGTGTTCTGGAAACTCTTCCAAGTACCCGCCCTACGTGTATTATATTTCTTGGTCTAGCTTCAACACACAAACTTGAACTACATTTTATGGTTTAATTGTGCAGAATGAGGAGCTGCTACACCTAAGATTGTTCCACAGCAACAGGAATGTGCATGAAGTCCAGAGGGAACTGGCTAAAGAAATGCATATAGCCCAGGGCCTTCCCCTGGGAATGGCATTCTGTCCCTCTGGGGTGGGGCCCAGGGAACTGCACCATGGCAGCCAATCTCAGGAGACTGTTCTGAAGTGCACAGGTTGAAAAACACTGTTCGATTTCTCCTCTCCTAGGGGGGTTCTCATCCCAAACTCAGATGCTTCCTCCTCCAGCACTTTTTTTTTTTACTATCCTCACCTAGCTCTGTACTTCAGTTCTGAGATTCCATTGCCACTGGGACCTTCTACGTGTTTTCCTATATTTCACAAATAAGTCAGAGATACAGGGAGGGAAAGGGGTTAGGGGCAGAGGGAAGACACACACAGGGAGATAGGAAGAGGCTACGTTCTAATGACATGGTTTGGGCTTCCTGGATCCAGCTACACCTGAAGCCAACAGACCCCTGAGCTTTAGTTGTGTGAGCCAATAAGTGCTTTCTGGGGTTATAGCTACTAAGCAGGTGAATGGCAAAAAAGGAGTAAATCTTATCCCCTCCCCCTTGGCCCAGTAAAGGAAAACAGATAAATGTGCATAACACCATCTATATATATAAAAAACCCTAATATGCAAATAGGCTGAATGGCAGAACAACTGAACCGGTTGCTATGACGTGTGCTGACCACCAGGGGCTGTGCGCAGAACATAGTGGTCATCAGCAGCAGGTGGCAGAGGATGGAACATGGCGGGCGTTGGCTGTGGCAGGATGGTGGAGCAGGGGAGGGGGGGTGCCAGACCAAGGCGGGGCACTAGTCGCTGTCATCGGGGCAAGCCTCTGGTAGTTACTGAAAATTCTTTGCTCCTGTGCACCACAGTCCCGCCCGGCACTTGCACCCGCTGCTGGCGCCGGCCCCAATCACTCCACACCATCAGCAGGTGCAAGTGGGGCCAGTGCCGTCAGCATGTGGGAGCGGCAGTGGTGGGACTAAGGGCCGCTGGAGGGAGGAGCCGGGAGGGGACACCAAGAATGGGCTGAGACCTGCCCCTGTGCCCACCGCAGCCTCATGGCCCATAGTTCCTGTCAAGGTGCATAAATTCGTGCACTGGGCTTCTAGTTATTAAATAAAATTACTCAACCCTGCTTTCCCTGCCTGTGTGAGCCTGCCTGGCCCTTTGTTTTCTCATCGTCACCATTAGTATTATGTCAGTGTAATCTTGTGGTTTAATTGCCCAGGATTCTGTGCCCAGGGAGCCATGGGTAAACAGGTAATGGCTATTGTTCCTCTGGGATTATCACATCAGAAGTAAAGATATTAAAATAGAAATCCTGTCCTGTCATCACTTTCTGTTTCCAGTCCTGGCAGCTGACTGACAGAAGAGCGCTGCTGAAGCAGGCTCCACAGGCTCACTGGGTGAGAGTTCACGCCAGAGGCTGCAGGAGAAAGGATGGGGGTCAATGGAATCAGAGGCCTTGCATGGCCCTCAAGTTTTTCAGGACGGATTGGAACTGGGAATCCAGCAGGGCTCTCTTACAAGTGTTAAAACTCTCTTACCATCTCTAAAACGCTTTTTAAAAATGTCTTGCTTTCCTCCTTTGTGCTTTAGTTTTGGGTCCCATGTTCCCTGGGATCCTAGGGGCCTGGATTCCCATTGTGAGCTGCTGACTTTTGTTCCCTAACACCAAATTGTTCTTTAGAGGACAGAAGCGGGAATAAAAGCAGGTCCACAGATGCAGAACGCTCCCTGCCTGGTCTGGGGCTGCTGAGTTCCAGTAAACAGGCCGAGGCGGACTGGATCAGGGCCAGAGCATCACCCTGGCTTCCCGAGGCCACAGCTCAACAGCTGTCGCAGTGTCAAACTCTGTGCCCTGTGCTTCGCATTCATTCTCTCCTTTGACTTTCACAACTACCCTCTTTTTTAAAAAAATATGTTTTATTGATTTTTTACAGAGAGGAAGGGAGAGAGATAGAGAGTTAGAAACATCGATGAGAGAGAAACATCGATCAGCTGCCTCCTGCATATCTCCTCCTGGGGATGTGCCCGCAACCCAGGTACATGCCCTTGACCGTAATCGAACCTGGGACCTTTCAGTCCGCAGGCCGACGCTCTATCCACTGAGCCAAACCGGTTTCAGCCACAACCACCCTCTTAGGTTGTCCATCGACCCACTGACAGATGAGAAAAACCCAGCTCACAGAGGCGAAGTGATTTCTCTGAGGTAGCACAGGGAGCAAGTGGCAGAGACTAGCGTGGGCCCAGCTCTTTGGGACTCCAAAGCCTGAGAGCGTCACCAAAGAGCCTAAATGTGAGCAATGTTTAGGAACAGGGGTCAGCAAACTATGGCCTGTGGGCTGGATCTGGTGTGGTGTGGCCAGATTCAGTCCACGGGCCACAGTTTGCCTGTTCCTAAATATGGAGCACTCCTTCTACAATAAGAGAAGTGAGTTGTAACAACATACGGCCCACAGGGCCCACGGAGATAAAATATGTACTATGTGCCCTTAAAAAAGTTTACCAGCCTGTGGTTTAGAACACTGACTTAGGAAATGAGCTTGACTGAAAAGTCACTTCCCCTTGCTAGCTGTGTGCCCTCAGTTTTTCTCATCGGAGATCTGGGGATCCAGGAGCACTAGCCACAGTGAGGATGTGGTGAAGATCAAGTGAAATATCACATTTCAATCAAGCACCTTGCATAGTGGTTGGCACATCTAGGAAAGGTAGCTCGGACTTGCCCTACAAAACTATCAAACACCCAGTGCAGCAGGGTCATGTGCTAATTCCCACTGGAGGACAAAGGGTTGTGGGGTGGAGGGTGAGGATGTAGGTAAAGGACAACCTAAGTTCTCCCACCAGCCTTTCTGGAAGGTGTGGGGCTCTGGTGACTGGCTTTATCAGGGCCGCACAGCCCTTGCCTGCCAGACTCTCCTGGGTGCCTAGTCTCTGGAATTGGGCTCGGAGAAAGAATGCCCGAGAATCAAGGCCAACCTAAGGTGTCCTTCACACAGGACATTGTTTGGTTCTCCTTCTTTTAGCCCACCATGGAAGGTAGATGTCACAGACAAATTAAATGGCGACCCAGGACTCTATGATCTTATTAATGCATCAGAGATTCACAAGAATAGCTTCTCTTCACACCAATGACAGATGGTTTTCTTTATTGCAAAGGTCAAGTGTAAGTCTGTTTATCCTCTGTATTTTAAAGTTCTCAGTGATTAGTAAACTTAGGTATGAGCTGCGTGGGACATGCTGAATGCATTTTTATGCCAGATTCCTTTTCTTCTTAAAACATGAAGATGTCTTGAGAAACCACAGAGCTCCTGTTGGCCTCATTGGAGCTCACACAGGGGCTCTTTGTGATTATGCTCATAAGAAATCACAATGATACTTCTCTCTCAACACAGCGAGGGTTTTATCCCACTGAAAAGGATCTCACATCAATTCCGTGCAAGCACCGCACATCGGAGGCAGCCTAGAGTTACAGGGATGAAACTCGGTATGTGAATATGTCCCCCCAACACCTCGGTTTTCCACAGCATGTTGTTCTAGCCAAGAGGAGAGACTGTGAGCTCAGTGATATATTGAATGCTTAACACAACTTCATTAACTAGAGCTAAATGCTAACACACACTGTCCCAGCTTCCAGTACAAATTAGCATCTATAATAAGGCATATAATTAGCCACCACCCAAATGCTGTCCATGATGAATATGCCCCCAAGAGCCCCAGGACTGCTCTTTGATTTCCCTGAGACGGGTCTGTGGTAACAAGCTGGTTCTCACCTGTCTCTCATCCATTAGTCAAATGAGCTGGGAATTGACAAGGTTCTGGACAAACGCATCCACAGTCAATAATGGAAGGGCAAGGAGAGTTAGCTGCTTTCCTGCCATAGAAAGGGCCCGCAGGGAGTTAAGCACAAAGTCAGGGTGGACGTGGAAATAAAAGGCAGTTTTCCTGACCACCAGCACTCGAGCCCTGGTCAGTGAACACCTAGAGCCCTTGGTAAAAATCCATGTGGGCACTGACATCTCCAGAAACATCCATCCACATCATGACCCTGCATCTGGGCGGCTGGCCACATAGAAAGGACTTGCAGATCTGCCGTCCCTTCCAAACCCCACTTAGAGAGGTTAAAGGATTTGCCCTAAATGGTAACAGAATATCGCCCCAAAATATACCACGTTGACATGGGGACCTGAAAGCAATCAAGACCCAGCTGACTCAGGAAAAGCTTTCTCCTCCCCTGTTAACTGCCTGGAAGAATTCAGATGGGGCCTAGATAGGGAGAAAGCTATCACCAGAACCTTCTCGCCAGAGAGACTACTTCAAATGACAGGGTGACCTTTCTTTACCAAACAGCCCCTCTTTTCACCTTTCCCCAAAGTGAACTGCTTTCTCTCTTTTAAAGCCCCTAGTCCCCCCTCCCCCTTTTTAGAGCTCCAATTGTGTGGCTGCCTTTGAGTCTCATACCTTATGGGGTTCCCATAGGTGCATTTGCAGTTAATTTTTTTTCTCATGCTAATCTGTCTTTTTATTATAGGATGGGTCTCAGCCAAGAATCTAGAAGAGTAGAGGAAAAATTATTTTTCCACCCCTACAGCCCAAAGGTGCATCAGGGACAAATACTGAAGATAAGCCTAAAACCCCACATGCAGTTCATTTTGGATCAATTCTTCATTGAGCAGCTATTCCTTGCCATCCACAATGCTAATGTGTGAGATTCCTCCCACATCTACTGTTAGTGCATCTCCAGACTGGGAGTCTGTCGATTCATCTCCACTTGTCTCTCACTCCTCAACCACCACTCCAGGCCAACCCACTATCACCCGAGCCTGCCTTTGGTGACAGACTCCAGGCCCCTTCTCTCAGATTCCATGCTTGCTCCTTTATAATTTATCCTCCACATATCAGCCAGATTGTCACTAAAAGGATTCAGCCAGAGCCCATTTCCCACTTTAAACCTTTTAATGGTTTCCTACTGTGCACAGAACAAAACCCAAATGCCTGTCCCCACCTACAAACTTCTCTAGGGTCTCGCCCCTGCCAACCCCTCCGACCTTCTTTCCTCACCAAGTTCCCACTTTTTTAAATGGCTTTTCCTTTTTGTAAATTCAAAGGCACGAAGCTCTCTCCTGCCCCAATGCTTTTTCATTTTCGATTTTCCTCTGCCTGGGATGTTCTTTTCCTGATACTAGTCTTAGGTGGTTTTCTCTCAGGGTTCAAGTCTCAGCTGAACTACTGCCTCCTCCAAGAGGCCTTCCCTGCCCAGTCTAAAGGGAATCTCCTCCGTATCATCTTCCTGTTTATTTCTTTCCTCCCTCTTGTCACTTTTGGAAAACATCATGTTTATCTCTTTATGCACCCACAGTATAACAGCATCTTCCCCATCATCCCACAGCTGCCTTCATACATTAACTGGGATGCAGACTTTGAGCAAAAACGTCTCCTAAAGGACAGAGTGACTGCATGACTGAACTGAAACAATGCCCTTAGAATAACAAGTATTCCCGTGTCTTTTCCCCGGGACTG
The DNA here is from genome assembly GCF_000412655.1 of Myotis brandtii. Lineage (NCBI taxonomy): Eukaryota > Metazoa > Chordata > Mammalia > Chiroptera > Vespertilionidae > Myotis > Myotis brandtii. The sequence goes on along the minus strand of NW_005360187.1, from coordinate 4,345,040 downwards.
AAAAGCCACACTAATGCATCCATGTGATAGATTCATAAAATGGGCAAGCTCCTGGGCTTGTCATGGGAGACATTCTAATGTCCATTCTTCACTTGCTAAGAAAGCCTCAAGGATCCCTAATGCAATGGGCAGACAGACCATGGAAGGAGGCTGACAGAGGGAACATGATCTTTATGGTAAAGGTGGTTCTAAAATCTATCTGTGGGCTTATCCAAAGGACAAGCTATGTGTGAATACCCAGATCTGTTGCACAAAGGTCCCATTCATGGACTCTGCTCAATGAAATCATTTCTAGGCTCAAAGGAAAAGGCTCTTCTTATGTCTTCTGCTCTGGCTGCACAGCCTTTTCTTCACCTAAGTGTGCAGGCTTAGAAAGCGCATCACTCCAGGCTCTGGGCCCAGGCAGCTAAAAAGCCTTCGCTCTAAGACTCAAAGTCACATGCACAGCTTTGCTGCTGGCCTTCCATTGCAGCCACTCATCACTAGAGTGGCAATCCCAAGCCCTATACCTCACCTTGTACTACTTGGGCCAGTTTGTGGAAACCATTTTGAAAAAACAACAACACACACACAAAAAAAACCCTAGTCCCAGGTAGGATGTCTTGTTTGGTGTTTTCTATGGTCAAACCTCCCTAAACTTTGACAAGCTCCCAATGGACACAGGATTCATTCATGACTCCTTAGAGGGGCCCTGGCGTAGTCCTAGTCTATGAAAGAGACATGGGACAAGACAACTAGAAAAAAAGAGAATTTTGGCAAGAATAGCTTACTGCTCCAATAGTGAGTGCAGTGACTCTGACAGGTGTTTTCTGAGAGTTCCAGAAGTGTCCACACGATGAAGCTATTGAATTAGGTCTACGTATCTGTGATGTGCTGTGGGGTTTTTGTAACTATTTATCTTAAGCCTTCTTCCCTTCACATTGCAAATTAATACATAAAGCCAGATGGTGAGTATCAGGAGGGCTCCATCAACAATGAGGTATTGATTTTGCTGCGTAGCGATGCTCCCTAGAACAAGGTGAAGAGACTAACCTCTGCTTACTTGGAGATTTGAATATAGCCTTCTGGACAGCCCTGCAGGCAAGATGGTAAGGTTCCCCCTCCCTCCCCCCAAATAGTATTTGGCTGCTGTGCAACAAGAAGTGTTTGAAAGCTCCCATGCCTCCCCTGCAGCGAACTGATTTTCCATGGGTATTGGTCTCCTGTGTATGATAAGTAGGTCTGAGGAAGCTGCTGAATGTATTCACTTAAAATAGTCTCTCTGCACCGATGGCTGAGAAATTTCTGTGGGGCTGTTGCACTAGAGTGCTCTGCATAATTGAACACAGTGTCTGCAAATAAGACTAATAACCATAGTTGTTCGAATGATTATCATATCATAGATCGTAATCGTCTACCGGAAATGCTTCGATGGTAATGTTGTTTCCATGGCCGGCCAACTCTGTGCTGACAGTTGTCCATACCAATGGGGTGGCCGCCCGCTTCCTGTTCCGCCATTTGCCTACTCATCTCTGTTCTTGGCCGAATTTCTCTACCTACAAATATGGAAGTTGCACTAGATGATCTCTGAGATTCTTGCAGGATCTGACCTTCTTTCTTGGCTTGGAAGAGTGTAATCACCCTCTTTCAAATGCTCAATGTGTACTGAAGGATGGAGCTCTGCCATGGCTACCCAGATGGTCAGGGCTGACGCCGGTATTCTGGTCGTCTCGAAAGCCCTTAGCCCTAACCAGTGAGTTCCTTGGGCAAAGGAAAAGTAGAGAGTGGAGCCACTCACTCTGTCATCTTCACCTGCAAGAACAATCCAAAGGCTTAGAAAAAAAATGTGCACTTCCTGCTGCTAACTGGGCAATAGTACCCTCTTCTCAGGAGAGAAGAATGTGGAGCTCAGGAGACTGATGTCACAAGTTGCTCTCCTACTAGTCAGTTGAAGGAATTCTTTGCACAGACTAGTTGTACCATCTTCTGACTACCCATGTGGTAAACAGAGATGGTCTGCTAGAATCCCTGACCTCACCAATACAACCAAGCACATACATGCATGTGGTCACATGCACCCGGCTGACGGCAGCCGCTCAGTTAGCACATCCAGGGAGAGGCTTACTTCTTAGTGAATTAGTTAATGGATCTTCATGAAATGTGCTGCCCCGTGGGCACAAGTGCACTATTTCAACTGCACCCAAGTTTTCAGTCACCAAAGCTATTATAGCAACCTCACAGTCCATACCTCTTACCCATGGCCCTGGATCTTGGAGGAGGCCAGGCTAAGAGCTCTGCAGGCAGGACGTGCCGATGGAAGGCAAACATGGGATTGCTCCCAGGGCATGGCCTGCACTCTGTCTCTCCAGACCACAACCCCTGCAGCTCTGCTCCTGCTGACCCGCCTGGCTGGCTGGCAGGGGGAAAGCTGAGTGATCAGACCTCCAGCTCTGGTGTCTGAGCCCAAATTATGGCTTCTCCACTCCCTTTGTGGCACTTGACCTGTCTGAGCCTCGCTTTCCTTCCTTACAGAATGAGCATAAATAATGGTAACATCCTTAGTCACAAGGCAGTTAAGAAGATAAATTGAGAATAGACATAGCATAAGGATCTAATTCTGTCCTGGGCAAATAATATTGTGTGAGTTTCCTAGGGCTGCTGTAACAAATTGCTATGAACTCCGTGGCTTAAAACCACATAAATTTTATCTTATAGTCTGGGGGTCAGAAGTCTGAAATCAGTTTCACTGGCTAAAATCAAGGTGTTGGCAGGCCAGTGTTCCTTCTGAGGTTCCAGGGGAGGTGTGCTTCCTGGTTTGTTCCAGCTCCTAGAAGCCACCGGTATCCCTGGCCTGTGGCCCCTTCCGCTGTCTGCAGAGCATACCTCCCCTCTGCTTCTGTCCTGCCATCTGCTCTGCCCTCCACTCTCCAGTCCCCCTCTTACAATGACCCTGGTGATTACACCAAGCCCACCTGGATAATCAGGATCCTCTCCCACTTCAAGACCCTCAACGTCATCATAATGTGGACAGTCTCTCTTGCTATGTAAAGTAACATATACACAGGGTTCAGGGCATGCACATAAGTGTAAGTTTTACTATTATAATATTTCTTTCTGTCCTTTCTCCCCCTTTTATCAAGTAAAATTCACATATGCTAAAGCGACAAATCTTAAATGTGCCATTTATGAATATTTATAAATATGCACCCCTGTAACCACATCTCATGTCATCTGAGAACATTTAAGAAAGAAACTGTAGAAGATACAAATAAATGGAAGCATACAGCATGCTCATGGAGAGTAATAATTAACATCAACAAAAGGTTCATGTTACCCAGAGCAATCTATAGATTCAACACAATTTCTATCAAAGTACCAATGCCATTTTTCACAGAACTAGAACAAATAATCTAGAAATTTATATGGGATCACAAAAGACCCTGCATGGCCACAGCAATCTTGAGAGATGAGAACAAAGTTGGAGGTATCATGCTACCTAATATCAAACTCTATTACAAGGTATGGTAACCAAAATGCCACAGTGCTGGCATAAAAACAGACACCTAGATCAACAAAACAGACGAGAAACCCCAGAAATAAATCCACTCCTACATGGTTAATTAATTGATGATGAAGGAGGCAAGTACATATAATGGGGTAAAGACAGTTATTGAATAAATGGTGTGAAAAAATCAGACAGTTATGTGCAAAAAAATGAAACTAGACCACCTTCATACACCATATATAAAAATAAATTCAAAATAAGTTAAAGACATAAATGTAAGACTGAAACCATAAAACTCCTAGAATAAAACATAGGCAGTAAAATATGACATTTCTCTTAGCAATATTTTTTTCTGATATACCTCCTTGGGCAAGGGGAACAAAATTATATATATCAAACTAAAAAAGTTTTTGCACAGCAAAGGAAGCCATTAACAAAACAAAAAGACACATACTGAATGGAAGAAGATATTTGCCAGTGATATATCAGATAAGGGGTTAATATCCAAAATATATAAAGAACTCAGACAACTCAACACAAAACAAACAAGCAATCCAATTTTTTTTTTAAATGGGCAGAGGACCCCAAAGAGAACATACAGATGGCCAATAGACATATGAAAAGATGCTCAATGGCACTAATCATCAGAGAAATGCAGATTTAAATCACAATAAGATATCACCTCACACCTGTCAGAATGGCTATCATCAATAAATCCACAATGACAAGTGTAGACAAGGAAACCTTCATGTGCTATTGGTGGGAATGCAGATTAGTGCAGCCACTATGGAAAACAGTATGGAGTTACCTAAAAAAACTTAAAAATGTAATTGCCTTATGACCTAGCAAGTCTACTTCTGGGCATATATCTGAAAAAACCTAAAACACTAATTTGAAAGAATATATGCACCCCTAGGTTCATTGCAATTATTTAGAACAGCCCAGATATGGAAGTAACCCAAGTGCCCATCAATAGACGAGTGGATAAAAATGTGTGGTACATATGTACAATGAAATATTACTTGGCCATAAAAAAGAAGAAAGTCTTACCATTTGCAACAGCATAGATGGCCCTAGAGCAGTGGTCGGCAAACTGCGGCTCACGAGCCACATGCGGCTCTTTGGCCCCTTGAGTGTGGCTCTTCCTAAGCCTTAGGAGTACCCTAATTAAGTTAATAACAATGTACCTACCTATATAGTTTAAGTTTAAAAAATTTGGCTCTCAAAAGAAATTTCAATCATTGTACTGTTGATATTTGGCTCTGTTGACTAATGAGTTTGCCGACCACTGCCCTAGAGGGTGTTATGCTAAGTTAAACAAGTCAGACAGAGAAAGACAAATACCATCTGATTTCACTTATATGTAGAATCTAAAAATCAAAATAGACGAACAAGCAAAATAGACTCATAGATGCAGAGAACAGACTGATGGCTGCCAGAGGTGAGGAGCTTGGGGGCTGGGTGAAAAAGGTGAAGGGATTAAAGTACAAAGTGGTAGTTACAAAAGAGTCAAGGGGATTAAATTACAGCATAGGGAATATAGTCAATAATATTGTAATAACTATGTATGGTGTTTCGTGGGTACTAGGAGTATCAAGGGAAACACTTTTTAAAGTATATGATTATTTAATCACTACACTGCACACCTGAAATTAATATAATATTGAATGTAAACTGTAATTAAAAATAAAAATTTTAAAAATCAACCCTAGCCTCATGCATAGAGTTGAGCCACCCAAGCTCAATGATAGCTGTTGAGATCTTCATGATCACTAGTATCCTCTGAGAAAAAATTCGTTGTTGTTGCTTACTGATGGAAACCCGCATGTACAAAGCATGCCTGTTTCCTATGTGTATCATAAGACCTGCTAACGAAAGACAACCTGGAGCAAGCGTATCAAACTCACAACCCACGGGCTGCATGCCTTATTTATTTGGCCCGTGTTAGCCTTTGAGTTTGACATACTTGACCTGGAGAAATTCCAAACGGTCTACGTTCAACACTGATCAGGAACAAATGATGCTGGGGCCGGTGGGGGGGGGGGGGGGGGGGTGGAATTGTTTGGCATAGGCAGGATTTTGAATCTTTGATGTCTATGGACTTCTTCCCAAAGTAGTGTAAGAAAGAGTAATCTAGAGCCTGACTGCTCTAGATTTGAGGCCTGACTGCTGATAGTTTTCAACATGCCTCTGTACAACACACCCCTCACCTGGGCAAGTCCATGAGAAAGTGAAGGCATCCCTTCCTTGACCCTGGCAGGGAAGTCAGAGCAAATCCTGGCCTACTTGGGGACCCCTCACTCCAGCCCTAAGCACTGTTAAAACTGAAGCCACCTGATCCTCCCTCACTCCCCTCAGGGAACAGAACCTGAGCCCTTCTCAGGGCATCTGTTGGCTGTTCACTATGTGACTGACATGCTTTATTTCACACCCACTGGTGCCTGCGTGTCATTTGCCCTAACAGCTATCAATCACTGGAAAAGTCTGCCCAGTGTCCTGGAGGGGATGCTTGGCACCTAAATAAGACAGAAGACAAATAAGAAGCTCCATTCTCTACAGTAATAAAACTCACCTGAGAGTGGACCTTGGTTATGTTTGGTCTCATGTATCCTTCGGCCCCTGTTCTGGAAACACCTTGATTTTCCTCGAGAGCCATTTGTCCCCATTCTCTATCCATGGGTTTGGTGTGGGGGCTGATGCCTCCTCTAGTCCCTAGGGCTCCAGGGAGGCCTGGACTTCAGCCTGGCCAATTGTTGCTCTGCGTCTCCTGGCCAGACTGTTTGGTTCAGGGACTTAGACTGATCCAGGGAAACTCAATCCTGGGACTTTGGCCTGGATCTTGGAGAGGACACATTCTCTTTGCATTCGGCTTGCTGACTGTAAGGCTCATATAAGCCTGGAGTTGCCAGGGCACTGCGTACTGAGTGGTCCCTCCCTGGATTGAGGCCAAAGCGATGAAAGCAAAGCACAGAGATGGAGAGAGAGAGACTCCTAATCCTCAGGACATCCTGCAATCCCAGGATCTAGCCAAACTCAGAGTCAGATCCCCTCCAGGACTTGATAGTTGCCTGAAATAATGAATCCCCATTTCAGTTTACTGCACTTTTAGTTGGGTTTCTATCATTTGTGCCTGAAAGATACTTTTAAAAGATACAATCATCAGTTTTTCTGCTCTTAGCTTTTTGTTTCTCTGGACGCACTGAGGCCAAATATGCAATGGCAACCACACAACCTTGGACCCCACAAACAATGAAACCTTCCTGTCTAAAAGTAAAAGCAGCAGATCTGTTAGCAATGGCATGACAAATCTTGGCTTGCATTCCACTCTACGAAGACCAGAAAACCCCTACATTAACAATACTAGGTCAACAATTTGCCAGGAAAATCAGCTGAATCAGGAACCTCCACTCCCTGGAACATCGCCTTCTTTGCACAGGAGCCCTGTGTCAGCAGAAGCGTGTGCTGCATTGGAGGAAGTGAAGGTAAACTACAGACTGAGCATGATTCCCCAGTTTCTTCTCAGTGAAATTTCATTCTATGGTAATTTCCATTCCAGTGCTGGAAACAGTAACGAGAGCTAAGCTGGTGCAAAGTTCTATTCAACACAATAGCTAAAATTTACTGAACATTGTGGTAGGTAGAATAACGGCTCCCCCAAAGATGACCACATGCTAATCCCGAGGCCTGTAGATATGTCATGTTACACGGTAAGGAAGAATTAAGTTTGAAAATCACACTGAGATTGTTAATCAGCTGAGTTTAAGATGGGGACAGGTGGGCACAAAGGTCATTAAAAGTGAAAGAGGGGAGAGGGGTCAGAACGATGCAGTGTTAGATGCACTTGACCCACGATTGCTGGCCTTGAAGATGGAGTGAGAGGGCCACAAGCCAAGGAATGTAAGCTGACTGTAGAGGCGGAAAGAGCAAGGAAGCAAATTCTCCCCTGGAGATGCTGTGTCAGTTTGCTCAGGTCGCCATCACAAAATCCCACAAGCCGGGGGCTCTGTTCTAGAGGCTGGAAGGCCAGCAGCCAGGTGTCGCAGGTCCCGAGACCTCTCTCCACGCCTTGCAAAAGGCGCCTTTGCTGTGTCCTCTCATGGCCATCCCTCTGTGCACATGCATTCCTGGGGTCTCTCTGTGTCATATTTCTTCTGCTTATAAGGACACCATTCAGACTGGATTAGGATCTACCCAAACTGCCTTGTTTAAACTCAATTATGCCTTTTAAGACCTTGCTGCATACGAAATTACATTCCGAGGTACTAGACGTTAGGACTTCAGTATATGAATTTTGGTAACATGACTCAACCCAGGACAGGGTCCAAGAGGGAAGACAGTCCTGCTGGTGTCTTGATCTAGCCCGTGAGACCCATGTCGTACTTCCAAGCTACAGAGCTGTGAGATAAGAAATGTGTGTGGTTTTAAACTTCTAAGTTTGAGGTGATTTGTTATGGCCGCCCTAGGAAACTAATACAGGTGTTTACTATGTGCCAGGCACTTTTACTAATTTAATTTTCACCTTCACATCAGCCTCATCAGAGGACACATTGTGCTCTCCGTTCCCTATATGAAGAAGTGGGGCAAGGAGCTGCTAAGCATCTACCCACCGCCTGGGCGCTACAGCAGTGAGGCAGAGCTCGCACTTGGACGTGACCGTGCCGTGCTGCCCACCGCCCACCCTGCTGTGAAATGCCAAGGACCTGGCGACTTGACCGTCTAAGCAGGATGGATAAAGAGCAGCAGCAGAGCGAGAGCATGAGCAGGGCCACCTGGCCCCAGCTTCTTGTTTTGAAAATGAAGAAAACAATGTCCAGAGAGTTGAAGCTGCCTCCCAAGACCTGGAGTGAGTTCTCTGAGGCCAAAGTGGAGTCTAGGGCTCCTGGCTCCCAGCACATCAGTCATTCTTTCTCTTCTAACAGTATGAACAGTTGCCTCATGTTCCCCTGGCATCTCACTGAGTCATCTTATGCAGGAGGCATCTGAGAGCCACTCACCAAGTTAGAAATGGCAAATCTTGGTCTCAGCCTCATCATATCTCTTACGGAACCATCCATCATGAGAATACAGATTGATGTTTAAACCTCCCTTACATTTCTTGATGGGGGTTTTGGGGCCAGGCTATAGCCTGTTAGTTCTCTTCAAATCAGATTTAAGGCAACTTCAAAAACAGGAAGAGCCTTTGACATTTTAATCTGAATCCAAGACTTTAGATAGGACTCTGGACAAATAAGAGTACAAAGTGGCTTCATCTCTATTAAGTTATCCAGAAAAGCCAACAGTAGCAGAGAAAGTCTGAGCAAGACGGAATCTGCCACAGGAACATCAGGGTGAGGGCACCTCGCAAGGTCCATGCACTTCATGCTTCCGGAAACATCCCAGGAGCCAGCTTTTATTTTCCAAGCCAGACATCCTTCACTCCATCTGTGGGAAGGGCTGGCCACATGGCTGATAAAGTGGGAGTGAATGACTTCCTTACACAACTGAATGTTGAAATGCTAATAATAAAATTTGATTAACATGACTTCCAACAACCATCATCTTCCTATCCTTGTCAAGACGCAGAGAAGACCTGCTGTCACTTGCACACGTGCGACTGGAGGGAATAACCATTTATTTTTGTTTTCCAATTTCTCTCTATTGTTTTCCATTTTTAATTTTTTGAGGAAACTCCACACTGTTTTCCATAGTGGCTGCACCAGTCTGCATTCCCACCAGCAGTGTACTAGGGTTCTTTTTCCCCACATCCTTGCTTGCACTTGTTGTTTGTTGATTTATGGATGGCAGCCATTCTGGCAGGTGTGATGTGGTACCTCATTGTTTTAATTTGCATCTATCTGATAAATAGTGATGTTGTCACACTAAACGCTCTAACCACCGAGGACACCAGCCAGGGTAGCCATGGTTTTCAGTTGGTGAGCCCACGAGACCTGTGAGCTTTCTCACCAGCACCACGGCCTTCCTGTATGATCTGGGGACTCTCTGGAGGGGAATCCACAGGGGATGGCAGTGGATGTCTATGTGTTAAATATTGAGAGTGAACATTCCAGAAAGGTCAACTGTCTTTATACACACACAGCAAAGTTCTCCTGAGAATTGTTTTTGCCAAAATTTAAAGGATATTATTTTGAGAATTTAAGCATCAATGAAAAACATGGTGAGTACTGCCATGTTGGATTTGCTTTATGGTAACATTCCTGGGCGTCCACTGCCAACTTAAAGGGACTAAACTAGCAAATGAGAACATCCCTGATGTTGCTTAAAAACAAATTCTGTGCCCAGCTGGTGTGATCAGTGGTTGAGTGTCAACTCATGAACCAAGAGGTCTCTGGCTCGATTCCTACCTGGCTAGGGCACATGCTGGGATTGTAGGCTCAATCCCCAGTAGGGGCATGCAGGAGGCAGCCAATCAATGATTCTCTCTCATCATCAATACTTCTATCTCTCTCCCCCTCTCCTTTTCTCTCTCTCTAAAAATCAATAAGAACATATTAAAATTTTAAAAAAAATTTTCATTAACACTAAATAAGACCACATTCTCTGCAAGTTGATGGAATTTTTCATTTACTTAAATTTTAAAGTGGAATTTTTAGCTGCAAAAAACTGAAGAAACTGAAGTGATTATCGGTGATGAAATGGTAATCAAATACAACTGATTTTAAATAAAAATAGAGAATGGATATGACTGCGTTGGAAACATTATTGTGCTAATGTATTGTTTTTTAAAAGGGCTTTTCTTTTTTGTCCCCTTCTCTGGACTATTCTTCACTTTGTTGTAATGTTCCCCTATTAGGGCAGGAGGGGAAAGGGAGATTAGGAGAGGAAGGGAGCCCAGGGTAATTAAACATTCTACTTGAAATGCCGAAATCCCCAGCATCTTCCTGTTAGGAGTCCTGTTATCACATGCGCATCCCAGGGGCTCAATTCTACTGTCAAAATGCTCATAACACTCAACCCCAGCTGCCGAGGACAGCTCACTCTAATTTATCGTGTGGTTTAACACTGCCAAGGGATTCTGTATCTGGCCCAAAGCTCTTTGAATAAATACGTGCACGCAAATGCATGTGCGTGCACACTTTATAAAAAGTTTTTGACATGAGGCACTCATTTGTGAAAATTCCTCTTGGTTTAATTACACTTTCATTAAGCCAGAGACTATAAAAGCGCATATATGTCATTGCCTGTCATGGTTTTAGTTGGTCAAATAATAGAATAATCAATCATCTCATTCGTAGAGAATGGTATGATCAAAGGTATTAGAGAAGCAATTGGATTCATTCTCAGAAAGTCGTGGAACAATTACTATGATTGCCAATTGTTAACTGCTTCTGATAAGTATATAATGAGCCCAAGTGTTATCCTCGCATTGTGGAAATTAAAATCATCTCTCTTATTAGAGTTCTCTGCTAAACAGAATGGGACCTGCAGAAGACTAGCTTGGGCTCTCAATTGCTTTCTTCAGGTGGATCAAAATAAAATTAAGTCCCAACCAGGAAAATACTGGTTTAATTAGAGAAATCCAGCAGTTCATGTATTATACATCAGCCACCCTACTGGAACTACATGCTGCAGGTAGGTATTAAAATTACCGTTGATTCCACAGGTTAGGGCACTTTTGTTTATTTTCAAAGAAGAGAAGAAAATGGGGAATTCATTATTTAAACAGTTCTGCTTCTACAGCTAGAATAACTTCACTCTGATCTGTGGGAATTTGGCAATTCACAGTAAATTAGAGATTTGCTCCTGGGGTGGGGCTCAGGCTCTGCTTCGGGGGTCCACAGACATTAGGCATCCCCCCCTTTTTCTCCTAGCTTCTTAAAACATTACATCAAGGCGACTGCCTCTATTTTAGCAAACCCTAAAAATACTTGTAGAGGCACGCCTCCCAACTTCCTCCTGGATCGTTAGGATGTCTGGAGGGGAGGTTATGTTTTATTTATCTCTGTGTCCCCAGTATTCCGTATGAAGTCTGTCAAGTAACAGATGAATAAATGAATGAGCAAAAGACATCTGATCTCCATAGCTCTTACTCAAATTAATTTCTTCTTTTGTTCCTCCCAATGCTCCTGTTTTTCAGTATTTGCTAGAATCTCTCAGAAATTCTTGAAATTCGATTTTCAGGTGCAGAGAACACCCTGGTTGCTGCTTTGTCCCTCCCCTGTTTGCCAGGTGGCCGGCCATTTGATGAAACACATCCAGGCTCACTGTTGTTCTTGGATATGGACCAGGTTTTCTCTTCACAGACACATAATACACAAGTTTGTAAAGAACTTTTCAGAACACTCCTTCTGTCCTCCCTCCTGTGAGGCAGTGCCCATTCCCATTTCACAGACCAGAAAACGGAGGCTCCTGAGAGGGCAGCCTGCTGGCTTCACACAGGGGATTCTTTCTCCTTATCCCACCCTGCCCTACAGATCACATGTCACAAGGAGGATTTTCCTCAGCAACCAAAGAGACTGAGGTCAGAGAGAAATTAAGAACAGCAAGATTAGAGTCTTGCTGGCCTTGTGGGAGTGGAATGTGCAGGAATTGATTTGATCCTCCCTTTGAACATAACTCTTGACAGGCTGTGCAGAATGGGCAGGGCAGGCCCACGGAATGCCTGTCTTCCGTAGCGGATGGCCACGCCACAAAGGCCTCCTCCTCCCGCTTGGCCCCGTCCGGAGGGTAGGTGGGCGGCTTCAGAGACTCTCAGAGGGAGGGCCGGCTGTTGCCCTGTCAGGCACTGTTGTCGTTTCCAATCAGCCCCTTCACTGCCTCTTTGGTGACAGTACTTAGACTTTCTTGGGAATTATTCTTCTTTTCACTGGGGCTGGGGCCACACTGGGTCAATCAGCCACGTGCACTGGACCACGTGCTGTGTGGAACAGCTACACCCCAATGGTGGCCCTTCTGTTCACTTGGCCTCTTGCCTGTCCGTCGGTCCATGCTGAGGCCTGGCTGTTTTTCCTTCTCCTGGATTCTGTGAGCTGTGCTTTCCTTCCAGTCAGTGCTTCTCGTCTGCATAGGTCAGCCAGCCTTTGGCTCTGTGGCTTACAACCAAATCCAAACTAAGCCAAATCCAAACACTTAACGGATACAGAAAACATCCAGAGAAAGAGATTTCCTGTGGTTTGACGAGCCTGGTAACTGTCACCTGGGGATGCACATGTCTGGGGTCTGTGTGTACTCCGTGTCAGCCCACACTCTGCTGTGACCTTCATGCTGGAGAAAGTCCTTGTCCCCTCCTCTTATGGGGGTAGCCTGGGAACAAGGCCCTGCCGTCAGAGACTGGACCAGAAAATGGTCAAGGGCAAGACCTTTCATGTCATCAGTTCAGTCTGAAGAGAGAGGACATCCTGATGGGCCAGCAAGCAGCTCCCAGGCCGTGGGTCTGGTTTGTGTCTGTTTTCAGCAGAAATAAAAGATAATGGCGAGGGGTGCCATCACTTGGTGTCAAGCAGGCAGGCACTGGACTGTGAGGGGAAGCTCTGAGGTCACAGGAGGAGGGGAAGAGCTATCCGTTTCTGGAAAACAGTGAAAAGTGATAGAACACAGCAGGCGGAGCCAATCCTGGGGCGAAGGGTGTGCTTTCTATTGATACATGAGGTGAGGGGGGAAGTCTGCTCATCTCTCCCCCAAACTGTTTGAAACATCTTTCAAGGCTGAGAGACGCCACATCTGAGGGAAGAGAGGGAATCTTGACCTTGAGTCTCACTGAGGACAGAGTGGACACCAGAGGGCTGGCTTTAGATAATGAGGGAGGAATCAGACCCTTAACCTGGTTGCTTCATCCTCCTGCAACTCACTCTTCCCTCCTGCAAATCCCTCCAGATAAAACAAGAGCAACAACTTCCATTAATTAGACACTTAACTTATTTCGGAGACTGTGCTAAATGCTTTAAATCCATGTTTCCTTTAGGGTTTATACCAGCACATGGAGACATCCCACCTCAAAACACACACACACACACACACACACACACACACACACTGTTAGGTGAGGAGCAGGGACAGCTGTCCCCTCATGTGACCTGTGGCTGCTATAACACTGTCCAGGGAAGGTGGGGGCTTGCTGGACCCCCTAGCTCAGTGTTTGCTATACCACAGCCCTTTGACACTTGGCATTTCTGTCACCGTTTCAGAAAGTGCACAGCAATCTCTGTACTTCCGTTTGCAGAAATGTATATAATCATCGATTCTGCTGGTTCTTGAAACAAGCTCAGTCTCAGAGAAGCCGCACCCTCGTCTTGAGTGGCATCTCAGCTTCAAGTTCCCTTCAAAATGCAGAGGAGCTCCCTCCCCCAGCACAGATGTGTGCTGTCACTCGCATCTCAACACCACGGGCCAGGAAGTAGCAGAGGCAGCATGTGAGCCCACAGCAGAAGGCCTGCCAAGACTGCTGAGGGCCCCCGGGGACTGACCCTGTCAGTGGTGCCCTGGGCTCCAGACCTGACAGCCTGGCTGCCTTTGCTGCTGCCACACGCAGTGCCCGCAATCCCCTCTCTAAGGTGCAGTGACCTGCAGAGCCCCCGGCTGAGGCCCCCTCTGGCATGTGGGCAGGCCTGTGAGTAAACACGGGGGTCCTTTGAGGCAGGACAGGGCAGTTATCATAGGAGACACTTCCCTAAGATGCCTGGGAGCCACACACCCAGGTTTTGAACTAGATTCTTAAAGACACTCCTACACCCCGCCCACCTACCCCAAACACCCACCAAAAACAATCCCTACCCTCTGGGCTGGGACAGAAAACATATCCCCCTCTTCCACCTGACCCCTCTGAAGGCTCTTCAGGGCAGTGTTCACACCTCCCCAATCTTGCAGGTTCTGCTCTCCAGCTGACAGCCCCGCCTCCCTTCTCTCCCCCTGCTTCAGAGTCCTATGCAGGTCACCCTCCCCCGCTTCTCCTGCAGATCTGGGTATAGCTCACATGCTTCAAAAATATCTGTTAAAGTCTGCCCCCAGGCCATCCCACAGCTAGCTCCCTGGTCCTTTCAGGAAGGTGACCTAATTTGATTTTCAGTGTCTTACTCTAAAATCGCCAGTACCATCCCCTTTATTTTCTGGGCAGGGAAGAAACCACAGAAATAATCAGGTCCTGTGTTTTTTTTTCTATGGGTCCCATGCTCCTGGGAGGTTATGCTCTAAAGTCAGAGGAAAATTGTACATGCCAAAGATACTACTGAAAATGAAGTTGAACATGCATTTGTCTGTCATCAACAGTAAATAGCAAATCTTATACAGACTACAGTGTGAGGACCACCAGGCCTGAGTCACGACAGGAATAAAATCAGTCTAGACGTAGATATGAGAGTTTTCAAAGGATTCCACCTTTATGGTAAATGTCAATTCTCCAGAGGTGACGAGAGGTGAAGAGTCTGGTGTTCCTGCTCGCTGCCACTCGCTGCATCCTGCTTTAATATGAATCCTCGGTAATTAGAATGCGTGTTATAGATCTGTCTGTTACAAGGAGGAGTTTAGAGAGTGGATCTCTGTAAGCTAAAGGGGTCCAGGTGAGTGGTGTCTAAGTCTGTTTAAAAGTGAAACGTTTGGACGGCACCTTTAATGTGCAATTGGGAAACCCGGGCTCAGCAGGGAGGAGACCCAAGTCCAGGTAGTGGTCGCACGCACGGAGCCCTCCTCCTCCAACCCCTGAGCTGTGTCTCTTGCTGTAGCATGTCCTTCCCATTACTGTGAGTCACAGAGTTGACCTGGTTCAAACTATAATTAAATTGACTGGGACCATCACTGAATCATATTGATCCACAGATTTCTCTGCTCCATGAGACTCTTTCAATGATACGTTTCTTGTGTTAGGAAGTCAGAGAAACATCCCGATATCTTTCGTGTTTGTATCACGGTTGCCATATGTGGCATACAAACAACCATCCATTTAGGATATGGGAGGAGATTCTTAAATGCCATCTTAAGGCTCATGGGAGCAACCAGTTATGAAAACTGGGCCCGAATAATGTGCCGGCACTTTGCCAAATTACTTTTTGTGCCTTATGATGTTTAATCCTTACTAATGAGATGGGATTAATTTTAATCCAATTCAGCATTGTAGAAACTGAGGTTCAGAAAGGTCAACTGACTCACTCAAGGTCGCTTGGCTAGAAAATAGCAGAGTCTGAGTTCCAGGCCAGGTCTGATTGCTGCGACTCTGACCTGCTGAGAGTGTGAAAGTGCCGAGTACATGAAGTCCCCGCAGCTGCTCGTGGTCTCGCCGTAAAGAGACAGTCACAAGATGAGCAGGAGAGAGCGAGAGTCACTTCCCAGTCCCTGAGGACAGTCACCGCGAGTGCCCGCTTCCCTGCAGCATGCTCAGTGCACAGGGGACGAGACAGTGGCGGAATTGTTGTCGCGGTCACAGCTGCTCACAGGGAACACAGCCTGTGAACTTGCCGTGGCCACATCCCGCACGCTCCATTTTCTAGGGTCCTCCTCCTCTGTCGCAGGCCTATGTCGCTAGGCCCCAGTTCATTTAGGATTGCTTATTTAGCTTATAATATGCCAACCTGTCAGATGGAATCCAGAGAAGTGACAGCGTACCACCACACACTGGAGTGAGAATACTTCTCGCCAACTCAAATTATTTATGGTCTAGCAGTTAACCAGTCACTCAAGTTGAGGATTTCGGCGCCGTAGGGCTGTTTTATTATCCCCAGCATAAAGCTGCTTGTACATAAACAACATTTACTATGACAGTCTGCTAGCTGCCTTGTTAAAGCCGCCATGTCAGACTGGGATGGTTATAACTGAGAGTGCCTTGCTGCTGCTGTGTTTGCCTCTGTAGGAGCACACCTGGCTCACAGGAAGTGCTCACATATTTTGCTTAACATATTCATCCAACAGTTATTTATTGAGTGCCTACTATGTGCCAGGTTCTTCTCTAAACATTGGGCACACAAAAGAGAAAACAAGAGTACCTTTTATGATGAGGCTTGCATTCTAATTGGGAGAGACAGACAATAAATAAGTAGGCTCATGTTGGCGCTTTGAAAAAAAAAAATAAAGTAGAGCAAGAAGGATTGAGAATGATGGGCAGTGGTGTTATGGCCTAGGACAGCCCAGCAAATGACAAGCGAGCAGATGAATGAAGTGAGTGACTGGTGAGTAGATATTCCAGGAAGAGCCAACAGTAAGAGCCAAGGCCCTGAGGGAGGAGCATGCTCAGCATGGTTAAGCAGCAAGGGGGGTAGTGTGGCTGAAGTGAATAGATAAGGAAGAAGGATGAGAGGGAAGGTAAGAGAAGCAGCAGGAAGACTGGGGGGTGCGGCCTGATTGTATAGGGCCCTGCAGCCATGGTAAGGCCTTTGGGTATTTGTTAAATGGATGAATGAATGAACAGGTGAGTTATTAACGAAAAGCACTAGTCCTGTGCTGCGTGTTAGGACAGGTAAGAGCCATCTTCTACCTGTGGCTCCAGGACTAACCAGAGCAGCCACCATTTACTGGCGCCTCTAATGTGTCAAGCTCCCGCTAGGCCTTTGGCAGACATGGTCTAACGTGATTCCTCCGCCTGTACCAGCGAGTGGCCTGTGACCCTCTTCTGCAGACGAGGACATGGACAGACCTGCGTCTGCCTGAGCAAGGCCTGCGGTCTAAACCCATTCGCGACTGAGACCCTTGGGCAGGATGGTCTGATTGAACATGAGAGAGAATGTGAATGTGGACTAGGCCCTCTGGAGACGGAGGAGTGCCCAGGACCCAGAGCATCTCAGTAGGTACTGGAGTTGGAAGCAGGGTTTTAAGCATGTGGATCGTGTGCAGGGTGGGCTCATCGCCAAGCTAAATCTGAAAGTTCCTGAGCGCTATGATTTCTTCACCCAGGCCTCTCTCTCTGATGGCCAGGAGAGAAATTCCAGGGACAATGTAATCTTGTCAATGTTGATGTGCTTTTAAAGAAACTCACGGGTAAATACTGGCCATTAAAAGTATCTGCAGCTTGTAAGTGATAATGGTGAAATATACAAATCAGAATTATTTTTTACATATCCATTTTTTGGAGTAATCTTTTTTCTCTTAAATTACAAAAATCAGACATACTACCTAAATCAGTGGTTCTCAACCTTCCCAATGCCGCGACCCTTTAATACAGTTCCTCATGTTGTGGTGACCCCCAACCATAAAATTATTTTCTTGCTACTTCATAACTGTAATTTTGCTACTGTTATGAATCGTAATGTAAGTATCTGATATGCTATATGTGTTTTCCGATGGTAGCGACCCACAGGTTGAGAACCGCTGCCCTAAATGAATTCAGAGTACAGATGTGTTTACAAAAGAGAGAGAGAGAGAGAGAGAGAGAGAGAGAGAGAGAGAGAGAGAGAAAGAATATTCTCTCTCTTCCTATGCCTCCTGCCACTAGGTATGTTTTTCTCTCATTCTTCCCTCCGTGCACACGTAAGCAGGTGCAATCACGTCCACACGGCCTGGCCTATGAACAATATGTGTCCCCAATCCCACTTGACTACCAATGAAAGCTCAATTCATTTCTCTGCTGACTTCATAACACACTGGCAGCCACACCCAAGACTCTGCACCTTGCTTTTCCCCCTTTTGTTAACAATATAACATGGACATCATCAATAAGTATGTTTCTAACACATTCTTTGTACAACCTGCTTAATATTCCAAGGTGTATATTTATATAATGATTTATTGAACTGTTCACCAACAGATGCACATTCAGCTTCTTGCTTGTTATTGTATTATCATCAACAATGCTACAGTACAAATTATTGTAAAGAAAGAGAAAGATAAATATTACATGATCTCACCCATTTGTGGGATATAATGAACAATATAAACTGATGAACAAAAATAGACCCAGAGACAGAGAAGCATCAAACAGACCATCAAACTTCAGAGGGAAGGCAGGGGAGGGCTGGGGGTGGGGGATAAGAGATCAATCAAAGGACTTGTATGCATGCACATAAGCATAACCAATGGACACAGACACTAGGGGGTGAGGGCATGTGCTGGGGGCTGGGGGTGGCCAGGGAGAGGTCAATGGGGGAAAAGGGAGACATATGTAATACTATATGTAATACTTCAAACAATAAAGAATTTAAAAAAGAACACGTATATTCTTATGCTGGGGGCAGATTTAAAAGTATAGAATTGGTAGGTTAAATATATGCACATTCAAATTTTTATGGCCTCTGGGAGATCGTTTCCAAGCATGTCTTAAGACAACAACGTCAGCTGAGCTGGATTGTACCCTTTCCCCACATCATCAGACACACAGCTTTCTTTTTTAACTTTTGCCAAATTGATGGGCAAGAAGTAATCTCTGTCTCTCTTTTTAATTTGTTTCTCCCTGACTACTAATTAAACATCTTTTTAAATGTTTATTGGCCATTTATGTTTTACTTCCTACAAACTGCTTGTCTGTATCATTTAACATTTTTTCTCCAGTCTTGTCATTTTCCTTCTAGATTTGAAGAAATTTTTTGATCAGTAGTCATATTATACCTTCTAATGTCTTCTGACACTTTCTTCTTATATACTGTGTGTCTTTTTATAGTGGTTCTGGTATCTTTTATTATAAAAACATTTTAATTTACATATAAATTGGTTCTTTTTTGCTTGATGGCTTTGAAATCCATCTTTTACTTAAGAAGGCACCCCATCCCAAGACTATACAAATATTACTCTTTGTTTTTTCTAATATCCTTAAACTTTAAAAAATTGAGGTGGAATTCTTATAACGTAAAATTAACCACTGTACATTTTGAAATGTGCAATTTGGTGGCAGTTGGGACATTCACAACATTGTACAACCATCATGTCTAACTAGTTCCAAAACACTGTCATCATCCTAAGTAGACCTCATACCCATTAGCAGTCACCTCCTCACCCCAGTCCCTGGCAAACACTAATAATCTCCTTTCTGGGTCCACGGATTTGCCTGCTCTGTATATTTCATGTAAATGGAACCAGACAATACATTTGACCTTTGGGATCTTGTTTTTTTTTATTAGCATAATGTTTTCAAGGTTCAGCTAGGTGTAGCATGTATTAATACTCCATTCCTTTTGTGGATAAATAATATTCCATTGTACCAATAATATCCTTAAACTTTTATTTTGCTTTATTTTTACAACTGGAATCTATTTTTGTATACGGTATGAGGTAGGGGTCTAACTTTATAAAGTCACAGGCACTAAAGGGTTATTTTCTTTTTATTGGAGGCACCAATACCCAGGAGGAAATGAAAATGAATTACAATTCTAGAAATACATTTATATTTCATCACCCACATTACCCAGAGACCTAAGTACTTTCAATACTTCCTGTTGAGACACCTGCCACAGATGAAGCAAAGCAACAAATGACCACTATTCCCCATAGCATCTGAGCACTCACCCTGACACAGGGGCCTCCCAAGCTTCCTCTCTGCCCGGGCATTAGCTGGGGTGTGGAGTGACATTTATTTAATCAGTGAATTAGCATTATATGGCTCATCTTGAAAGATACTTAAAAGATACAGCTCTCTCTTTCGAACCCATGCGAGCTGGGAGTTCAGAAATAGCACTGGTATTCTGGTTAATTTATTTCCTAAATGTTCATTCTAGAGTGGTGGGAACTTTTGACCTTGATGCTGATTATGATTAGCATAGCAATCACTCTTCTATAATTAAAAGGCAGACGAGAATTTTCTTTGGCTTGTTTATTAATTCCCCTATGAATCTGTTTTTTATTTCCAGCAATGAGGGCAAAGTGTTCTGTGTTAGTCATGAGAGAATGTGGGTGCAGTTATCCCAAAGATAGAGGCCATGACCCCCTTAAAGAACGACCACAGCTTCCCAGGTGACTGAAATCAGTCTGGGACCCCTTGCTCTCCCCTTGGCCCTCCCTTGGCCCAGCAAGAATGCGCAGCCACAGCCCTCAGGATTAGCCATGTGGTTGCACTCATTTTAGCTGCTGATCTTTCGACAGCCCAGGGGGGAAGTAGACCTTTCTGCTGGAGAGGCGCTGCAGCATGGGGCAGCCTTCTCCACATCTCGCCTGGGTGAGCTGACCCTGCAGGCCCAGGGACCCTGCTCAGCTTCATGCCTCTGCCTTTCCACTCAGAGCTCAAGTGATATCTGGGAATGAAGTTTGGGGTCTCAATTTTAATGACTATTATTTATGGATTACGTGGTATAGTAGGCACTGCGCTAAGTGCTTTTCATGCTTCCTGTCATGTAGTCCCCTCAATCGTGTGAGGCAGGTATGATTAGCATTCCCATTTTCCAGGTGAGGAAACTGTGGCCTCCAGCAATAAATAACTCGTCAGAGGTCAATCCCCCGTAAGTGTGAGACGTGGGATTGAGACACAGCTCTGCCTGACTTCTCAGCCCTGGCTCTAAACCAACACGCTGCTGTCTCCCTAGGCTCCCCTGCCACAGGCCTCTTCTGGAACTAAAGCTTGACCCGAAGATATGCCTCCTAATGATGATGCAATGACAGCAGCAGAGCTGAGAGCAAACAGGGCCAGGCTCTCAGCACTTCCATAATCGTAGTACGCCACTAATCCTATGAGGTGGATCTTCTGTCTCCCACTCACGATATGAGAAACTGAGGCACACAGGAGATTCAAGGCAGGGGAGCAGCAGAGAAAACCCAAACTGGGCTGTGTGTGACCTTCCCTGTTGCAGCTGAGACGCAGGAAGGCACCTTGGATGCCTGGACACTGCTGTGCAGCCGCAGGGGCTCCATGGTCCATGACTGAGCTGGGTGTGTAGTTCACTCCAGGGCAGGATATGGGAATCCCTCTCTCCTGCAAATTCTACCTACCACTCTGTCAAGATCCTCTCTAAAGCTCCCCACTATAGGGTAAATTTTCCCTAATAATGCTCTCCATGCTGCAGGCTCTTTCTATGGTCCCCTTGATACTCAATGTTCTCTCTGGGCCTTTGAGTGCTGCCTTGCTCCTGGGATGCCCCCCAGCAACCAGCTGCCTCACAGGTTCTTCTCTAACCTGAACAAACTCCCTGGGGCTATTGTCCACATCTCTCCACAGACTGCAAGGCAGCTCTCTGCCCTAGGGGTGGTGTGAGATGGACAGGGGCGGAAGAGAATGAGAGGCGGGAGGTTCACCACTGGAGGAGATGAAAACTGAGGCGCAGACTGGGGAGCGCCTTCATGGGGCAAATGGCCTGCTATGATTTCCTATTAACCTGGCTACATTGATTTGGGCAGATTTATGAACTTTTAAGAACAGATGTCAAAAACAATTTGTTTGTTTTGGGATGTTAAATTTGATGATAATCACTAGAGGCCTGGTGCACGAAATCCGTGCACAGGGGGAGGGGCTCCCTCAGCCCGGCCTGCACCCCCTTGCAATCCGGGACCCCTTAGGGGATGTCCAACTGCCAGTTTAGGCCCGATCCTGCAGGGATCCCTGCGGGATCAGGACAAAACTGGCAATCAGACATCCATTTCACAATCTGGGACCACTGGCTCCTAACTGCTCGTTTGCCTGCCTGCCTCATCGCCCCTGACCACTCTGCCTGCCTGCCTGATTGCCCCTAACTCCTCTGCCTGCCTGCCTGATTGCCCCTAACCACTCGCCTGCCTGCCTGATTGCCCCTAACCACTCGCCTGCCTGCCTGCCTCATCACCCCTAACCACCTCTGCCTTCCTGCCTGCCCCTAATTGCTCGCCTGCCTGCCTGATTGACCCTAACCACTCTGCCTGCCTGATCACCCCTAACTGCTCGCCTGCCTGCCTGATTGCCCCTAACCACTCGCCTGCCTGCCTGCCTCATCACCCCTAACCACCTCTGCCTTCCTGCCTGCCCCTAATTGCTCGCCTGCCTGCCTGATTGACCCTAACCACTCTGCCTGCCTGATCACCCCTAACTGCTCGCCTGCCTGCCTGATTGCCCCTAACCACCTCTGCCTCGGCCCCTGACATGGTGGCTTTGTCCGGAAGGATGTCTGGAAAGTAGTTTGGCTGTCGGTCTAATTAGCATTTTACACTTTTATTATAATAGATTTTGATACAAAAGTCCCAAGATAACCTCAAATAGCAACTAAATATATCTGCATTGGGTTTTGCTTTGAAATGACTACATATTTAATAATAGTAATAATGATAATGATAAAATTACCAAACAGTGTTTATTGAGAACTTTTTATGTGACTGAAACTATTTTAAGAGCTTAATTATTGAGAAAACAGTACTATCTCTGCCCCTTCCTCCCTCCCCCCATTTACAGGGGAGGAAACAGAGGCAGGTTCCCCAACTGTCAGAGCAGAGCCAGGAGCCACTCTGCCAGTTCGCACATAAACCATGCTGGGTGCTATACGGGCCATCTGAATCGAGGACTTCCTGGCAGCACCCACTGCATGGTGATGCAAATGCTTTCTAACTCACATTGCTAACATCTATTTCTTTGTGTCCTTCTGGGGTCAGAGGCTTTACGTGTATCATCTCATTTAGACCTTACAACCGTGTTCTGAGGAAAGTACCATTATCATCCCATTTTAAGGATGTGGAAACTGAGTCTTAGAGCAATTAAGATAGTTCCCATGGTCAAATAGCTGCTGAGTAGCAGGGTTAGCATTAGAAACCAAGCCCTATCTGACTCCAGATCTAGGTTTTTAAGAAACATTATTCTGTGCTCTTTCACATCATAGTGTAGAAAGAAGAAGGTAATGGTTAATTTTTTAATTAAAACATGAATATCTGGTTAAGAATCTAGATTAATGACTTCCCCCTCTATTTTGTGAATTTTAATATAACTTCATAGGAAAGTCAATGAATAACCGTAGCATTGACTTTGAGGGCCTATTCAGCTTTTCATTCCTATTGAATAACTTGACTATTCATAACTAAAAAACTTACAGTTATTCAGTTTTGCTATTCATGAGAAACTTTACTCTTTCCTATCTTACCTTTTAACATACATTTTGTCTTTCTATCTATGTCTCAGATCGAATCTATTCTAGCTACAATTCTCTTACTCAAATAGATTATTCCTGACTTCTAGACCCACCCCAGACCTCTCTCCCATGCCCCAGACCTCATTTTTATGTACCCTCGGCACTACTGATGCCTCCCACCAGAGATCCATCAAGTCTGAAACCCGACAAGTCAGGACTTTCTCCTGATTTTTCTGTATCTGATTATGGCGCATCTGTCCCTGGTCACTCAAGCTTAAAACTTCAGGGTCATCCTTGGTACTTCTTTCTCCTCCCAAACCCAGTCCTTTCATTCTTTTATTCACCTACTAGAGGCCTGGTGCACAAATTCATGCACCAGTATGTGTCCCTTGGCCTGGCCTGCAGGATTGGGCCAAAACCAGCTCTCCAACATCCCTCAAAGGGTCCTGGATTGCGAGAGGGCACAGGCTAGGCTGAGGGACCCCAGTGGTGCACGATAGGGCTGGAGAGGGACTGCAGGAGGGCTCCAGGGCATGTCTGGCCCATCTCCCTCAGTCCTGATCAGCGGACCCCAATAGCAAGCTAACCTACTGGTCGGAGCATCTGCCCCCTGGTGGTCAGTGCATGGCATAGCAAGCAGTTGAGTGGCCTTAGTATATCATTATCATATTACACTTTGATTGGTTGAACGGCCGGCCGGACAACCAGACACTTAGCACATTAGGCTTTTATTATATAGGATTTATTCCCCATGTGTGAAAGGGGAAAAATACAAGTAATAACCACCCATTCACTCATCCACTCATCAAGGACCACGTGTCTACAACTGGATCATAGATCCAAGGCCAGACCAGGCAAAGCCAACAATCAGAGGGCTCCTCATGTTAATGCACAATAGCAGGTAGACAATGATAAGTGTGCAAAGTAAGGTCTATGTGGGTGTTCAGAAGAGGGAGAGATGGCTCTTCGGGGAAGAGCAGTAGAGACCATAGATTACATCACACACACCCCTTTCCTGCCACATTCATCACCAGATCCCACACACAGAGATGTAAGGCAAAGTTCAGGGCTGAACTTCAAAATGAAGGCTATGAGTCAACAACTTACCAATTCCTGCCCCATCTAACCCAAGCCCATCTCAGATTTAAATTTCAGCCCATCTTCAGCAGGAAGCTTCCAGAGAGTTTACATCAAAGGAGAACATCACAATCTAATCTAGGAATTTTCAACATTTGCTGTGGATGCCGCACAGGGAATGGATTGCAGGAACAAAGCCGGAAAGCTAGCGAGGAACTAACTGAGATGGTCCAGGTAAGAGACTGACATTTTTCTCCATGATCTAGGCTAGAGATTGGCAAACTATGGCCCATGGGTCAAATTTGGCCCACTGCCTGCCTGTTTTTGTAAGCAAAGTGGTATTGGAACACAACCATGCTCATTTGTTTACATATTGTCTATGACTGCTTTCAAGCTACAACAGCAGAGTTGAGTATTTGCAACAAAGACCATCTGGCTTGCAAAGCCTGAAACATTTCCCATTTCACCCTCTGCAGAAAAAGTTTTACTGGCCCCTGCTCTAGTTACACGGTTGTCTTTCAAATCCTAGAACATGCAAAGTGTTTTCCCACCTCAGGTAACAGCACAGGCTGTTCTATCTGCCGGGAACACTCTTCCCTTATTTTTTGCACTGCATTTTTATTAGCCTCCCGGTCTCAGATTAAATGACAAAGATGTTTTTGGAACTGAAAAAAAGTCCCTTTTATTCTACTCCTCTACCCTAATTGAATACTTCATGGCACTTTTGTAATTGGCCACATATCTACACATATTTTTGTTTATTGTCTGTCTCTCCATTAAATGGTGTCATATGGGCGGGGACCATGTACGTTTTATTGACCATTATAGACATAATAGCTAGCATTGCTCTTGTAAAGAAAGAATGCTAAATCAATGTTGTGTTCCAGGAATGGGTAATTAATGAAATGACATGATTGCTGGGAGATGTTGAGTGGACTGTATATTTTTAAAGGAATAGTAAAACTAAACAAAATTCCCCACCAATAAAATGGAAACTACAAATGGTTGACCACTCTCTACAAACCAATAGATAGCCACCCAAATAAAAAAAGCAAAATATGTGAATAAGTGCCCACAAAACAGGATACCCAAATAGCCAAAAAACATATGAAAAGTTGTTTCAACTTCATTGCTCATCATGAAAATGTAAATTAAAAGCTTGTACATTCACTAGAATGGCTAGAATTATGGAGGCAGTAAACACCAAGTGTCAGCAAGCATGTGGAGAAAGGAAACCTGTCTTACACTGCTTATGGGGATGTGAACTGGCACAACCACTTTGGAAAACTGTTTGGCAGTGTCTGCTAAGGCTGACCTTATGCGTACTCTGTGACCCAAAAGATCTGCACATATGTGCTCACACAAAGGGCAATATGAAATATTAACAGCAGCACCTTTGGAATAGTCCCAGCCTGGAAAACACTTAAATATCTATGAATATATATGTATTGTGACATCTATGAACACACACAGTGGAATACTACACAGCAATAAAAATGCACTATCTGTCACTCTATACAATGGAAAGAATGAAACTTTGCAAGTGCAATGTTGAAAGACACCAGACACAGAATGAGTTCATTTAGGACTAAAGAAACAAATACAAAATATTTGTGGGTAGATTCCAAGATGGCTGCAGAATAGTTGGAAGCTCTGTGGGCATGCTGCCAGCATGAGGTGGGACTTGCGGCTAAATTGCAGAGCAATTGGCTTGAAAAAGCAGTTGAAGTGTAGCTGCTCTGAAATACTGAGAGCAGGGAACACGGAGGAAGAACAGGAGGATACATGGAGAGGGTGAGGCAACTCGCAAGGCTGGGAAGCTGGAGGGATGTTCCAGCAGGGAGTATGGGGTCGCAGCCCCATGCAGGGATCCCCAATCCAGAGCAAGAGAGAAGGGAAGGGGAGTCCGTGTAGCATCGGGCAGTGGGAATCAGTGGGGGCCTCTACCTGAGAGACACAGCCCACACCATCCCAGGCAAAGAGATTTCGTGGTTCCAACACCAGCCTGGGAAGCTCCATCCAATCTGTTTTTGTAGAAAGGGCCACCCAGCAAGGCTTAGGGTCAGCGGAGGGGTCTGATCCTGCACCCAGCAGTGCTTCTGAGGGGCCTCTATTGTCTGGAAGAACTTTGGGCAGAGAGCCCGAGGGGCTGGACACTGTGGCTTGGGAAAGAGGATCAGCTTGCCCACCTCATGCACAGGCAGTGCCCCTCCCCCAACCTGCAGAACTCCTAGGTCTGCCCAGTCCTGCTGTGACCAGAGGAGGCAGGGAACCAGGTTGGCTGGAAATCTGTGCCTGCTACTGCTGGGTCTGATGGCGAAGGACTTGGGCCTTGAACTCAGTTGGAGCTCGGTCAGAGGCCCCGCCCAGCGGGGGCTGGCCACACAGAAGGATTAGAGTGCTGCTTGCAGGACTGACTTTTTTTTTTTTAATCCCCTTCAACTTGGTGTGGTGGTGAGGGGTGCCAAGAGCCAGACAGAGCTGAGGCACCATGACTGTGTCTCCAGGGTGGGCTTCTGTCCGGGAGACAGATGGGCATGGGCTGGCCCTTGGCTGTGTGATGGGAAACCAGAGCCCAGCTCCCCAGTGAGTTCAGCCAGCACAGCCCAGGGAAGGAGAGGAAGCGCCTGCTCCCCCCTCCTACAAGCCATGGGCACAAACCCCAATGTGAGTCTGTTTAAAACACTCCAGTTAGGTCCGGGGGACCCCTGCAGAGCACAGTTTTGTGAGAGAAGGGAGAGCAGCTGAGGGCAAGGACACTCACGGTGTGAGGCCCCAGGCAGAGCCAGCCTCTGAGCTATGGAGGCCCAGCCTGCAGGACTGCTTGGGGCTCAGGCAGGTTGCTTAGGGCCAGGCAGGGAGAGCAACTGACATTGGCTTCACCAGAGAAGTTCCTGTGAGGCCTGGGACCAGCACACCAAGTGGCCAGATTCAGACATCAGAGCAAAATCCAGCAAGATCCACAAACAGCAGATCCAAAGGCACAAAATTATGCAGAGGCAAACTCCTTTTTTCAAATCTTTTCTTATTTTTTATTTTACATTTCATGTTTTTATTTTTTATTTTTTCTTTCATATCTCTTTCCTTTTATCATTCAATGTTTTTGCTTTCTCTTCTTTTTTAGTTATTTTCCATTTTCTTTTCCTATTCTATATTTTAATTCATTCATGATTACTTTTTAAAATTATTTCATTTATTATTTTTATTTTCCTTTTTTATTCTTTAATCTTCCTTCTTTTATTTCATATCCTCTCTTTTTATTTCTCTTTTTTCTTCTGACCAATTCTTTTGGTCTCTTGTGTTTTAGTATTCTTTTTAAATGGTTTTTATTTTATGTATTTATTTTTTTGTTGGTGGTGTCAGTTTGTTTTGTGTGTGTGTTGTTTTTGGTTTTGTCCTGTTTTGATCTGTCAGCATCTGTATAACAGTTTGCATGACATGGTCAGGATTGAGCCTCACAGTCAGCCAGCTGAGGGGTTATCCTACCCACAAACAGGACAACAGCAACCAAGACCCAATTACAACAGGAGGGCCCACATAACCCACACAAGGGACATTCCTAGAGCACCCAGCCCAGAA
The DNA here is from genome assembly GCF_000412655.1 of Myotis brandtii. NCBI lineage: Eukaryota > Metazoa > Chordata > Mammalia > Chiroptera > Vespertilionidae > Myotis > Myotis brandtii. The sequence goes on along the minus strand of NW_005360187.1, from coordinate 4,317,044 downwards.
GACCAAGGAGACTACACCACTGGACCCCATAGAGTACCCACTACAGAAGGCCACCCCACCAAGACTGGGAGTCATTGCAGTCCTATCCGATACATAGACACAAACACAAAGAAGCAGCAAAAATGGGGAAACAAAGATCATGAATAGCTTCAGCAACCTTGAAAAAGATTATATAACCTGCCCAACGTTCACCTGTAAGGAACAAACATGTGAACTTGGGCCTGCCTGACTCCAAAGATTGTGCTCTTTTTTTTAATATTTTATTTTTTTATTGATTTTTTACAGAGAGGAAGGGAGAGGGATAGAGAGTTAGAAACATCGATAAGAGAGAAACATCGATCAGCTGCCTCCTACACGCCCCCTACTGGGGATGTGCCCGCAACCAAGGTACATGCCCTTGACCGGAATCCAACCTGGGACCCTTGAGTCCGCAGGCTGACGCTCTATCCACTGAGCCAAACCGGTTAGGGCATACTCTTAATCATGACATCATTCTTCTCTGAAAGGAGACCAAAGCCTTGAAATCTGAGTGGGGTAGAAAAGCTCACAGTAAACCCATCCATTTTACAAGTTCCCCACTGTAAAATGTGTTCTCTTTGATGGCTTATGGAGAAAAAGAAAAGAGAGAGAGAGAAAGGAGAGAAAAACCTATTTGAGAAATTCTAAATGAGATGAACCATCCCAATCTGCCATATCTCTTTATTCTTTAAGGGGATCTTACTGGAAAGAGTGAGAATAATAGTTTTAAATTGATAATAAATAGGTTATTCTTTAAATAGAAACAACAGCATCAACACACCCTTTGATCATCATGCTAGCACACATGAAATTAAAATAAATTAGACTTGGAAATGATAAACTTATACAAATGCTATTTAAATTAATATTGACAACGTTCTAGGCTAAAGTCAAAGGGAGGATGGCCCCTGCCTCCTGGCAGAAGAAAAGGCCACGTTGAGTAGACTGACATTTAGGATGGAGACAGAGCCTGGGTAACATGTGCCAAGATCGCCAAGTGGGCACAGACTGCTCTGGCACTGTGCTATGGATGAAGGACAGCCACACCTGCCCTCTTCCAGGACTCCGTGTTCTCACAGCCCCTGCCACTTCTACGGGGACTTTATCGTCCATCATTCCATTTTATTGGCCAGTGCCAGACCTGAACTGATGTCGTCCTTATTGTCATACTTCCTGACCTTCCTGTCCCACCTCTCAGGGCCTCATTTGTTCCTGTGGACAGCAGTTTTATAACTCATTTATTTAAAAAAATTATGGAAAATCACTAATGGTCCAAACTCAGTTCTAGGTACTAGGGATCTATCTATTTTGTTAAAAGTCCTGGTCATCATGTAGCATACATTCTAGTGGAAGAGAAAGAAAAGGAATAAAGAAAGATATAAGTATAGAATTTAAAGTCAGGTAGTGCTGAGTGATATAAAGAAATATAAAGTAGAGTCGGGAATCAGAAAAGGATGAGTTTATATAAGGATGTCTACTAGTTTATATAAGGATGTCAAGAAAGACTTTTGTCATGAAATTGCATGAGCAGAAACCAGAATGAAGTATGGAAATGAGGCATGAAGATTTCCAGGGAAACTGTCACAGGTAGAGGCCAGAATACATGAGAAATCCCTGAGGCAGGAAAAGAGCTATGTATGTTCAAGAAGTAGAAAGGAAGCTAGTGGTCTGGAGCTGAGAGTAAAAGATGGATTCCGATAGTGAGCTAGTGGGCAGATCAAGCCAACATTGTTGGGATGGAAGCAAGAGAATAAACAGGGAAAGGTAAGAATTGATGTTGGTTCTGACAAGATGGTGAAGTGGAATATATTCTCTATATATAAAAGTCTAATATGCAAATTGTCCTCACGGGAGTTTGACCCGGAGATGGCTCGCTCTCTATGACATGCGCTGACCACCAGGGGGTGACGCAGAACAAAGGAAGGCCCCAGTTGGCAGCTGGAAGGCCCAGATCGACCCTGATCGCAGGCCAGGCCTAAGGACCCTACCGTGCATGAATTTCGTGCACCGGACCTCTAGTTTTTAAATAGAACCCATAGGATTTGCTGACCCACTGGATGTAGGGAGTAAGAGGAAGAGAGGTATCTAAGGTGATCTCAAGACCAATCTAAGTTGATCTGAGACTCATCCATGCTAAGGACAAGTTCCATCCAAGATTTCCTTCTCCCTTCATAGAAGAGCCTGTGGTAGAGGCTAGAGAGATGAATAAGATAAGTTTCCATAACAAGCATGTGAGCAAATATCAACATAAAGCTGCTGATAACGAAAAACAGCATCTAGGGGAAAAGATACAGAAACCAGTTAAGTCACTGAGAGGAGTGCAGAGACCAAGAGTTTGGTTCCTAAGTATTCATCCTATGGCCCACTAACGTCACCAGGCAGTTTCCCATCCTGGCAATACTGATGTTTGGGTGCGGTAATTCTTTGTTGTGTGGAGATGTCTTATGCATTGTTGGATGTTTAGCAGCATCCCTGCCTTCTACCTATTAGATGCCAGTAGAGACACCTGACCCCACCTTGAGTTATGACAACCAAAACTGTCTTCCTATGTTGTCAAATGTCTCCAGGGGATACAATTGTCCTCGTTAAGAACTGCTACTTTACAGACTGTAGGATCGCTCAGGGTGCCCAAATCCCATGTACTGGGCTCAATACACTACACCCAAGTGTCTCAGGTAGCAGCTTTACACATGGGCAGAGCCTCTCTTTTGTGCAGCTAAGGCTTCTTTTAATCCCTCCTTCTGCAGGCAAATTTCACTGGACCACTCAGCTGGATGAGAATGCTCCCTCCTCTGAATCCCAGAGTATTCAGCACATCTGGCTTTCAGTACATCTGTATCTGCCAGCCGCTACTTATTTGCTATGTGCCCACAAACCACTAGGTTAAAGCATTATTTGGGTCTCAACTACACTCCCTGGGGAGCTTTTTGTGACCCCCACGATTGGACTAGCTGCCTCCTTGAAACTTCAATCCTATCTTGTCCTGCTTTTCTATTAATGCTCTTTTCATTTGCAATTTGATTTGTATTTGAGGATCATTTGATTGTCAGCTTCCTCACAGGGATGTGACCTCCATGAAGGTAGAACTGTGGCTATTTTTGCACATGATTAAACCCCAGTCACTAATACAGTACTCAAAATACAATAGACTCAAATCTTATTGAATGAACAAATAATTTGATTAATTAGGATAATGCTTGCAAGGCACCCTGTAAAATGTTGTTACCATAAACACTCAATAAATGGTGGTTGTGATATTATTTTACTAGTATTATTTATAGTGGATACATGGAGACATGCTCAAGAGATTACAAATTCATGTGGATTAATTTCCTTCCATGTCTATTTCTCCTATTTCCTCTTTATACTTTTTTTCTTTTTTGTCTACCATAGCTTCAAGGTATGCAAAACAAACTTCTCTGTATTGAAAATTTTATGAGAGAGTAGGTTTAAAAGTCTCATAGAAACTGAAGGACCTATTAAATACAATGAGACATTATTATACATTTCACCGGGTGCGACTGAGATAGCTCCAGCTCCACCAGGGTTACGCTCCAAGGGCAGATCCACACAGGACAGTCTGAGCCACAAACCAGCCTTCAGCCCCCAGGCTCTCATCAGGATTGTCCCCTGATGAGAAAATCCTGGGGCTGTTTGTGGGCTGGGTAATAAAGGCCAAGATGGATGTCCCAGAGCTGACCAGGGCAGGGAGGCACCGTACCAGGGCCCAGAGACTGTCACATGTCATAGGCAATTGAATTGGGTGCTTAGAACTGGAAGTGCAATTCAATTACCTGAGAAAACAAAACCCAATTGAGTTTTCTCTTGGCTCCAAGAGAAGCTTCATCATCCTATGAGTGACCCAGACCCCTGCTTTATCTTTGGATTTCTTGGAGCATCCCGTTTGCTCTGGGATACTTGCTACCTGAGACAAACAAATAGGCATCGTTTCACCTCCAAGCACTTGGGATAGTTACCATTGATTAAGTTTTATGGGGTGGCATTGGCAGTACAGCTCACATGGGCAGCAGCAAACAGTGGAGTCAGGCCATCCCTGATGCAGAGTCTGGAGGAGGTTGGCATGACTCCTCCTGCTCATAATAAGATCCATTGGATGATGCCCAGATGGGAGATCAGTTGCCATGCAAAATCCAAACTGCCAGACCACCTTAAAAGGCACAAAAAACTCTTCCCTTTCTCCCTATCTGGAAACACCTAGAAACACTTGTAAACGTAAGAAGGACCAGCATGACCGGGAAGTACGATAATAAACAAGCTCCCCGCCTTTGCCTACATTCAGCATAAACAATAAGGATAGATAAGCCTTCCCCGAGTACAAATAATTCACATGCAGAGGGTTCCTGCTGACTGGACAACTAGATCTGAAGCACAGACTGGTTGTCTTCAAGCTATTGTTGTAGCCTCGGGATTCCCTCCTTCTATTGCTGGCGTTCATTGTGTTAAATGTAAAGTTTGAGCTGCCCTGATTAAAAAAGATATGTTTGACCTCCTACCTCCCACCGTGTATCAGCTCTTCTTTGGACTATGAAGGGGTCCTCAAAGTTTGAAGACCATTTTGCTATTCAAGAACCCACATGTCTATGCAATGAAAGACCTTGAGAACCCAGTTTTGTTCTCACTGGAGAATGTGAGTCCGCAGGCCCTATCCTTACACAGTTCTACTGGGCCCTTGATAAGTCAAAACATGGGCCCAAGGTCGGCCACCCTGGACTAGGGCACCAGCTGAAAGTGAGGAGGGGGCAGAAGCCCCAAACCCCTCTGTTCCCCAAGTTATACATCTTGGCACAGGACTTCCTGCATCTGGAGGCAGGGACACACTGTCCTAACTCGCACAGTCACACAGCAATAGCTCCGGCTCATACACTGGGCTTTTGCTATATTCTAGAAGATACCCTTGATTAAGAATGAGAAAGCTCAGACACAGCAGAAGGAAGAGATGGGGCTATGTCTGCGACTGGACAAGCTCTGTTCCCCCAGCTGGCTTCACCATCTCCCCGACCTTGCTCTCTGGAGCAGGCTGCTCGTTCACCAGGCAGGGCCAGTCCCCCTACTCAGCTTGGGGTAATTAACAGGCAGAAGTGCAAAACTGACTTACAGTATTTTAATTCTTCTTTAATTATGTTCCACATCATTAGCTCAGCAAGGACTCTTCCAGGGCCTGTCTCGCTACCCAGGGAAGGTTAGAGGGGATGATAGAGTTCCTCCCTGATTCTGTGCGCAGCTGCATTAGGGCTTTGCAAAGTTTGCTCATCAGTCCATTTGGGCATGAAAAGACAGGAGAATGTCCTTCTTCCCTCAAAGCCCAGTGGAGTGGAAGCAGGAAGATGAAGGGGACTTTGAAAGTGATAATTGAAAGAAAAATTCTATCCAAGTCTTTCAAGTTCTCTTGGGCTCAGGAGTTCTTTTTCTTTCCTCCAGAATCTCTGGCTGCTACAGGAGGATAGAAGAGAATGCCTGTCAGAGATGCTTTTAAGCCAAGCAGCAGCCCAGGCCGGTGGCTTAGCCAGGAAGGCAAGCTTTGTTGGGGATGGTCTAAATACACCAGGGCATGGAGGAAGAGCCCTCAGGTGGAGCACACTGCGAAAACAAAGGGCGGCATCTTCTGAAGTTTAACCCTAGATTCTAAGGATTTCAGAGTTAGCATCCAACTAGCCAATCACCCAAGTCCATCATGTCTGTGAAACACCTCATCCAGCCTCTGCTTGGGTGTGGGAAAGAGCTTACAACCTGACAAGCGAGCCCAGCACCCAGCTCAGGCACCTGTTTTCTGTAGGAGGCTCTTTTAATTTCCTTTCAACCACCCACTCATTAAACAGTTGCTTCAGAAGCAGGTTTGAATCCCAGCTCTGCCACTTGCTAGCTGCATGACCATGAGCAAGTAGGTACATGCCTCTGAACCTCAGTTTCCTCATCTGTAAAATGGGAGTTAATAATAGTACTTATCTCTCATGAAATAAATTAATGTATTTCAAGATCTTGACATGAGCTTTATAACATATTAAACATGCTCTATTCTATACGACCTGTGGTACATAACTGTGGATGGGGCACACCACTATGCCTCCTAGAAAGTAAGATCTTTAAGTTCCCTCACCTGTGAAATGAGGGAGGATCATTCCCACTCAGCCATCAGATCGTGGGGAAGAATAAAGTAAGATGATAAGAAAAGTATCTGCCATTTACTAATGTTATTTACTAAATTCTCGCATGGGGTCAACTTCCTCACACACTTTATTTCACTCTTCCTGCAATCTGACACGACAGGCGCCGTTAATCTCCAGTCTACAGAAGAGCAAACTGAGGCTCAGGAAGATATGAAGCAACAAAATCACACAAATTATAAGAGACAGAGCCAGGCTTTAAACCCAGTTCTCCCAGAGGCCCAAATCCCCGCTCTTCACCACTCCTATAGTGTGTACGAGTGTGAGCGCTGCAGACCATGAGCCTCATCAAAAGAACAATGTTGGTAACACAGAATGAGAGCTGCATGGGGGCAGGACTTGCCTGCCTTGATCATCATTGTGTCCCAGCACACCTGGGGCAGTCCTAACACAATGAGGATGC
>NW_005360187.1:4266521-4310415 GCF_000412655.1 Myotis brandtii | reverse complement strand
AAGGGGGAAGGGGAGAATTTGGAAATTCAAAAAGAAAAAAAGGGAAGGAGAAAGGAAGGAATAGAGGAAGGAGAGATGCATGGAGGGAGGAGAGGAGAGGAGAGGAGAGGAGAGGGGAAAACAGTCTTTGGGAAGATGAAAGTTACTGTGTTCTGGTTATGAAAACAAAAGGTCAGGAAAACCAGACTCAAGATGTGGAGTCAGGAGCTGGAGTAAATGCAGCTGCCACCACTGCTGGGAAGGGGACAGGAGGACCAGTCTTACTGCTGACAGGTGGTTCACCCTGTGTGCGGGCTTGTTCTGTGCCAGAGAAGGCAAGCTGTCAGGGTGTCCCATGAGGAAGGAGGGGAAGTGGATGCAAAAACAGTCCACTCACAATCGTAGGAGAGCTTCAGACACATCAATAACAATGCATATCTTAAAGTCTATTTTTGAAAACTATTTTGACACCAGCATAATACACATCAATACATATATTAGCTTCTAGTATCATAGAATCAACAGTTTGGGAGAATCATTGCAAAATAATCTTGCTCTAAGCGAGAAACAAAACAGAAATTTATAAATACAAAAATTAAGGATTTCTATATGGAAAAATATGCAATAAAGTTAAAAAATAACAGACTTGGAAAAAATTGTGCAAGATATTTGAAAGACAAAGGACAGCATTAATATTCAAATATGCACAGTGCTCCTGCAAATCAATAAGGAATAGACAAATAACGTAGCAACGCGTGAAGAGAATGTGAATAGACATCTCACAGAAAAACACTTAAGTCCAATAAATACCTGAGCAGATCCCAAGCTCTCCAGAAGTTGGGGGATTGTAAATTAAAATAGTAAGATTAGCAGAATTTTTTTAAAAGATTGATAATAGCCTTTTAGTGGTTATGTGGAGAAACAGGCCCTTTATTATACTGTTGGTGAGAGAATAAATGGGTGAAGCTTTTCTAGAAGGTAATTCAGCAATTAGTATCAACATTATAAATGGACAGACCTTAGACTCAGCCATCCCATTTCGTAGACTCTCTAGAAATACTTACATGAGCACATGAAAATGGGACCCCAGGGCCACTCATAGCAACATTATGATAGTGAAAACTGAAGCAATCTAAATACTCATCATTTAGAAAAATGCTTAAATTATGGTGCACTTATTCTATGGAATCTGTTCAAAAGAATAAAATAAACCTATATATACTGACGGAAAGATCTCTAAGACATATGGTGGAAAACAGCAAGTTATGGAATAACACATGTAGTATGATGTCATTTATATTAAAAATAAGAACCATGTAGTTAAACATGTATCTACATGGTCAATTACATAGAAAGGGGATTGGAAAAATGCACCTAAAACTGACATAGGTTACCTCTGGGGAGCAGAGTTGGACTGAGGAAACTTGAAGAAACATTTTCATTGTTTGTCATACATGTTTATACATGGCTTGAATCAGAATTGCTCATATAGTACTAATATAAATTTTTAAAGTACAAATGAAAACAGGACAAGAGAATTTTAATTTCTCTGGGAACTTCTGAACTTACATCATGCCCCAAACGCAGTTTTTGCCTCTTGTTTAACTGCTCCTTCACTGATATCTGGAGCCAGTTACTCTATAGTTTGTTACACACACTCAGATGCACACCCACTGACATTCACAAAAGGCTGGAAATGCCAGAGACCTTGGAGGCCATCTCCTTTAATTCTCTTGTGTTAGAGAGAAGGCACCTGTGATGTTTAATTTTGTGTGTGAGTTTGACTAGGCCAGTGGTCAGCAAACTCATTAGTCGACAGAGCCAAATATCAACAGTACAACGATTGAAATTTCTTTTGAGAGCCAAATTTTTTAAACCTAAACTATATAGGTAGGTACATTGTTATTAACTTAATTAGGGTACTCCTAAGGCTTAGGAAGAGCCACACTCAAGGGGCCAAAGATCCGCATGTGGCTCGCGAGCCGCAGTTTGCCGACCACGGGCACTAGGCTAAGAATGCCCAGATGTCTGGTTAACATGATTTCTGCGTGTGCTGCAAAGACCCCGAGTTCACCACTGAGGTGTTTATTGGGAGTGCTCTGTGGTGGCTAAATCTTGATTTAAATGCTTTAGTTCGCTTTTTCTTCAGAGGTGACTTGGTTAGCAGTAATTCATGCTGAAAGTGAGCTTTTATTTACCTCTATTCTAGAATTATTTCCCTTTAGGTGTATCTTCCTCTATGAAACAGAATCATTCCTAAAGGGCCATAATATAATCTCATTGTTATCACTTGAATTTCACTCTAACTGTTCTAAAAGAGCACTCAGTTGAATGCATAAACAAGTGAAACAACAAATCAATGTTCCTCTCTCTCCGTTTCTCTAACAAAAGAAAGAGAGCACTCCATTTGGAAGGATCTTCTGATAAGTCATTTTTAAATGTAATCAGCTGCTCTGTCTACACTGTCCCACATGGTACCCACGACCCACGTGAGCCTACTGGGCACTTGAATTCACCTTATCCAGACTGAGATGTGTTTTAAGAATAAATTATACACCAGAAAATGTATAAAATATCTCATTAATAATTTTATATTTGCATGCTGATTGATATTTTGGATATACTAAGTTAAATAAAATATATTATTAAAATAAATCATCCATTTCCTTTTAATTTTTCTAATGTGGTTAGTAGAGTATCTATAATTTGACATATGACTTGCTTTGCAGTTGGACAGCGTTGGCCTAATAATTTGTTTTATAATCTTGAATTTTTTTCAAGCCAGTTTCCTTAATGGGAAATTCATCTATTCTTAGAATCTAGCCACAACTTGCAATTGTGGGTAAAAGTTGGCCTTTTATAAATTAAATTTATTTAATATGTTCAGGATGCAGTGCCCTATGGATTGACTCTTAACCCTAAAGAGTTCACAGTCAAGAAGATGGATTAAATTTTTTTTTTTTTAAAAAAGAAGATGGATTAGGTCATCATGCATATGATCAATTAAAAATGCCAGCCTTCTCTGGGTCCCCAAACCTTAAAAAAATATGATTCAAATGTTTAAAAACCTATTCTAGGTAAAAATATTCCAAAACTTCAGGTTGAGACCATGGTGTCTATTTGAGATCTAAAAGGTACCCAGGATTGCCACAAAATTTACAGCCCCTCAACTAAAAAAATTATAATGAAGTCATAAAATGTTCTTTTATAATTGTATCTTCATGACTTTTTTAAAGAGAGGACAAAAAAAACCCCTTTATTGTCATGTGAATTGTACAGGGATAAGGGAGAGGTTGGCCCAATAACCTCTCATTTCATCAAGTCCATACCAAAGAGTGTGTGTAGTTAAATGGAATTCAAGTATGCATTCATAAAGGCCTATGAACATTAATTTGACCTAAAGATGGTTGGCAGGTTTTAAAAAGTATAGTGCCCAATTTCTGTCCCTTTCTAGCTAAAGGCTAAAGTAGAGTAATACTGTACACACACACACACACACACACACACACACACCCTAACACCCTAACTTGAGGCCCTGGAAGGCAGGTTTATGTTACATGATTGCACTCCTGGACCTCAGATGATTGACATGAGCTGGACCAATCAATAATCACAACCTCAGCCTGACCTGTTTGCAGGTAGAGAAGCAAACTCAAGTTTGGAGGGATAAGCCCTGGCCAGTGTGGCTCAGTTGGTTGGAACATCATCCCGTAAACTGAAAGGATGAGGGATCAATTCCTGGTTAGGGCACATACCTAAGTTGTGGGTTTGACCCTGGTAGGGGTGCAGATATGGGTACATAAGACAACTGATCAATGTTTCTTTCTCACATCAATGTTTGCTTCTCTCTCTCTTTTCATCTCTCCCTCCCTCCGTCTCTTACTAAAATCAGTGAGCATGTCCTCCTCAGGGGTGGAGGTTAAAAAAAACAGATTGGAGGGATAGCAAAGAAAGCCAGTGGGTCAAGACTAAGAAGACACAGGGAGCAAACAGAAATGACAGTGCATATGGTCTTAAAGATAAACAGAGGGCCGGCTTTTTCTCCAGAGGCCTTTCCAGTCCTTAAATCGAATCCTTCCTGAGACCTGGCTGACCTCTCAGTTCTTGGTTGCACAGAGATGCCCTGCTTTCTGAGGTTACTTTTCACTTTTTGCCTAATGATTCTGGAGTGCTTTTGAATTAGTCTTAACCAAGGTAGGCAGGGTTGGAATGGGCACTGGATTTTGTACCCACGTGGGTGGAACGTGAAGAAGCTATTCAAGATGTTCAGCCCCACAGTCTCAGAATGACAGACATGTAGGGGGATGTTTCCAACATCAGCTGTCCATCCTCCTAACAGATGGTGACTTCCAAAGCCGAGGAGAGAAGATAAAGGGGCATGAGCCACGCATCCCTCACAATGGGTGACATGCACAGCTTGGCGCGGATCTGTTGCACTGTCCTTGATTCATGCTATAATCCCTGGTCAGAAAGCACAGCTCTCAAAGGCAGTTCAGAAAGTGCTTCCTCACCAAGGAGGCCCTGAACTCACCAGCCAATTAATGTGTCTCCCCTTATATTCCCACCACTTTTTCCTTTGCACCTGTGCTCCACACCTAACCTGGAGGCCATTTAAAGCAGTGGTCGCCAACCTTTCGGACCTCACAGACCACCAATGGTCCGTGGACCACCGGTTGGCGACCGCTGATTTAAAGAGTGGTTACAGAGTCAGAAAATCTTTGTTTTTACAGGTGAAAGGCCCTTGATGGCCTGACATATTCTTATCTGTTTACAACTTTATGTAACCCTGTGTGTATGCATCTTTCTTCTTTACCAGATCGTGAGCTCAAGGGAAGATACATTTTATTCGTTCTTCCGTCTTTCCCCCATGTATCCCAAAGCTACTCCAACCACACCTGGTAGCCACAATTATCATGAAGACACATTACTCTGTTCATCCTTCTAGAAACTAGCCTTCCTTGTACCCTTGCTAGGGCCAGCATTTTGACTCTCTAGAGCTGAACCCCTTTTTGCAAACGTTTTCTGTAAAGGGTCAGATTGAACATATTTTATGCTTCACTGTCTCTGTCACAACTACTCAACATGCCATCAGAGTATAAAGCAGCCACAGACACACTGGAATGAATGGGCATGGCTGTGTTCTCATAGAAGTTTATTTACAGAAACAAGAGGGAGACCGGATTTGACACATGAGCTGCAATTTGCCAACTTCTCTTCAAGAGGAAAACAGAACACTAACTTCTTTAATAATAAAAAAGTACCCAATGAAAATACATTTGTCTTTCTTCCACCCCAGAGCCAGTCATTAAAGATAATCATTGCAAACAGTTTCTTGGGTATTCTTCCATAAATATTTCATATTTGCACATGGGAATATCTATACAGCCATATAGATATAAATATAGATATATAGATATAGATATGCATGTGTACACATGCATAAGTATTCATGTGCATATCTATATGTCCATTTTAGCACCATGATATACTCCACAGAATATTCTATGTCTTGAATTCTTCACTTAATATTATTCTTTGGAGATCTTTCCATATTGTCCTAGTAAGAGCTACCTCATTCTTTCAAATGGCTCTGTGAGTTCTCACTGTATTATACTCTATTTAATCAGCCCCCTATTAATAGATACTTAAGCTCTTTACAGACTTTTCCCCAATGTAAATAGTTCTGCAATGAACACCCTTGAGTACATGTTCAAATCCTCATGTTAGATAAATTTCTAGAATAGAAACTTTGGGTTAAATGGTATGTGTGTTTTAAATTTTGACATCTACTCCCAAATTGCCCACTTGAGAGGGCTTATAATTTATATTCTCACTAATGATGTGTGGAAGAAAAAAGGCATTTTTCTTCAGGTGCATGTATCTGCATCAGATAAAGAGGCATCTTTATATAGAGTATAAATAACTTATAACAATCAATGCAAGGCTACATTAAATAAAAATCAGCTGAATTTAGTGTGACTGTTTTAGTCATTTCTGAAATTTTAAAATAAGGAATTTAGAACTATACAACAAATACCATTAAAATAAATTCCTTTTTTATTTAAGGGAAGATATAAAGTGCTAAGAAGCAAGAACGAAGAAAGGAAAAAGCTAGTAAAATTCAGAAAATGCACCTTTGCCATAGCCTCATCCTGGGCAGAGTGCACCGCCCTGTCCCTTGATGTGGGGCCCATGTGGCCATGTCTTGCTTTAGCCAATGGCATGTGTGCAATTGTACCAGGGGACCCCTCCTGATCCTGGCTTCAAGAAGTCTCACAAGTTTCTGCTGGTTCTCTTGGGCTTCTGCCATTACATTGAAACAAACAAACAAACAATCACATCCCAAGTAGCCTGCTGGTTGAATGAGGATGGGAGACTTGTGTGGCAGACCCGCACCCCCAGACTTAGTGTCAATCAGAGACGCACAAACTGAGCCCCACCTAAGTCAGCTACCCCCAGCTGACCAGCAGGTGTGTGAGTTGCCCCAGCCAAGATCAGCAGAGCTGCCCCAACCCAGCCCCATCTCTACAGCCAACTCTCAGCCTGCAGACTGCATGAATAATGATAAATGAGGGCTATTTTTAAGCCACTGCGTTTTCAAGTAGTTTGTTACATAATGGTAACTTAATAATTAACACATCGGGCAATCAAAGAGGATGGATCTGGCCTACGTTCTCAGGGCCTCCCTTCATCAACAATTAGGTCCCCACCATGTGTCAGGCACTAGCAAGTTTCCTAGGACACAGGACACAGTGAGGAACAGGGCAGACCTGGGCCCTGCTCTTGCAGACCTTTGTCCGGCAAAGGGAAGACAAGGAGTAAAGAAACTAACAATGCAAATAACCAACAAATGCTACTAAATCATGATCTATTTGTAAAAAGACTGTCTGGCTGCTTTACCTGGATAGTGAGGGTGTCTTTCAGGAGACACTTCAGAACAGGTTTAAGTTGCAGATCAGAAAGCTCCAGGCAGAGGGAACAACCAGTGCAGAAGCCCTGAGTCGGAAAGACATTGTCGCCTTCAAGAAACAGAGAGGAGGCCTGGGTGGCAGAGGTGTCCTCCTCCTTTCAGAGAGTTCATGCCAATTGGAAATTAGAAAAAGGCGCTCGCCTAAGTAGGCAAGAGACCCATGTCGATTGTAATTTCACTCTTCCAAAGACTTAATTATTTTCAATAAACTTGGCTTGAACTTCAAATAACAATGAAAACCCAACCTCACTCTGTTCTCATTTAAAACAGGCATCTGCTACCGCCTCCAATCTTCACGAATAACTGAGCACAAACGAAGCAAAGCAACTAATAGTCTAGTGGCCAAGGCAGGTGCAGGCCGGGCTTCCACACCGGGTTCAATGCGGAGAGAAGTAACATAGAGACAATAGATTTTTAGATATGCCAGCTTCATGGTTTTGATCTTTCAAATAGACTTTTAATTTGTGGAAGTGTCTATGTCTAAATGAAGCAGCCCTCACCTTGAGGCACAGGCAGCTCTAAGTGGTTCCCAGAAGACACGATATTCCAGGCCAGGCTATCTTTGAAAGTGTGTGTGATTTTTCCCTGAGAATTAGTTCCCCATTTAGATACTGGAAAAGAGCACAGTTCATCTGGCAGCCTATATCCACTGATTCTGTTACCTTGGTTGTATTACTGAACTTCTGGGAGCTTTAGATTTATGAAATGATGATAGTAATAACTAACCAGCCACAGGCTGCTATGAGGGTTAAATCAAGTTCAATAGTTTTAAGTCCTGTATAAACCATGACGCGCCATGTAATTGTGCAGATCCTGATTATTAGAGACAAGTAGCCCTGCGCACAAATCCGTGCACCAGTAGCATGCTGCCACCCTCCAGTAGGTCTCCGCCCACTGCCCTGCCTTCCTTTAGATCCTCCCCCCCCCCTGCCTCCCTCCCCATGGCTTGCTGCCCTGCCCCCTCCTGTAGCTCTCCACTACCCGCTTGTAGCTCCTGCTGATTCGTGATCTGGTCTTTACGTAACGACCATTTGCATATTACATCTTTATTATATAGGATGCCATGTCCCTGAGGGGCCGATTGATCTCCATCCCCACTGGGCAGGAAACCTACAGATAATATTTTGATACATCAACATAACATTTTGAAATAAACAATGCCATGTGCTATTATCATCCAAGGGATAACCAACACCATTTTATGACTGTTATTAATACATTCTCCAGAGACTCCTGGGGGTAACTAACTTATCACCTTGTCTTGCTCATGATTTTCTGTGGGTCTAAGTGGAAATTAGCAAAAGGGTTTCTTCCCTAAACATTCCCATATGGGAATTCCAATTACATTCCATTATGTACCAGTAATGAGAAGTCTAAAATATGCAAAGTACAGCATTTCTTTTTGGACTATATTTACATTTTGTTTATGTGATGGTCTGACATATGGGCCCAAAGTAAATATTTTAGAAATCTCCTTAATGTCTTCAAATCTCTAAATTGATCTTTCCCCCAGCTGGTCGCATTCTTTGGTATTAAACTTTTAACACCTGAGTTATAATTAGCAGCACGCACACTGCCCTCCTCACAAGCAGAGCAGTTAACTTGCACAAACGCGAACGTTTAGTCCTAGCTGCACCGACACACCTTCCTGGCTGCTGCTGGTGCTCAGAGTTGTGATCCAGAGTTCACGCCTGCTGTTGCTGGCACCACTGGGATCAAACTATTCCCCCTGCCCCGGCCTTTGGCTTCCGGGTGTACAACGAACCATATTCATCTCCTTCATTGGCTTGCTCTAAGAAACTAATATCCAAATTGCCAAGCAATTTAAGAACGCATGACATAGATGTCACGACCCCATTCTAAATGATGCTTTCCTTATGGAAATATGTTTTCCTATGCTTGGCATAGCAGAGCTAACCATCTGGCTAGGCATATGTCTCAGCACACCTAGGGTAGAAGGGTGAACGGGATCCAAGATTTAGATTTTTCAGTTTATAGAGGTAAGACTGATGAGGTTTTACCTTATGTAAGGATTTTTTACTTCACCAGAGATCTGTCATAAGATCCTTGTAGTGAGCTTTCCTGGACCATGAAATATTACCCAATTTATGAAAAAGCAATTGACAGGTTAGTTTTGAGGAATGTATTTATTGCATAAGGTACCGGACCTTAGACATTGTGCCTCCTGATTTTGGCAAACGAGGTCTGTCTGCCTGGAGTGTGAGAGCAGGAGTGTGAGAAGGTTATATTGTGCCTCAGTAGATATTTGATAAATCCGTGTTGAATGAATAAAGAAACAAGTGGGTGGTTAGACATTGATTCTTTTCACCAGAGAGACCTTCCTTTCCTTCCCTTCTTTCTTTGAGATCTGAAATCAATAGTTTCTTATCCCAAAGCCTTCCCATCCTCCAGGCTCTCTTCTACTCAGTTTCTACCTCTGTGCCTTACGAGTAATAATAAGAGCTATCAGAACAATTACAGGAAGGATGGGGCCAGTAATAGGACTAATAGACAGGGAGGGAGAGAAGGAGACAGATTTATTGAGCATTTACTGTCCCTAGAACTGGGCTAATCCCTTCACGCTCATTTTATTGAAGCCTTACACAGGCGAACATCTTCATCACTTTATGGATGATGAGCCTGAGGCTTCCAGAGGGTATTTAAATGACCCGGAATCGCGCAGATAGAAAATGGTGGAAGATGAGCTTTGAACCCTGGCCCAGCCCTCATCAGAGCTACAATGTAGAACCATCACCTCCTGCTGCCCCATCACACTTCATTATGTTTGTGGCTGTCCCATCTCCCCTATGACCATCCTGCGGGCAGGCAGTATCCCCGTGGTTCTAATGCTTGGCTAGTTCTGGGTGTTTAGTGCAAGTTTATTCACCGAGTAAAAGAAGGTAGCATATTTCCTAGGTAAGAGTGGGCTCAGGATGATCTCAGCTGGGTCCCCGGGGATGATTTGGGAGGTAGCCAGTGGAGAGCAGGTGGGGCTTTGACCTAACTAGACCTGCCAGTCTCAATATAGAGCTGGGAATCAAGAAGGAGTCATGTTAATGTGAAATCAGACTGTTCCAGGGTCAAAAGGCCCTTCTTCCCTGGGCATTTCAGTTTCTTAGCCATCCTCCCAGCTGCCTGATGTATTCAGTGGGATGTTTACATAACAGAGTTTACTCCAGCAGAGAAAGAGTGAGTGCGCCCTTTCTGTGGCCAGCAGGTGAGCTGATTGAGACTGACAGCAGTCAGATTTGATCTTTGTGGCTCTTTCATCTCCTGGTGGCACCTTGAAAAGCCTTATTTACTCAAGATAAACCCTGGCTTTCAACTGCTGTTGAAGCATGCCCCTCAATTCACTCTCAATCAACACCAAGGATAACTCATCCTCACTCACACTGCTGCCATCTTTCTCTACTTGTCCTAGTCAAAGGCAGCTCAAGACTGCCACCCCATCCATTCATCAGCTTCATCAGTCAGCTCACTGCTCACACCCACTCTGTCCCAACAGTCAAAACATGTACACACTGGTCAGGCCACACTGTATATCAGGATGAAGCCTATAAGTAACAACAAGGTGTATTAGTATAGTGCCTCGTGACTTATCAAATGTCTTATCAAATTAGGTTAGTTACACTTCCCTCATATGGGTATGGCTGATTTTCGCTTGGAGAAAAACTCTTTAAGTCAACCCTTAATCTTTCAGATTTAGAGAGTGAGAAGCATGCAGGATGTTAAAATCCTTCATTTTAATTTTAACAAAAGGTACTTAGCAATAACTAAATACCTGTTAGAGGGCTAAGCATGGGGAATGTAGAGATGACAGGGACAGTGTCCTGCTCCCAGGGCCTGCTACTTTAGAGGAGAATCTCAGAAATAAACAACTGCAAATGCTGAGGAAGGTGCTGCTTAGAGAGGTTAGCACATAAGGACACAGGGCCTTGAACACCTCATTGTTAGTGTTGACCAAGAGCTGGTGAGTCATGGAGTTTTTCAGGTGAGCAGATCAGAAAGGAATATTTCCTCAGTGTAGCAAATATATAGTGAATGCGGACCACATCCTAGGCATGGGGATACAACAGTTGATATGATGACACTGATCCTGCCCCCAAGGAGCTTATAGTCTAGTGGACAGAAAGACTAACAAACAGGCCATTACACGTCAACACAATGGGAGCTGCAAAAAGCTGTGATCCTTTGAGACATGTGCCACTAAATGTTACTATCCTCCCACTGCACCCCCACCTTGTCACTGTCAGATACTTGTCTTGTGGTCATTCCTTCTTATCCACCAGAGATTTGGGCAACTGACTCACAGAATTCTACTCCATCCCAATCCCTGCCTTTATGTGGCGACCCATCCAAAACCCTCACCTCTCAAGTTCTAACATTCTCATCTTCAGTGGGCCTCTCTTCTGTTTTTCATTTCTCTATCACCTACTCACAGGTGGTACCTTGGACCCAATGAGCAGAAAAGGGTATATATTCTGCCTTCCCAACTACTGCACGGCAAATGGCTTCACTGCCATTTCATGTCAAACTACTTAATATCTTAGGTGCACAACAGAAAAGTAAGCATTTATTGAGCACCCACCAAGTGCCATGCACAGTGGTGGACCAGATGGACAGAGCGGCTGGAGCTCAAACCTTACAGCTTGTGGGGGACCAAATATGCAGATGTCCTTTCTCCAAAGGTCATCTCTAAAAGCATTCACCCATAGGAAACCATTCTTGTTAAGCATTAAATCCACTTGTGTTTTGCCCACTTCTCTCCAGGTTCCAGAGAGAGAGCAAAATCAGAGCCCATCCATTACGATTCTGCATTTCTTTGATTCTTTCTACTAAGAACCTCTGGGATGAACCAGCTGAGAATTGCCTTTGCAGGCACCATCTATTTTAGGTGGGCCTTTCTGCTTACATAAGTTTTCTATACTTGATGCTTTGCACAAAACTCCTCAAAGTCCCAATGGAATTAAAGGTCTTACCCCACCTCCAGGGGCCTTTCAAATGATAAAGTCAAATATATTTCGAAAGTTTAGCTAGGAGAACCCAGCAGCTTTAAAAGCATAAGCACATGGGTTTTATAGCAATTGGGTAATAATACGGCATCAAGTAATTATCCAAAGCAAGAATAAAAGTTCATTTTTATGTCATTCTTTAGAAGAGGATCAGTGATGGAAAAAAAGGGGCCCTGAGTGTGTATGCGAGGCTCTGCTGTTAGGATATTACAGCAGCCAGAATGCTCTGTTAAAGATTTCAGTGGGCCATATTAGAAACCCACAACGCTTCCCCTAGGTTCAGGATGATGCCCTAACTTGAGAACAGGCCAAGACAGGCTCTCAGGGTCTAGCCCTTTGCTGCCTCCCTCTTGTTCACTAGATATCAGCCACAAAGCTACCTCCTGGTCTCTCTCACAGGGCAAGTTCATTTTCATCTTCAGAACCTTTGAATTTGCTCTTCCCCTGCCTCTTTTCCCAGATCTTCCTATTCCTGGCTCCTTCCTGCCATATAGGTCTCATTACCCAATGTAGTGCTCTGAGCCTCAGTAACTCCCCATCGTGTCATCTAGTCTCTTCAAATGCTTGGCACATGCAACACTTAAAATTATCATTTGGCTTATTTATTTCAGTTAATTTATTATCCTCATTCCCCCTTAAAGTGTAAGTCTACCTTGGGAACAAAGATCTGGCTGATCCCGGTCATCACTGAGTAATCAGAGCCTAGACTAGTCCCTCATACATAGTTAATACTCAGTACAGATTTCCGGAATAAGTGAGTTTGGAAAAGTGGAGTGATTTCACCATCAGAATGCCTTCCCGTGCCACAGCATTTAATCCATACATAAATGTAGCCTGTGGAGCAATTAATCAAAAACTTTGCTTATCATGCACCAAGGCAGGCCAATATGGAACGCTCGCAACACTAACGCACATTCGTTTTCCATGCTCCATCCAGACGCTTTTGGCTCAGGTGGTTCTGAGGTGCAATTAGTCAGTGAGAACGCCACGTGCTACCCTCACAAAGAGTGCAGTGCTGGCGGGGTTCCTGGGAGGGCAGAGGCTGGCGGGGCCTCCTCTTTGGGCTGCACCCAGGTTGTTAGGAGACTGGGTAAATTAGGCTGTTCTAGAAGAAAACTGAGATGGTGGCAAAAACAATGGAGAATAATTCCACTGATAATAGGCTGAAGAACTGTTGATGTTGGCAGAAAGACAACGCGTTTTCATAGTGGTCCATTGTTTGAAACATCCCGTCTTTAGCCAAATGTTCAGGCAGATCAGGGTTAAATGGATTTTGTTGTACAGCACTGGAGGGAAACATGCCATGTGAGGACATGAATGTATTTCAGTGATGCCCTGGAGGTACATGCACATGTACCTGTGTGGATGAGTTTTCATCGGTGTGTTCCATGTGGCTGTCGACACCCAAGCCTACTTCTCAAATGGACTGTGCTCATTCTACATTTTTCCCAGTAGCTAATGCAAACACACCTTATGGGATCATAAATGCTTGGATTAACAGCAGCCACGCTACCTTGAGCACATATAAATTTAAATGGCTCTGTTGATTACATTTCTACTTAGAATCTGACACATTAAAGGAGGCCAGTACTCGGAGGAGTAAGATAGTTTTCATCCCTAGGATTTGGTTACAGTGTCTGAAAAAATAATATCTGAATTTAAAGAAATAATTACTAGCATTTATGAAAACCCACAGAATAGATTTTTTTTCCAGAGACAATAAAAACATTGTGACTCACCTTGAGATCCCCCCCTAAAGTACCCATGTTTTCCATGTCTGCTCTGCCTCTGTGGTCTGCCAGCCCTCTGCCTGTGTAACAAGGGACCGGGGTCCCTCTCGAAGCCTGACAGTGGAGATGGCAGCGATTCTGCCAACCACCTGTGCCAGAGATATTCTATCAGCCTGGGTTGTTTACGAGCTAAGGGAGAGCTCCCTTCATGGTTACCTGGCAAGGCAGAGAGGTTAAAAATGCAGCGTGCTGTTTCTGCTGTCACCTGGCACTCAGAGCCTATCCGATGGCCCAGCATCACATCTGGGCAAAGAGACTGCACCCATCAGCCAGAGGACTGGGAGTCAATGCTTGTTTACCATCCTCTCTCTCTTTCCCTCCCTCTCTTCCTTCTCCCACTTATTTTTCAGGTACCAGACCACCAAATGGGCTCTCAGGCCAACGCTTCCATTTCTTCTTTTGCTTCTTCAGAGACCAAATACAATTTTCTACTGTGAGTACCCCTGACCTTCCCTGGCAGGAAATTTCCCCCACCTGCAGATACCTCACGCACCAGCCCAGGTCCCGCGCTAAGCCCAGCCTCCTTTTCAGCACTTAGCGGACACATTTTTTGCCTCTAGGACTTTGGATGTTTAGCTGCCCTTGGCCTGGCGCTAGAAAGCTCCCGGGTGAGAGGGCTTGTCTTTTCCTGTGCACCCCCAGGTCCCTGCCTGCCTAGAGGGGGAGTCCCAGCATTTCTCTCTGCAGAGCCTCGCCCCTCCTCTCACAGGAGGGGACCCAGGCTCAGCTCCTACCTTTCCTGCTCACAGAACTGACCCCACCGCAGTGTTTATGAGGGCCTCTGCTCAAAGCTGATTCAGTGGAATTTTAAAGGAATTCCTTACTTGTTTTTCTCCTCCTTCACCTCCCAGGTTTGACTATTTCGTCTCTGTGCTCCCTGGGAAGGCTGAGTCCACGGCCTCTCCCCAGAGTGAGGAGGGGGCTTCTCCTTTACAGCTGACTCAGTTATACGTCATAGGAGGTGCTCCCTTGGAATTCTTAAAACATGCTTTCAATTAAACATAAAGCTCTGTCCAAATATAGTTCATATTTTGGGTCAGGATATCCCACCTCGCCACCCCTACCCCCGCTGTCCAGTTATTTGGATTTCAACCTAGTTGGAGGTCCATCCAACTAGCTCATTTCACACCCTCCCCTCACTGCTGAACCAATGGTGTTGGGCAGAGCTCAGAAGACAGCTTATGGGTCTGTGGTGCTGTCTGATCCTGGGCCCAACCGGAAGCTTAGGCTGATACTCAGTATAACAAATAATTCCAATGCCTCTCACTCCCCACAGCTAGCTGAGTGTAAGTGTGGCTCCAGCAACGCACACACTTCTTGTATAGAGAAGGTTCCTGTCATTTAATCCTAAGGGACAGACATTATGTTGGAGGGTGCAGAGAAGCCATTATGAGCCTGATTTTGGTCCTTGAACTATAGAATTACCCTTATACGTTTAAAGGTTTGTAACTTTTAATTAAAAATAAAACTAAGTAAAGTGAAAAGACAACTCAAAGTATGGTAGAAAATATTTGCAAATCATGTCTGATAACGGTTTAATAACCACACTATATAAAGAACTCCTACAACTCAACAACAAAAAGAAAAGTCAATTTAAAAATGGGCAAAAAAACAAAACAAAACAAACAGACATTTCTCCAAAGATGATGTACCAATGGCCAAAAAAAAAATGTATAGAAAGATGCTCAACTTAGGTAAGTGCAAATCAAAACCCAAAATCACAATGAGATATGACTTCATAGCCACTAGAATGCAAAATAAATTAAAAATAAAAAACAGACAGACAATGAGAAGTTTGAATAGTGTGTGAAGAAATTGGAACCCCTCATCCACATGGTGCTAGATTGCTGGTGAGAATGTGAAATGATGCAGAGGAAAATAGTTTGGCAATTTCTCAAAAAGATAAACATAGAATAACCATATGACCCAGACTTCCATTCCTAGGAGACAGCCAAAATAACTGAAAGAACCCAAACAGATACACGTATGCTGCCAGTGTTCATTGTAGCATTATTCACAATAACCAGAGGGCAAACATACCTAAGGGTGCAACAGATGACTGGATAAATAAAATGTGGTACATTCATAAAATGAAATATAATCCAGCCATAAAAAGGAGTGAGGCACTGACACATGCTACTACATGGAGGAAGCCTAAAGACATTGTGCTTAGTGAAATAAGCCAGACTTCTGGGACAAATACAATGGGAGAAATACTATATGATTCCACTGATATGGAATACATAGAATAAGTAAATTCATAGAGACAGGAAGTAGAATAGGGACAAGGGAGAGGGGATAATATAGTTTTTGCTTAACGGATACAGAGTTTCTGTTTGGGGTGATGAAACATTCTAGAAATAGGTGATGGTTATACATCATTAGGAATGCACCAAATGCCCCTAAATTATACACTTAAAAATTATTAAAATGGTAAATTATGTTACGTATATTTTGCCACAATAAAAAATCATGAGAGAATATATAAGAAAACACCAAAGCAAAATATCTTTATAATCAAATTTCTTCTGCAGTTCCCTCAGCTCAATCTCAGAATCCGAATTCAGAACAGGACCTGCTGCCTCCCAGTGCCTGCTGCTCCATGACAGCATTGAGTCTGACTTCTCGGTGTCCCACTTACACATTCACTGGTTCCTTCAAATCATCTTTCCTTCTACTTTCCAGACATTAATAAATGCTTAGTAAGTGCTCAGTGATCAAAATGGGAGGTGAGGGGAGGATGGAAAAGACAGGTTTCAGTATGTGTGTGTGTCAGGGTCTCCGCCCAAAGGCTCTTTACCTGCTATCCCAGCTACGCTCACCTCCCATGTTAGGAATCGTCATCCCCATCCTATGGCTGAGGACATGAGGCCAAGGAAAGTTAAGGGCACTTGCTGGCATCAGGCAGCACAACTGGGATTGGAGGCTAGATTTGCCAGGTTCAACGCTCTCCATGTCTCATGCCATTCTTCTCGTTCCTTCTCTTTCTTCCTCCCTCCTTCCCTCCCAATCTCTCTCTTTATCCTCTTCTCACCTCCACCCACCCTCACTTTCACTCTCCCAAAGTCACTTGGGTTCTTGGCTCTCTCCATTGTCCTCAGCAATATGGCCAGCTTCAAAAAGGTAACAAAGCTCCTTGATGGTGGCTCCAAGTTCAAGGTCAATCAAAGTTGCTCAAGTTTCAGGTGGAAGCAAGGATCAGATTTTTGTAGAGACTGCTCTGCAGCTGGAGGAGCTGCCCCCCAGGAGTCTGCTGCAAGCATAGCAACCTGATGGTGCCAGGAGCAGCAAGTAAACACTCAGCTGCCACAGGCAAGGCCAGCTAACAGGCCCCCAAGGCCGGGATCCAGGCAAGCGCAAGTGTGCCCTCTGCTTTCCACAGGTCGCCAGACTGGACAGCGGTGGATTCTGCCAACAGTTCAGCTCCATGTGCTTTGTTAGTAGCACATTCCTGAGTCTCAGCAAGCCTGTCTGGGCTGGAAAATGGCCAAGGGGCTACATGAGGGGCCCAGGAGGCCAGGCCCAGGATCACAGGCTTACTTTGCTACAACCAGTAGATCGAGCAAGGAGAGCGGGGAGCAGGACAGACAAAAGTAGAGATGATTCAGACTCTTGCCAAGGGCCAGGGCGAGCCTCTTCCTGGCTAGCCATCCCCGATTCCATTTCTGTTCTGCTCCTTTGGAGACTGAGTTGAAGAATTCCTGTTTCCCCTTGCAAGCATACAAAGCACGTTCCTAAATTCTTAAGAGCTTTATTATCTCTGCATTTTGTGAACCAGTGCAATTCCAAATCAGCAAGAGAGGACGGGCAACCCGGGAAATGTGTAGTTTTTTCCCTCTCCACTTACCAGTGAATTTCAGGTCATTATCAAACAGCAGCTCTGCCTTCATTTACTCCATCACATGAGGTCTTAATGCACCTCACAGTCTCCTGCTCATTAATACTGCTAAGGCGCATTTATGGAGTATTTAAAATCAACCGCGTTCTCTGTCTCTCTCTACTCATTCCCTGTGGTGCAGTCCAGTTTCTGGGATGGAGCTCGATCAATAAACACATTCTTTCTGTCTGTTGAGATTTTCTGTCTTCCAATTAGAGGAGAGGCGCAGAGCAGGCTGCTTTATTAGAGGGAGACAGCAGTCAATTTTGGCTCGATGCTGAGTGGGAAATGCTGATTTTTCAGATGTTTGTGCAACAGAAACAACAAAGCATCCACTTGGAAAGCAACAGGACTTTTGTTTGCCAGAAGACTCACAAATGCGCTCGTTTGGCAGCCTCAGAAAGGAGGACACGAGCACGAATGTGGGCCCCAGGGGACAGCAGTGCCACTCTCCCAGGTCCTGTGTGACAGTCCAAGTGAAGTGGCAGCACGGAAACCTGTAAGGTGGCCTCCATGTCACTGAGTGGTTGGAACCCTGTCTGGCCCAGGCAAATTATCAAGTCCCCACGTGGCCTCGCTTTGTCTGTGAGGAGGGGTGGTGACAAATGCTGAGATGCAGACACCACCATCCTGGCTGCTATTCATGAGCCTTTCTACTGAAAACCGAAAATGTAAGTCCTCTTGAGTCTTCACATTCTCAAACGCCATGCACAGTCCATCTTGTTTTGCAGAAGACATTGCTTTAGACCCTTAGGGACTAAAAACTTCTAACTAAAAGCTGGGAGGCAGGATAGGGCCTGTCTCATGCTTGTGGTACACTGTTAACATTAACCCATAGAGAGCAAGAATTGGGAGGGGGGAGGATGAGAAGGAGCAAGGGAAACAGGGAAGGGAGGGAAGAAGGGCAAGGATGGAAGGAGGGAAGAAACACACTGGTCTGGGTGTTCCACCAGAACACTGGAAATGGGTTTCACTTACAACCTGCGATTATTAACTCAATGACACAGGGCAAGACTCATTCTATCCTTGTTTGGATGGGAAACAATTTAAAACTAAAACCTAATGAGTTTTAATCACAGATATATGATATGAAGGTCAAATTGGGAGATGACTATGAAGTCACTTTATCACTAATGTAATCCAAATAAAACTGAGCCACCTTGAGGCTACTGTCAGCACAAAGTTATTACACACACACACACACACACACACACACACACACACACACACACACACACACACACACACACACACACACACACACACACACACACACACACACACACACACACACACACACACACACACACACACACACACACACACACACACACACACACACACACACACACACAGTCCAATCCAAAAAGACTTGGAAATCCATGTATACGTTTACTAAATGACTCCTTGATGGCAAGGAGGGTTTATACCACGCAACAGGACAAAATCCTCTTAAGAGAGCTTGTTGGACATCTCTCTCTTCCCCCATCATCCCTTTCTTTATCACAGCTGTCCAGCTACCTCCCCTGTCCTCAGGCAGCTCATCCCATCCTGACCACATCACTCTTTCCCCTTCTCTTCACTCCTTTCCTATATAATTTCCCCCAACTGATTGCTCCATGTGTTTACCTGGGCAGAGAAATCTACTTCCCCTTCTCTTAGCTTCTTCAACTCAGCCTCCCTACCCACTGCCCCGATCTGATAGCTGAGTAGAGTCAACATGATACTTTTAAAAGTTGGGAGCATGAAAAAATTGTAGTCACAAACTTTTTGTTGCTCTTCCCTATTATACTTTTAACACAAGATTGTTATCTAAAATCTGATTAGAACGTGTCACAATAGAGTGAAATCAGTGACACTGAGATCAAAGTCAGCTGATCATTTGTAGAGAGCCTATCTGTGTAGGAATCTCTATAAGAACAATGCCAGAGTCTTGCAGGTATAGACTACTCGCTATGTCATAGAAGGATTTGACTATGGCATGTAATTTGATGGGTTGCCTTAGCCACAATTTAACTCCTTATGACTTACAAAAGCTCCTGAAATTGCCATAATTCATGTCTTTCCTTTGGATTAGGCATGGTCATAAAACACATGAGGTACTGGATACTTCTCACCAAAAAACTCTGGGAAGTCAATCTCAATTGCATGGGATGGCCGTGGAGGAGAAACCTATTGGCCTGGAACAAAGACAGGAACTTTCCAGTGAAAATGCATGTAAGTTACCAGCCAAGAAGAACTTATTCTGATATGGCTGATGACTCCCTCTTTAGAAAAAGTTTTTCTTCTCTTGGCTTCTGATACATCACACTCTCCTTTCCCCCACCTCCCCCGTTTGCGCTATGTTTGCCATTCTGTCTCAGTTTCCCTCACTGGCTCCTCATCATCCTGATCTCTCTGTGTTAGTACCTCAGGGTCCTGCTTTGGGCTCCCTTTATCTCTCTATCTACACTCTCTCCCCATGCAGTCACCAAGTCCCATAATTTAGATACCAAAGTGTCATGGACCCCAAATCTACATCTTCTATCCAGATTTACCCTAACCCCAGATTTAGAAGTCCATAGACATCTCAAACTTAATATGGTGAAGGAAAGGCCTCTTGTTTTCCCTCCCAACTTGCTCTTTCTCCATCTCAGCAAACAGCACCATTATTGGTTCTAGTGGTTCGAGCCAAATCTTCTCTCGCTTTCCCTCAGCACATCTAATCCATAAACAATTCCCATTGACTTTACTACAGGGCCAAATCCATTCACTTTCTCCATCTTCTCAACCACTACTTTAGTGAAGTCAGGAACACCCTCCACCTGGCCCCTTTAATAGCATCCAAACTAGCCTCCCTGCTAGAACTCTTGCCTTTGTCAGTCTAATCGCCATACACCAGGCCGAGTGAAGTTTTAGAAATATAACAGTCACACCAACCTCTTCTATAAAACCCACAATGGAGTTCCTTCTCACTTAGAATAAAATCTAAACTCCTTGCCCTGGCTCTTTGAAATGCTATATAATGTTTCCTTTCTATACCTCCAACTTAACCTCCTATATTTCTCTCCTTTTCATTATAGTTCAACCACATTGATCGTCCTAGTAGTTCTTGGAAAAGCTTAACTTGTTCTTGCCTCAAGGCCTTTGCACTGCTGTTCCCTCTGCCTGAAATGTCCCCCAACTCCCAATCTTGATGGAAGGAGCCTTTTGTCATTCATATACCAGCTTATGCGTTACCTCTTCTAAGAAGGTTCTTCTAGGCACACAATCTACAGTAGCCATGTTCATTAGTTTCCAGGTACTGAAGTAACAAGTTACCACAAAATAGTTGGCTTAAAACAAGAGGAGACATTTATCTCTCTCAGATCTGGAGGTCGGAAGTCAGGTAGCAAGATATCAGCTGAGCTACCCTCTCTCTGAAGGTCTAGGGAAGAATCCTTCCTTGCCTCTCCCAGCTTCAGGGGGTCCAGCATTCCTTGGTTCATGGCTGCATCATTCCAAACTCTGCCTCTCTGGTCCCACTACCTTCTCTTCCTCTGCCTCAAAACTCCCTCTGCCTCTCTGCTATAAAGATACATGTGACTGCATTTAGGGGTCACCTGGATGATTCTAGATAAACTCCTTCTCTCAAGATTCTTAACTTAATTACATCTTCTGTCATATGATATTCAGAGGTTCCAGGAAACAGGACCCAAACATATTTTTTGGAGCCTACCATTCAGCTATACATGTTAAACATATTGTTGATTTTAACTCTCTGGTCACCACTTACTGTTTATTGTCCTCATTTATTTCTGTCATTTGTTGGTTTAATTTCTGTCTCTCCACCAGACATAAGCACCGTGAGAGTAGGGACTTTGCCTGCCTTTACCCTTTGATATTCAGAAGAGTGCCAAGTACCAAATAGGCACCCAAAGTATTTTAAATGACTACACTGAGGATTAAATTAAGCCAATATTTTAAAACTTTTTATTTACTTGTTTGCTTTATAAAATCCTTTCTTCAAATGCCAAAGCCTAAAGGTAGACTGAGAGAAGTTAGAAGCTGAGCTCTTATATTTGAAGAAGGGGGTGAAAGCTGGGAGCTCTGGGCCTATGCTTTTGAATTCCCTCTGACAATGCACACTACAGATGGGAGGAATTCTCTGGAAAAAAAATCCACTTTTATATCTTGGTTAAAATTATTTGTGCAGGAGAACTAGGGCATGGAGGAACGTGGAGGGAATGGACCACTGAGCAGACACCTTTGATAGATGAGCTGGAACAGGTAGTAGAGACATGTAATGGTGTTCCATGTCCAACATGGGCAGCACGTGGTCACTGCAGGTGTGTTATATGGGTTAGAGGACTGAAAAGTTAACTTTTACTCTCAATTAAGTCATGGATACTCAACATTACATGGCACGTCTTTCCCAAAATATGCTCCGAAAAGACTGAGGCTGAGTGTAAGGGTGTTCTCTGACCCCGAAGGGAATGGAGAGAGTAGACAGGGGAATCCTCAGGGCACAGGCTCTGCACACAGACAGACCCAAGAACCAATCCGGGATCAGATGGCTTCTGGGCTGCTTAACTCTCTGAACCTCATTTCCCCGTCTGTAAAATGAGTCAACAATAATGCCTGCCTCATAGGTGTTGATATTGTGAGCCAATTCACATTAAGCACTTGGCACAGCATCAATACATAGGCATAGCTTGCAATAATTATCCATTTATTAAGTATTATTATTCGAGTATTTGGATTTTTAGATGTAAAACTTAGGTTGTTCTTAGTTAGTAGCTCCTCATTTCCAGTTCCTGACCCTCTAGCCTGGGAAGAATAGCCTGAATGGTTCACTCACTCACTTAATCAGGAAATACTCTGTAAGCAGCTACAATGACGCAGAAACTGTTCTAGCTGAAAAGGATAAAGAAGTGCATAAGAAAAATTTCCTTTTCTGACAGAGCCTGCCTTTTGCCGGTGGACACGGATAATAAACAAGTAAGCTCTTTGGGGAAATCCTAGCATCGGCTTTCCCTTGCTGCACTGATTCTTCATCCTTAGGAGCTTAACCTGAGCTCTGTTCTGTTCGGCTGACGCAAGGGTCTGCCACCAAGACCGTACACCAGCGGCAGAGGCGCCATCCTACCCACCCCTCCCGCTGCAGGCCCGCAGCCAGTTGCTAAGAGGATCTCATTCCCATGCAATTGTTGATGATAAAGAAGATGATGGTAGTATTCCAACCTCCATTTGTACAGTCCCTGTTAAGTGGTAGGCACCACACATGCTACTTCATACAGATCACCGTATTTAAATCCTCTCCAGAGCCTGTGAGCCAAGTTCTGTTATGCTTTGAATTTTAGAGGGGAAGAAAATGAAAATCAGGCAGGCTATGAAACTTGAGCCAAGCTGCTGCTTCCGAGTGGCCCCGCTGGCCCAGGGTCTGCGCCCTGCTCCATGGGCTCCCATGAAGTGTGCCTGACACTACTGACTGAGGTTGCAAAGACGCTGTGGCGTGTGTGTAGGTAGCCAGGCTGGTCTGCCCACAGCCGGCTGATGCCCACGGGGCAGGACTGCCTGCTGACTGTCCGCTGACTTGGCTACAAGAGGAGACTTCCCTGTGTTTCCTCAGGATGCTCTGTGGGGATGAGAACCTGCCACCTGCATTGAGGCTTATACGGCTTCAAGGCAGAGGAAATGGTTCCACAACTTACTGGTTGGGAGACCTTGGGCAAGTCATTACTTTCTCTAAGCCTCACATTCCTTACCTGCAAACGGGCACGCAAATGAAATCTGTCTCATGGGTAGTTGGCAGGATTAATGGAGGGAATGTAGGAAAGCAGTTGGCACAATGCCTGATAGGTGAAGTGAAGCAAAATGGGAGGGAGGGAGGGAGGGAGGGAAGGAGGGAGGGAAGAGAGAAGGGAAGGAGGCAGGAGATAGAATGTGAATCTAAACTGTCATCTCTCCTTGGCTGAGCTCTTTCTCTCTGTACCACAAGGCCCCCATTTGCTCAATGTGTGCACTTCCGAAAAGCCCTGTCCTCTCAAGTCCTTCAGGTCCCCGCCTCTCAGAGTCTCTGGGTCTCCGTAGAGCAAAGAAGCCCCATTCAATGAACAGAGATGAGTCCCTCCTCATGACATTGCCAAGTCTGTGCCTCAGAATCAATGACTCTAGGATGGTTTGTGGATAATAAAGAAACTCAGGAAATTCAGCCTTTCTTTTTGCTGTGTGTGTGCATGTGCATGTGTATGTGTGTGCATGTGCACATTGTGCGAACGTGCGTGTGTGTGTGTGTGTGTGTGTGTGTGTGTGTATACCGTCTCTTATTTGTCTGTTCAGCCATGGACGGAAACTTGGGTTGCTCTACATTTTACCTACTGTGAACATTTTTTCGCTATCTTTCATTTCCTTTCATTTTGTAACAAATGAGTCTAGTCCTATTATATTTTCTGTTGGAACCAGGAGAGAAGTACACACAGGGTGTGTTGGTCTCTGCAGGGGGTGAGGGATTCCAGGTATTCTGCTTCTGGCGGGATGCTGGAGAGCATGGGTTGGGAAGCTCACAGCCCTGTCAGGCACGGGGTCAGCACTCCAATCAAACTGGAGAAGACCAGCTTTTGTTGGCTCCTAATATACTAGGGTACCCCCCGGCCCCGGAAACTTACCCAAGCTCCCTTGCCTCAGACTCTCTTCCATCGCCTCTTCACTGAACTTGCTCCTTCTTACCTTTGCATCACTGCTCAGTCCCATGTGCCCCAATAAGATGCCCCTGGTCTCCTTGACTGGGCCAGTGCCCCCTCCCATTACACAGGTCCCTAATACGGTGAACTTGCCTTCCTAACAGTTAACATTCCCCAGACCTAGCATATCTGGCCCATAGCAGATAGTCAGAAAATATCTTTATAGCAAATGAATGTATAAATGAATTGTAACACCAGAAAATTAAAGAGGATCCTAATTCTAAAGTGGGGGCCTGGCATTTGCCTGGGCAGCCAGCGCCACTCCACACCCCACCCCTTCTGGGCCTCTTCTGCCTCCATCTAAGCACCTCACCTCCTGCACCCCGGGCCTTGGCATCCTTGCCGGCCCTCAATCTTCCAAGTG
The DNA here is from genome assembly GCF_000412655.1 of Myotis brandtii. Lineage (NCBI taxonomy): Eukaryota > Metazoa > Chordata > Mammalia > Chiroptera > Vespertilionidae > Myotis > Myotis brandtii. Next base: position 4,285,722 of record NW_005360187.1, on the reverse strand, counting down.
GGGCCTGCAGCGAGGCAGGAGGGAGGAAACCACAAGCCTAGCTAAGGTTTAAAGACACGCTCACCTGAAATTGCACAATTCATCCCGCGGGCTCAGCAGGAATGCAGCACTTGGAGAAATTACACCTCTGAGCTGCCAGGATATAGTCAAATGGCCAAGAACAGAAGTTGGCCCAACGGGGACACATGTGGAGTGCGACAAATATGCACAGCGCGCTCGCAAGCTAAGCATTTTCATTTCTCAGGGGAATGTCCAACTATGTGGGGGTCCCTTCTTCCCCTTGGTTCTAGGGTAATTCTGGGGAGGGAGGAAGGAGAGGCTGCACATGAGAATGACATCAGAGCTTTGGGCTTATTATCCAGTGCAACTGTGACTAGCTGGTCTGCGGAGGCCAATGGGTGATAAGTACATGAGCCTGGAATTTGCATACCAGGGTTCAAATCCTGGCTCTGACACTTACTAGAATAACCTTGCGCAAGTTCCTTCACCTCTGCCTCCGTTTCCTCATCTATGAAATGGGGATAATAGGACCCTTCTTCACAGGAACAGTTCCAAGATTTACTAAATTAGTACCTGTAAGCACTCAGGTGAGGGCTTCACATGTAGTATGTGCTCAATAAATACAAGCTTCTCGTTATTATTTAACATAGAATTGGCAGATCATTTGACTAGAGAAGTGGTTCTTGGATGTCATGATCTTATAGTTTCACAAAATTGAAAAAATGTTTCTTCATCCTTATTTTCAGCTTTTATTTTGCATATTATAGGTATTAAATTGATCAACTCTATCAGTGTATTCTATAAAAAGAAAGCATATTTCAAAGCCTCAAATGAAGGACAAACAAAGCCACTGAAAAAATAAACATGTTTAGCTTTATGAGATGCTAAAAACAAACAGTAAATATACTGCTGTTTATTGAAGCCACATTGAATTATGAGCTAGATGAATTAGGTTGTCTAGAAGCTTCCATCTCCCCATGGTCCCTCCCTGATATTCCTGGCTTCCACAGCCCCCTCTAACCTGTCCCATCACTGGCTACTTTGCATTATAATTGTCTCATTAATTCTCTGCATCACGTCCCCACCCCCCACCAGCAGCCCAGTTCCTCACCTCCCTGATGCAGAGACTATGCTTATCATAGTTGTATCTTACACACAATAGATGCTCAAAGCATATGGAATGAAAGCACAACACCTAGTCTGCAAATCCAGCTGAAACCAGTACATCCCATGCTGCTCACAGAGGCCTCTCACACCTCCCAGTGCTGCTGTTCTGCTCCTATAGGTTCTTCCCCCAGGGGATTCCTAATTCATCCTGTTTCACCTACCGCCTCCCAGGGAGGCATCTAGGTCAACACCACCTCCTCCCTCCCTTGCTCAGTTTCTCCTTACCCCAGTTCATCACCAACCACAGTCAGGCTGTGTTTACTTGCTCGTTTGTGTACTTTCAGATTCCTCCACTGGAGCGCAAGCTCTATTGAGGGCAGGGGCTCTAACTTGTCCTCTGTTGCAGTTCCAGCCCCGGACAGTCATGCAGACAAGAGTAGATGGCCAAGCAGGCCACACAAAGCTGGCCTGGGCAGCATTCACTGGAAAGAATCCATGGAGAGGAGAATGGACAGTAAGGAGCAGGTGTGTGGATCCTTACTGCCCTGGAATTCTACGCAGAGCTACAGCCACGTTAGAGGTCAGATCCCAGGAGGAGGACCACGGCCCTCTGGCTCGTGGCTTTTTAAGCTGCAGTCGGAGTAGCACCAGCCCCTCCCCTAGCATCACCAGGGCCAGGATTCAGTAGCAATACAGAACGGCAGAATCTCAAGTCCAGCTCAATCCCACCAGCTCAGCTCGGTGATCATGGCTGTGGACCCAGGACCTGGATGCTAAGCTCTAAGTTTTAGAGTTGCAGTTCTAGAAGGAGAAAAGCCCTAGACAGAATTTGTCACTTTAGAATTCTTGGTTTGGGGAAGAATCGGCCTCTTACCAGGCATAATGAGGACGTAGTGAGGGCTGATGCCTGAGACTTGAGGCTCAGCAGAATTAATCGCTAACGTACCAGGCAGTGGCTAGCTTCCAGAGAACTGAAGGAGACCATGCCTTCTCCTGGGAGGCCAGCCTGTGAGTTAGTTAACAATGACCTATCACCAGCACATATTAGGTACTCAATAAATACATGTTGAATGAATGAACGAATGGCCTTTGCCCTTTAACTGTGCGATCGAATCACCATTAGAAAAAAAATCACTGCCTTGCATTGAGTGAGTGTTAACTAAAGAGAAATTGAGTTCTCTCTGTCTCTGTGCACAGCACGCATGCTCTTGCCTGTCTCCCTCTCTTCTTTCCTTTCCTAGAAGAAAAGCCACTCAGCCCCCATGGCTCCCAAATTCATGAATGTGGGTCATTATCCTGCTGGTGGTGGTGCTCTGTATATTGGCCAAAGCTCAGGTTAAAGGCCACTGGCTTACTCTCTCCGATTGCTGTGTGTGTGTGTGTGTGTGTGTGTGTGTGTGTGTGTGTGTGCGGAACAAGCCCGCTGGAGCTTTTCTGCACCTGGGTCACCGCCACCACCTGATCTGCAAAGATTCTCAGAACCTGCAAGATGAGGTGACCCGTTCAAATGGCAGGAAACTCAGGAGCAGGCTCAGTTTCTACCTCGCAATCCCTAATAAAATTAAAGCCTTTCCAAGTAGCTGCAGGTTAGCAGTGCACAGCTGTATTTTGTTGAATATGTTAGTCTTGGTCTCTAGTTACTCCCTCCCCTCCCCCCCAGTGGGCTCATCCCCGCTTCCTGCAGCCCACTCCACTCCCCATTTCCTCACATGGGCCTCCTACGCTCCTTCACATCACTTGTCCAGCCCCTCAGGCATCTGAGCTTTTAACTTCCATCTACATGCCTGTGCTTAGAAATTCAATCAGTGCAGACTGGTCCCCACAGGCTGCTTCCCAGTTAAATTGCTGGCCTCCTTCAAAACTCCCGGGAAACTGGCCATTGCCTGGTGTTTAAGGCATTGATCCGGTAATCTCCAGGCCTGGGCCGCCTTCCTTGCTCCTTCCCCATCATGCTGGTTTTTAAACTAATTTTTCATGTTCAATAACCTTATTTTCTCCAGTAGATTTTGGGGTCCTGGGAAGGAGTCTTGCTCTTTCATCTCTGTATTTTGCGTGACACCTGACTGACTGAGAATCACGTTTCTGCACCTTCAGGATCCCCTGGGCAGCATGATGAAGGTCAGCACACACATGCACATGGAGGGACAGAGGGACTTAGGAACCTGGATGAGGTTTCTAAAACTGGATCTCGACCCAAAAAACAAGCACCAGGGCTCCCTGCTTTCCTAGCCAAAAGCCAAGCACAAGGTCATTCGGGAGAACTTCGCAATCTGCACCAGAGAGCACAGAAGTGGGTGGTTATTCACAGCTTAAACATGTGATCTCAAGCTTTGTACCTGGGTTTCAGCCTCCATCATCCCGCTCAGCACCAGAACTGCAAGAAGTCATACATCCAGAGCAGGATTCTCGGCCTCAGCACGGGGGACATTTTGGGTTGATGATTCTTTGTTGTGGGAAGCAGGGTTTTTAGCATCACCCCTTACCTCTATCCTAGCCAGTAGCTGTCTCCCCCTCAGTTTGTGATGATTAAAAATGTTTCCAGGTATGACCACATGTCCCATGGGGGTAAAAATTGCAATGGTTAAGAATTCCTGGTCTATAGTGGGATGCAGGGATTCAAATCTCAGCCCTCATACTTATTAGCCGTGAGGACTCAGGCACATTATTTATCTCTCAGAAAGCATCTTTCTCATCTGCAAAAAGGATGTCATAACAATTCCATCTAATAAAAGGGTGATATGCAAATTAACCCTCACTCCGTCACAAAGATGGCAGCGCCCATAGCCACAAGATGGCGGTGCCCAGTCCTCTCAGCCCTGCTGGAGTCCCCCAGTCCCGGGGCTGGCCGCTGAAAGTGGGCAGCATGAGTGGCCTGGCGGAATTCTTGCTTCATCGTCGCAGCAACGAGGCAAGCGTTCCAACCCTGCTGTGGAGGGCCTCTGGGCAGCAGGCACGGAGCAGCAAGCGGGTGGGGGGGAACAAGCATTCCATGCCCGGCCTTGAATGGAGAGCCTCTGGGCAGCGGGCAAGGAGTGGCCAGGCCCCGCAGAGAGCTACTGGTGCATGGATTCATGCGCAGGGCTACTAGTGGTAATAATAAGAATACTGTTACTACCTTGCAAGATCCATGGGAGGATTAGATGCATTAATGCATGCTCTCAAAATACTGCCTGGAATGGAATAAGGACTAAACAAGGTCTGTGAGTACCACCTGCTTAGATCTCTTTCCTAGCATTGTCACCAAGCCTGATATGGACCCATCACTCAAGGGGAGGGGGGGCAGTTTAAAAATTTTATGAATCTTGACATTGAAACCCCTTGGTTCTCTCTCTTCATTATCCAAGAGCCAGGAAAATGAATGGCATAGGAAATGCTTTCCCCTCAAGTTCAAAAGAGACAATGAGAAAGTAGAGAAGAGTGTGAACTGAATCCCCAGAGTCCAAGTGTGAAAGGTTCTTTGTATGTATGCTAAGGATTTTAAATTCAGTTTCTCCTGGAAAGGTGGGCAGATCAACTCTCCCAGCACAAGCTGAAGCCATGCTGGCTGCTTCTAGTCCCACCCCCCATGGTCCATTGTTCGTTCTCTCCCTCTCTCTCTCTCTCTCTCTCTCTCTCTCTCTCTCTCTCTCTCCACACACACACTTAGCCAAACATTTATATAAATATCAATGCATGTGCTTCCTTATGCTTATGTATTTGGTTTATTTATATTGTCCTTAATGTTTTGGGATCTTTATTTTTACTCAGTGGGGAACAGAAGGCTCCTTTTCCATCTTCAGCAGCCCTGTTTCTGTCTTGCTGCATCGGAGCATCTGTTTGCATCACAGATGCCTATCAACATTAGTTCTGACTTTTCTCTTAATTAGCGGCCTAGTTTGAAAGCAGAAGGCAAAGAAAATATCTTTGTAAGTGGAGATTGGGAGAAAGAGGAAATAAGGAAAAAGAAGCAGAGTCCTCAATCCAGCACCCCGTTCCCGACTGTGCGTGGGGTGTTGGTGAACTTGAGCTTGTCTTGAAAAGCCAGGGAAAGAAGACTTTTAGGACCATCCTGTGCTGAAAATGTCTTCCCATATATTTCAGATTCCAAGCCTCCAGTGTCAAATGCTCTTGTACTGATTCACTTGGGAAATTATAGTGCTCAACAGCCCTTGAAATTCTCATTTGGACACCCTACCAGGGGAGTAGCTGAGAGCATGCCCAGCAGCACACAATTTTGTTTGGAGACTCTTCTTTGAGGCTCTGTAAGTAAAGATAATTGTACACCTGTAAGGACCTCCCGGCTGGAGGCACCAACCGCTTCATTTCTGCATCAGCATCCAACTGCCCGAAAAAGTACCGGGAGGGAGGAGAAGCAAGGGAATTTTCCCAGGGAGATTTAGGTGGTGAGTATGAGAGACGAAGGAAATGAGTGTCATGGCCTTGGAGCAAATGAGGCCAAATTGCAATCAGCTGTGACGGCAGCTTGTTTGGAAGTGAGCCCTCTGACTGGACACCTGGAGGCACTGGTGAGGACACCACACACGTAGGCACAAGTGTGCTTGTGAATGGGATGAGCTCCTGGGAGTCAGGGGCCACTGCCCAGACTTCTCATGTGAATTTCCTGGTGCTCAGCACAGCACAGGGGGACATAGTAGATGATTCATAACTATTGCCAAAATATTGTATCTTTTTCAAGTAGAAGCTTTTACCTCCATATAATTGTTGGAGGCAATAATGTAGAGAAAGCATCAGAATCAAGAGGTTTGAAAGAATCAGAAAGATCTGCATGGAAATTTCTCCCTCGCTACTAACTATGCAACTGTAAGAGAGTAAGCCTACCTTGGTCTTTCCATGAATAAGTGGGAATAACACTGGACCTACCTTGTAGAGGTGAGTGAGGACTGAAAAGTGAATAAAGCACATGGCATAGTGTCTGGTCATAAGTGCTCAAAAATGCTAACTAGTGCTGGTAATCAGAATAAAAAATTCAGCCCTGGCTGGTGTCCCTAGGCTGGAGTGTCACTCCATACACCAAAAGGTTGTGGGCTTAATTCCCAGTCAGGGCACATGTCCAGGTTGTAGGTTTGTTTCTGGTCAGAGTCTATACCAGAGACAACAGATCAATGTTTTTTTCTCACATCAACATTTCTCTCTCACTCTCTCTCTTTCTCCCTCCCTCTCTCTCTCCCCCCCCCCACTTCCTAAAATCCATAAAAACATATCCTCAGGTGAGGATTTTTAAAAAGTGTTTTTAAAAAGAGTAAAAAATTCAGATGTAGGAATTGCTGTGGTGTGCTTAGAGAAAAAGCATTTTAGTGTTTGCTAGGTAAAGGATGGGCTCAATTGTCCATTTGACTAGAGAACAAGGCATTTGTCTTTCAAAAAGACAGGTTTAAGGTGGACATAAAAATAAACATGTCATACAACCATTCTCTTTATCAGAGAAGATTATAGTTAGTGACCTGCCAGTGAATGTTCTCCAACGGATTCTCCCAAAGTATTTATGCATTTGTAAAAATATAAATTTATTGTACATTTTATGGCTACAAATAAAATGTGCCATATAATTTGCATATAATAATAAAACAAACAATATTCTTTATGTTAGATCCCAATTGATTGTGAGAGAAGACTTTTTAAATTGTTGCTGCCCTCATATATTTGTAGCCATTCAACCTTGATTGACCATGTAGTTCTAGCATAATAGCTACTGATACAGCACACTTTTAAGTGTAACCCGCATTATTAACATATTTTTCCATCACCTTCTAGTCAATGTCTCCAGACATAGCAATGGATCCAGGCCCACTTTGTAGCCTTAGCTGATTTTCCGGTGCAAAGACTCCAGCCATGGTCAGTTTCTAGTGATTAGCAGGATATCAGTGAATGTGTTGCTGAGAAGGAGCATAGCATTCAATAGTATTTGGCTACACAGACACAACAGATTAAATAACCTCAAAAGCAGAGACAATATTAAATGTAGTAAAATAGTGAGGACATGATGAATAAAGTCTTTATGACCATTATTTATCAAGTAATACATTTCACTGTAAGCTTATATTTAATTTTTAATTATGGTAAGTAAAATTCCTGAAAATTTAGGAATTGGCTCTGCCAGTAGGAGCTGATTACCAGACACAACCTTGAGGGAGAAGCATCCTGTCTGAGCCATGGGTCTACTGCATCTCTACCTGAAGGAACTTTTCAGCTTGTCGTATCCTTTCCCAAAATCTCACCCCACACATTTAATTCCTTCTACCCTTCTGTCCTCTCATTGTCTAATGAGGTTCCCCCACCTCATTCTCTGTCCTTTCTCTTTACTCCTAATGTCCCCTCCCTGGTCAATGCTTTTGCCACTTCACATCTGGACCATTGCAAACCCTCCTGGTGCCTGCCCCCTGCTCTCTCCTCTTCTGCATCATTCTAGATTCTCTTCCCAGATTCTCATCCCTGCTTCAAGGCCCTCAGTGGTCCATTTTCATCTTGTAGATGGAGTTTAAAGCCGTTAGATGCTCTGGAGACGGCTGCAAAACCATGCTAATGCACTTAGTGCCACACGACTGTACACTTACAAGTGGTTTAAATGGTAACTTTTATGTTATCTATGTTTTAACACAATGAAAAAAACCAAGGCTCTAGCCTTTGCTTAGAGCTTGCTAAACTGAACCCTTCATTTGCGTTACCGCTGCTGCTAGCTTAAGCTCACTGGTCCTGGGCTTGGGCACTGTGCCGAGAAGCCTACATTAAGCCTCAGCAGAACCCTGTGAAGTTGGCACTGTCGTGGCCACCCTTTGGCAGATGAGAAAATTGGGGGTTAAACACCTTCAAGAAAATCACCTCCCAGAGTATTGAGCGAACGCCCTCATGACTAGCCAGGGAGCACAACAGCTCCATCACCATTTGTGTGTGACATCTTTCCGTCCAAGAGTCAGCACCAGGTTGATAGAAGTGAGTAACTCACTTGGGCACAGAATTTTAGGGGATAATAATGATCAACAAAATTTTAAGACAATTTCTTTAAAAATCAAAATTAATGTGAAAAAAGTACCCTGATGAGCAAAATACCAGTATTTTAAAACCAGGCAGTATCTGATTGGTCCTGGTTCCCATAAAAACATATCCACCAAACCAGGTGGTGACCCAGGCTTCATAGTGTGCCAATTTGAATTTTTTTAAATATTGCAATAAAATATCATTTCTGTTAATTACTGAGTTTCTTGGAGTTCCCCTGAATTTTGTGCCTGAGGCCAGCACCCCACTTGCTTTGCCTGGTCCTAGCCCTACTGTCCAGTCAGCTAGAAAGAAAGACCTATATCTTTCTCCCTCTATCCCCTCCCGCCTCCCACCACCATCTATTCTCCTCAGCCCCAAATGCTGTGGCTAATTTCAGGTCATAGACCAGTGATGGCGAACCTATGACATGCGGTCAGAGGTGAAAAGCGACCTCATTTTTTTGGTTGATTTTTCTTTGTTAAATGGCATTTAAATATATAAAATAAATATCAAAAATATAAGTCTTTGTTTTACTATGGTTGCAAATATCAAAAAATTTCTATATGTGACACGGCACCAGAGTTAAGTTAGGGTTTTTCAAAATGCTGACACGCTGAGCTCAAAAGGTTCGCCATCACTGCCCTAGACAATTTTGTTTGTTTGTTTGCTTGTTTGTTTTTAAGAGAGAAGAAAAGTCTGTAAGAACTATTGCGATGCCTGGGTATCACCATGTCAATAGGAAAGGGAGTCGGGCTTTGTAGCCAAATTTTTCAGAAGAATTCCCAAACTTAGATATTCTTTAAAAACATCAGCCCAGTAGAGACCTATTTTTTGCTGAAAACACAACCACCGCCTGCAGTGATATGGGGAAACAAGCTGCCTTTGTTTAATCTTTTAGTTTTTCAGATAATCTGAAGCTCCTTAGTAGAAAGCAATGTTTTCTAGTTTACTCTTTAAGTAAGGAGGCATCCTTATGAGAAACTGTTCTTTGTATTTTTAAATAATTAAATACCTAGGGCTATTACACACACACACACACACACACACACACACACACACACACACACACGAATTCACGACAGCTCGTTAAATAAGTGGTATAACTCTGTTGTAGGTTTACCAAAGGGCCCAGAGTTGAAATCAAAGTACTGAATTTGTTCTGGGCTCCCTGCTTTCAGTGGGTGCTTTTCATGAGTACAAGCCAGGCCTGAGCAGTGCCCTCTAGGGAAAGATACTGGGGCACCCGGAGCACTGAAGGGACACTGAAGGTGATGCTCTTTTAAACGACAAAACACAACAGCCCTGGCCTGGTGTCTCAGGTGGTCAGAGCATCGTCCGTGCACCAAAAGGTTGTGGGTTTGATTCCTGGTTGGCTGTATAACCGATCGATGTTTTTCTCTCACATCAATGTTTCTCTCTCTCTCCCTCTCCCTACCTCTCTCTCTAAAATCAATAAAAAACATGTCCTTGGGTGAGGATTAAAAACAAACAAACAGGCAAAAATACTGGAGACTTTAAACAGAAAGGCTAGAAAATCTCCTTCATTGCCCTAGAGTTGCATCATATAAGACCTCAATCTACCTGGAGTTACAGGTGGGAGAAATAGTTACATCCACAGACATCAAAACCCACTGACTATTTCACATGATGATCAGGTATAGGGTCCAAATTGACATGTGGCATTGAAACCCCCAGTTGAGATGTGAACATAAAAATGAGCATAAGAGAATCAAATATTTAATTGCTCCATAGTGCTATTTCTATAATTCAGAGCAGCGGTCACCAACCGGTGGTCGGCAGACCGCAGGTGGTCTATGAGGTCTGAAAGGTTGGTGACTGCTGATTCGGAACATAAAGGACTTCCAAAGGAAGTCCCCACCCCACCTTATCCTCAACACCAATAATAAGCACGATTATTTTTTTAAAAGATGATTTGCACAAGAAAACAGTACCATTCGAGAGAATCCGCTGATACATCAAATAGAAGAATTGGCATCTTAAGAACTAAAGATAATCATTGACTGAAACTTTAAAGTGAATGAGTTCAAAATCATCAAAGGTAAGAAGACATAGAAACCCTAGTGAAAGAACTGGATGTTATTTTTAAAGGAGCATGAATATTTGAAAAAGAGCCAAATAAAATGTTGGCAACAGAACATACAGTCACTAAATTTAAGACCTGCATCAGCTGGTTGAACAACACATCAGATACACATGAAAAAGACTTGGTGAAGGGGAGTTGAGGAAAAGACTCAAAAAACAACACAGATAAGGAACTGACATAGCAATTACAAGACAACAGGGACAGGTTCCAAACCGAAGTTTCATAGCCGCGCCATCAGAAGGATGTAGGAGAGATGGCTAAGAGACTCTCTGGAACCAAAGAGACTTAATACTCAGCTTGAGAACGTACTTCAAGTTCAAGCTGGATATTTTTTTTTTAATTGGGGCTTAGCCGACTTTTAATTACTAGGAGAAAATCTGTTTTGCAGGTAATTGAGTCCCTCAGAGTCAACCTGGAGCCAGTGTCTGCAGCAGCCACATTTCTATAGAAAGTAGGGCCCTGAGGAAACGGGCTCGGTTGCAGTCAGCCAGCTTTGGAAGAGACTCTCAGCCAGATCAACCATCAGCAATATTAAAATCACATTCAAAGGAGAATATTAATGTGGACACCAAATCGCTTCAAATGCCATTCAAGATAGCACCTTGGTAAAATGCAGAGCTATTTATAAATGTCTATAATCTTATCTAATCTTTGGTCTAGCAACTGGTAATTATGAATATGTCCAGGAACATGCTAAGCACTATATAAGCATTTTCTCATTTAATCCTTAATATAACCTTTTAAAATAGGTGTGTGTGTGTGTGTGTGTGTGTGTGTGTATAAAGTTTCAACATAGGTGAATAAACTGAAACTTAGAGGAATGTCTTTTTTTTTAATTCTTTATTGGTTAAGGTATTACAAATGTGTCCTTATCCCCCCCATTAACCCCCCCACATACACACTCATGTTCTCATCCCCTTGTTGTCCATGTCCATTGGTTTGGCTTATATGCATGCATACAAGTCCTTTGGTTGCTCTCTTCCCCTTACCCGCTCCCTCCCCTACTTTCCCTCTGGGGAGTGATAGTCTGATTGCTGTTTCTCTGTCTTTGGATCAGTCCCTGTTTATCAGTCTATGTTGTTTAACACATTGCGTACCGCATAGAAATCTCTAAGACATACGCCAGGGACCGCACGTTTTTGGGCAAACTGCACGTTATTTAAATCATCATAATGCACTTTAGGTGTTGTTTTTCAATAATTATAACATTTTTATTTACAAAAACAATTAAACAATTAAAGTTCCTAGTACTTTTTTAACGTATGGTACTGCGTAAAACATTTTCCTCTATGAAGAGGGACCAAACAAAATTTACATAAGTATCTAGATTCGGTCCTTTTTCCATGGGCGTGAAAAACGAGAACACTCGTGAGCGGTCCTTAACAGATGGCGCACGAAACATGAGAAAACTCCTGAGCGGTACGAAATGTGTTAATTGAATTTATTGGGGTGATATTGGTTAATATAATTATATAGGTTTCAGGTATACAATTCTTCAACACATCATCTGTATATTGTATTGTGTCCACCATCCCAAGTCAAGTCTCCAGGGGCGTGTCCTGCCCAGGGTCTCAGAGAACACTGGGATTGGGACTTGTCTCAGATCTGCTGGATACCAAGTGCTTGATGAGTTTAATCATTATTCAAAGTGCAAAACACAGAGGAAGTAGGTCATGACTATTAAACAAAATGAGTAAGACTGTCCATTAGGAACATGGAGACTGCAAGAAGTTTCTTGGGTTAACTTTGAAGCATTGCTAAGCATTGCTAAGCAGGCCCTGGGAGAAGGTCAGGGTGGAACTCGGGGCGCCTAGCCAGAGTTCTTTCAAAGGACAGAACTGAGCAGTTCCACAGCCAGGCCTGGGGTATGATGGTGGAAAATACATTAACAATCTCATCCTGGAGGTTCATAAATATTACCCGGCAAGGAAAGGGAAGACAGCCTGTTTATTTTGAGCATGGAATGGGTTACATTCTTCTTTAAAATGCCGGGCATATGCATGTAACGTGTCTCTTTTTCAGCACAGGCTTTTCCCACAGAACAATAAATTAAAATTTAGTTGCTAATGGAGATACAATCAGAAAGAGAGTCAAAGGAGAATACCAAAAGCACACATCCCATAATTTTTCCAGAAGGTTCCAGCAGCTTCCTGTGAGCTCACGTGGGCTTCTCACACAGGCAGCGGTACCAGACACTGTTTTTTTCAATCCGCTCTGCCCAAATGTATGATAAGCACTATTTTGAAGTCAGTGCCTTTAACAAGCCTTCTATTTTCCACTGCAAAGAAACTCAATTTCTTCTTTGTTCAAAGAAAAAGTGGAATCACAGACATCGCTGCAGGAACTGATGAAAACATTGGCAGAATGTTCAGATAAGAGAGATCAAATTGTTACCACCTCATAAGAGAAAGGTATGTAAACATATATTCCGTGTTATTTTCTCTCACAGCCATTTTGAAGAAGGGAGCAGATTGGGGGTGGGGTGGCACTGAGAGTCTCCCCGTGGCAAACCTTTTAAAAAAGCAATTCCACCTTTTAATCATTACACCAGGTCATCTGAAAAAAGTATTTAGCTTTCACTGTGACTCTCATTGCTTCCCTTCTCCATGATGGTTTTTCCTGTACTGACAGAAACAGATTTCTGGTCGTCCGAAGAAACCTCACACACACAGGGCCAGCCTCCTGCTTGCTCTTTCACAGGTGACATAATCAATTTTTTAAAAGTTCTTTCTCTTTGTCTGCGGTACCCCTATGCTCGGGTGCAGAGCACAGGCTAAACTCCACTGAAAGTAGTGAAATTGGTTTGCCCTTACATTTCTGGTCAACCCCCCGTCTGTGGAGACAGGCCCTCCCCTGAAATTTCTGCTTTCCTAAAGCTGCTTCTAGACTCAGCCGTGTGTTGAATGCACAAGCAGCAGTTGCTGCTTGGCAGTAAATGGGAGCAGAGAAAAACTTAAATGCTATTCCTTAGTTTCTCACCTTAAATTTTTGAAGAAATGCCCAGGGCTACCCCAGTTATCATGATCCAGGTCAGGTGACTTCTGGGAAGCTTTCTGTGTACAGTGCTTGGAACTTTTTGTTGCCAGTGTCTGCCTATAAGCTGGTGAGTGGGACAGAGAGGAAGTGGAAAACTTCCTTTGCTGCCCAGAGCCTGCGGAGCTCTGTGGCTCCTTTCTAAAGGCATTCGACCTGACGGGACAGACACAAAGAAAGTGGAGCTCAGCTCCACACCATGAGGACAACCAGCCTAAATTCACACAAAAGCCACCAAGATGTGACCAGTCACATTGAAATACATCACACATGTAACTTGATTCCCAATGAGGTACTCATGGCAGACATTAGTAATCAATCACTACTCTGTTCTCCAGTAAGTGCAGATGGGGCTTCTTGATCCTTCTCTATAGAGCTCTTCAGGCAATGCCTGCCTACCAACAGGACTGACCGCTCTCTACATGATTCTGACTTAATCCCCTTCTTTCTCTAGTTTCAGGTAAATGACCTGTTCATCTTACAAGGGAACAACATACAGCAGTAAAAATTCAGAACAAGACAGAAGGACCAGGTCCATGCCTCCTCTCTCTGCCCTTGGCCAAATCACTTGCCCTCTTTAAACTTTAAGTTTCTGATGTAGAACAAGTAGTTTGGGTTTTATTAGAAGATGTCAAACATGGCTCAAGAACCACTGGGAAGGGCATGATAATGGCACCAGGGCCTTGAATTCATGACATTTTTGCTAAATAAGCAGCATTCAAATATCAAATGAACAAAATACTTTTCTAAAGTAAATAGATGTTGTTGCAACAAATTTTTGCAACAACAAAAATTTGTTGCTGAGGGACCCCACCAGTGCACGAATCCGTGCACCAGGCCTCTAGTTGGATTATAAACTCCTTAAGAGCAGAGGCCTTGCTACGTTTTCTTTTTCTCTTTAATCGAGGCATCTCCAGAGTCTAGAGCACAGATGTCTTGTTTAATCCACAGAAGAAATCACCCTGACAAGTATTTCTAGTGATAACTTTCACTGTTGTATATGAGTAAGTGTCAATATTGGTTATCAAAAGGCTGTGGAGACTTCCCCTCTTAAGAGCCTCTAATGCTAAGTTGTTCTGTATGGTAGCCACCAGTGACATACACCTTCTACATCATAGGACATTTCCACCACCACAGGAAGTTCCATTAGACAGTGCCACTCTAGGCATTGGGTTCAGTTGGATCAACTCCCTTTATAGAAGAACTGACATGATGAACTGACTCCTCAGTTGCTTCCTAGTTCTAACAAGAACTAGCCATATCCTTGAGGCCTTGCATGGTTATCCTCCAATACCAAGCTACCTTATTTACAATCCCCATCAGCTTAGTTTACTAGGCATGAAAAATGTGACTGACGGTGGGGAGCAAGCTTCTCACTGAGAAATATGAAAATCAGGAGGAACTCCTGCCACTCTATTCAAAGGGTTTCTTTTCACTTCAGCTACAAAAGCCCTGTGGAAAATGCTAGTCTTTTATTACCAGACTATTGTTTAATATTTATCCAGCATCAAAAACTATGCCGAGAGCATGAGCTGGAGCTCATGCTGGTCTCTGCCTTTTGGGACTCACCATTTAATTAGACGGATGGGGAAAAATATCCAAGTGTGGTTCCCAGTCACATTTGTGAATAATAAGCTGGATTGCTGCTTCTGGGAGAATGTCACGCTGACAGGAGGATGCAGCGTGTGGTGTCTCCTATTGTATGGGCAATGAGTCCCCGCCACCTCTGCTCCGAGCTGCTACCAGGACTCCAATGCAGCTTGTAATACAACTGCCGCTGGCTTGCACTCAATTTAGGCTCTGAACTCTTGCTGAGAACTTCTTGTCATGGGACTGTACCACTCCCAATCCCGTTTTGCTTTCTTCTTGGTGGTCTTAATGCCTCCCCTGCCCACCCTGGGAGGACGGGTGCGATCCAGCTTTATTTTGCTCATTCCCCCTTGATCTGGGGCATGTGCCTCAGTGCATATACAGACACATGGTTAAATACCAGCTGGCCAACCCTGAGGAACACTGGTCCATCTTTGCCACGGGCTGAAGTGGTGCTGCTGTAACCAGCAGGAACAGAGTCCATGGCTTAGCCTGCCAGGCCCTGTGCCCGGTTATATCAGCCTTCTGGGAGGCTTCAAAACTTCTGTCCCTGCCTTTTCTCCAAAAGGACCTTGAATCTCAAAGTCATCCTCTTCCCACCACCCCCATTTTAACAGCTTTATTGAGACATGATGTACATACCATAGCAATCATCCATTTTCAGTGCAAAATTCAATAATCTTTTATTATATTCACAGAGCTATGCAACCATCACCACAATCTGATTTTAGAGGGTTTCTACTCCAGAAAGAAATCTCAGCAGTGCCATTAGCAGGCACTCCTCGTTCCCCTCCCCTGCCTTAGGAAACCACTAATCTACTACTTTCTGTCTCTACGGATTTGCCTATTCGACATTCTATTCAAATAGAATCATACAATGCATGTTCTTCTGTGCCTGGCTTCTTTCATTTAGCACGATGCTTCTGAGATTTACCCATGTTGTAGCATGTCTGAGCACTGTGCTCCTTTTTGTCAGGAGGTGCTATTCCATTATGTGGATCTACCACATTGTGTGCATTCATTCATCCTCACACTGTTATACAAAAATCTAAATTACATCAAGGCCTTCATTAAGAACCTTATTGCTTTTTTTTATCTATTTGAATAAAGCTCATAACATGATTTCCTTTCTAATATTTTCCACAAGTTTCCACATCCTAAAAGATAAGGCCTCCCCCCTTGATATGTGTGCATAGTTGTACATCTTTCAGAATCACTTAAAAGCAAATGCGCCCATAAGTCTCCAGTGGTTGCACTGGATAGAAATCATTTTCTTGGGAAATACTGTCAGGCCAGTAGCTACCAGGAATGATCACTGGTGATACAACTAAATACAGTTGACCCTTGAACAACAGGTTTGAATGGCACAGGTTCACTTAGATGCAGCTTTTTTTCAGTGGATGTGTAAGTGTGCGATAACACTTTCTTTTCTTTGGAACACAGTATATAACACATACAACATACAAAGTATGTGTTAATTGAATGTTTATGTTGTCAGTAAGGCTGTCAGTAATTATGTTTTGGGGGATTCAAAAGTTATATAGAGATTTTTGACTGTATGGGTGGTTGGCGCCATAACTCCATGTTTTTCAAGGGCTGACAGAACTGTCAAGCTCAATAAATGACTCATTGGAGCTGAGGGCAATGGCAAAATCAGCAACAATACTTGAGATTTACAGTGAGGGCATAAAATAATGGCACCTTCCCTGTAAGCAGCCATTTACATATTTACCATGGGATGGGGTATTTATATTTAACTAGAGGCCTGGTGCACGAAATTTGTGCATGGGGGGGGTGGGTAGAGGACCCTCAGCACAACCTGCACCCTCTCCAATCCTGGAGCCCTCAGGGGATGTCCTACTGACAGCTTGGGTCCGCTCCCCGTGGTTCTCTGTTCTATGTGGGGCCTGCCTGCTCCACACCATGGCAATGGGCAAGCAGGCCCTGATGGGTGCTCCCTGCTGGGCTCACGTTGCCGGGGTGACGCCGCCAGCATCCTGCCCCAGCCGCTATGGGCACTGCCATCTTTGTCATGGAGTGGTGGTTAATTTGCATATTACTCTTTTATTAGATAGGATAGGCTAAGTGTTTCCCAAGCCTCTGCTTCTAGCACAAGCAGATGGAGGCTGCTTGGTTCCCTGTGTCAGCTCTTGTTCAAGTAGAGCTGGCGCTCATCACTCCAACCTCACAGGGATCATGCTCTGAAGCACCACGTGGAATCCTTGGGTGTCTCTAGAGACTCATTTCTACCTACATGGTGGCCGCTGACTCTCAGATGCCCTCCATGTGGTGGTCTCTATTCTCCTCTGTCCCGCCTCTGCCGCCCAAGCTATTGGAACCCTTTCTTTCCAATTCCCACTCCCCATTTCTCCTCAGCCTCACTGATTTTATTTTCCAATCTATATTTTCAGTTTGGCTTAAAAACATGTACCCACACTTACCTACACTCAGCTCTTCTTGGTGGCCCCCAAACTCCTACTTTCTCTCTTTTTCAATGTAAGTGATTAATTGTAAATACTTGGGAGATTATGCCATTTTCTTCTAACAAATCGCTCTAGAGCAGTGGTTCTCAACCTGTGGGTCGCGACCCCTTTGGCAGTCGAATGACCTTTTTACAGGGGTCGCCTAAGACCATCCTGCATATCAGATATTTACATTACAATTCATAACAGTAGCAACATTACAGTTATGAAGTAGCAATGAAAATAATTTTATGGTTGAGTCACAACATGAGGAACTGTATTTAAAGGCCCAGAAGGTTGAGAACCACTGCTCTAGAGTATTATCCACAGTGTCTACTTCAATAGCTGTGACATAATTTTCAATGTCGTAAGACACAATCTATGTAACTATAAGTTCTTACCCTATTTCAGCTCACCCGTGGATTCTGACACAAATTTATTGTTGGTTTTTATTGTTATTAAGGTAGATTGAAGGATAGAATTAACTGAATGGATGCTCTGCCAGATATTTTGCCAAGTGCTTGACACACATTTTCTCTTCACCTAACAAAGCTGACATTGCTACCCCCGCATTACAGACGTGGGAATCGAGGCTCAGAGGCTGAGCAACTTTGCTCGGTTCACAGAGCTGGCAAACAGTGGGACTGGGGTTTCCCCTGGTCCCAAAGCCATGCTCTTTCCACAGCTGCCTCCCCATGTTCAGGTGGCTTGATGTTCAGTTATGTCACTTTAGTTAGAGTCCAACATCTTTCACTCACAGCCAAGACAGTCACCTGGGTTCAGTCATATTGGCTACATGAAAGCCATTCAACTTACAAGGCACACCTCACTGTGGGGGGAATGGTCATGGGATGGAAACCGTAAGAGGCTCAAAAAGAGGGGTTTCAGACGTCAGGGTTCAGCTTCCACAGCCCCGTCCTCAGCTGCGGAGAGCCCTTCCTCCACCATCTACCGGCCGGGCCTGCGTTCCCTGCAACGTCTTGAGCAGAAGCAGATAAACCCACTCTTCGCTTGGTTGCCCCTGGGCCTCTGAAGATCCACACGGGATCCTCAACGTTTGTGATGAAGGAATTCTATATCCTTTGCTAGGTGCTCTGTGAAGCCACTTGCATTCCCTGTCGGCTGTAAATAAACCAGCGCGGCAGACAGCCTGCTGCCCAGTGGTGTGGCAGGTCTGAGAGCTGCAGCTACTCTTATCATTTCCCCAATTTACCGTCTTTTGTCTCTTTTGCCCTAAAGATCCTTAGGATCAGGCCCTCTGGTGACTGTCCCATGATCTGGTGCAACCAGGCTTACCTGAGTCCTGAAGACACGCCTGATATGACATGATGTCACCACTGGGATTTACTATTTATCAAGGGCGCTCAGCACACCTGGCTTTCGTTGCTGTGTCTGCCCTTGGCATTTGCAGTCTAAGCTCAGGAGCCCAGCTCCCAGCTGTCTGTGAGAAGTCACACGTCCAGCGCAGCCTTTGTACCTAGTGGCCTCACACTCTTGGGGTTTTCAAGCATTGTTTCTTCAAAGCTCCAGGCCGGTGTCACGGGGGTGTCTTTTAAAAGTTTGTTGGCCAACTTCGTGACGTGCCACTGCGGCGACCTTGTGCCTGTAACTCCTGAGGTGAACCCTGCTCTCATCACCGTCTGGGCTGCAGGCTGCCGCCTTGCTTTCAGCACTTTCCTGCTTTTAACAGCTTGTTTAAGATCCTGGAACAAGCTGTCAGCCTCCGAGGAGGGATGGTGCTAGAAACAGTGCGGGAGCTAAAAATAAACACCTGCAGATAGGGACAGGCGCACTGTATGGAGAGATTGCAGCCCCTCCAGCCCCCACCGCATCGAGGCCTAGTGGCTTCCCACCTGCATGGCACAGCCTTGGAGGGGGGCACTCTGCCTTGCATGGTGCCAGGAACCATTTCTAAATGGCCCAGGGGGGGGGG
>NW_005360187.1:4255559-4266451 GCF_000412655.1 Myotis brandtii | reverse complement strand
GGGGGGGGGGGGGGGGCAGTGGCCGGCAGCGGCGTTGTTTGTAGAACGGGCACAGGCTGCCCATGGGCTCCTGCCAGTTAGTCACCACCAAGGACAAGACCTGATTCTTAAGATAAGCACGAGGTGTGACTTAAAAAATCAGACAGACTTAAAAATTGTATTTCGTATTTTTTGCCTGTGCCAAACAAAGTGGCTTTAAATTCAGCAACAACATTTGTCTGCGGGTACTAATAGGGTGATTAGGTAAATAGGGTGGTCTTTATGTTTTACCAGGTCAAAGTTTACCAACACAGCAGCTGTCATGACAGCTTGCACAACAAACCCCCTCTGTTGCATAAAGAGGTTCATTTCTTATTGCCGTAAGGGCACTTAATCTCTGGGACTCCCATCGCCGGGGCACACCTGTATCCTAGACGTCATATCTGTTAGTTTGTTTCTCGAAAGGGTCTCACAGAGTCATTTTTACAGGGAAGAAATGGTATCTGAGCAGTTAAGTGACCTGTCCCAGCCCCATAGCAGAGTGATGCAGCCTGTAACAAAAAGACTAACCAGTTCTAGAAGGTCAGGTTTGTGCCAGGTGTGTGCTAAGGGCCATACCTATGTTATGACGCAGCAAGAAGCCTTTTAGGCGTGGGCTTAGCCACCCTGGGAATTGTCAGCTCCAACCTTCTCCTTGTTGGTCAGTGCAGGATGGGGACAGGGGTCAGGTGATCATCTGTCCACTCAGCACAGGACCAGAGATCTGCTCAGGCTGGGGACTGGGTAAGGTCTCTGTGGCTTGATTGGGCCACACACTGGGCTATTTTGGGACACGGGTCACGGTTCACAGAACTCTGACAGGGGAACCATGTTAAGAATCCCGAAGGGCTGATAAATAAATTCTGCTGTGGTTACAAAAAGTTACTTTACAGCATAGATAGTCCTGAGCGAGGAGGGTCTAACCAGGCGGGAAGGACCGCCACTAGCACCCACCCCAGGAAACACGGGCTGGCTCGCTTCCTGTGCCTGGCTGCGGGCCTTCGCTGCAATTTCCCCGTGAAAATGGATGAACTCCGAGGCACTTTCTATTCCGATTAAACATTCTCTCTGTGGTGCTGTCAAGATTGTAAAATACCTAATACAGCAGTTAATTACAATGGCATGAACTACTTTGACCTTTGCAATTATCTGTGTTTTCAGAGGCTGACCCCTCCCAGCTCTCACTGAGAGGTTAGTAATGCTCAGAGCGGGTCGGGGATGGACCCGCCAGCCATGAGTCATGGGAAGACCAGGGAGGTCAGAGCAGAGGGAGCTCCAGAGCAGGCACAGCACAGCCCACAGGAACCATTCCTGCTTTCAGGACCCGCTGCGGCCTGGAAATGCTTCTCCCTGCGTCAGCGCAGGCCTAAAGGGAAAATGGTTCTAGAACCTGAGAGGCACCTGCAGCATCAGAAAAAGGGAGTTGCATTTCCGCTTCCCCATCACTGCATGTACCACCTCGACCATGGAGGGTGGATACGGCAGCATCGAGTAAAGCTACCACCAGGTGCTACGCTGAAGGACTCGCTGAACTCCAATGGCTTAGACCTCAGGCGTCTATGAAGCTGGCCGCGGCATACCCACTTTACAGAAGAGGAATGAGGCACAAAAGGTTTAAAAGGGCTTGTCTGTAGTCATGAAGCTACTAGGTTGTGAAGTGATGACCTTCCACAGCGTATCTTCTTAACCAAAGCTTCAGGGAGGGAGGACTAGTTTGCTCACTACCTAAGGGTCCAACAGGAGTCTCTGAAATCAGCCTCTCCCTGTACCTGCACACCCGGAGAGATTCATGCCTGTGGTAATGACCATGATAGCCCTCCTGTCCTTCCTTTTTCTCCCAGTAATACAAGGACAGAGCCTTAAAATAGCACCAGACCCTCTGCAAGTTGCCAGCAAAGGAGACAGGCTCCCCCTGGAGTGTAGGTTAAAGCCACCAGGGTGCTTCCCAAACAGGTCACTTGCTACATTTGCTGAGATGCTAATAGCTATGGTCAGAGAGGGCACAGGGAGGGGGTCCGGGGTCCCTGAAAGGTTTAAGTAGGACAATAACAAGTAAAGAGTCTGCATTAGAAAGATACCACACAGTCTGGTTAATGAATGGCAATGAGGATGACAGCGGCCACAGGAAAATTTCTCCAGTGCTCACTGAATGCCAAGCACCTTCCTGCATGCTTTATACACATCACCTCATTTAATCCTCTCCAAAATGCTTAGGCACTGATATTAGTACTCCTATCTTACAGACAAAGAAACTGACGTGATATGTAGGGAACCTACTTGCCAAAAGCCACCTACCTGCCCAAGTGGGGCTGAGAAGCGTGTGTGGGTGCTGGGAAGTCTGACCGCTGGCTGGGGAGGGCAGGGAGGAGCAGCAGCCCTGGTGTACAGAGCTGGCCAGTGTCCCAGCATAAATATTCCCACTGTGACCAATTTCAGGCTCCAGAACAGCACTGTCAGGCCAAAGCTGTGCCCCCAAATGGAGGGGAAGGTAGAGGGCAGATATCACTGGGCCACGAGTATTCCTGTAACAGATTTTCTATTAAGTATGAACGGATAAATTCCCTTTATACGGCTGATTTTATATAAGGTTAGGCACCAACACCTTGCTGAGAGAGGCCCCACCTGTAATTAAAAGGCCTTGAACCCCATCCCCTTTTGCCTGTGGGCTACTTGAGAACACCCAGCTCCTGTGAAACAATAGACCAAATGAATTCTGCCAAGGCTGGCTACTTTCACGGTTTTGTGAATCACTAGCCTAAGGCTCTTTCTTCTATTCTATCCTGCCTTTAAAATCATTGGATACAAAAAGTGTGTCCGTTTTTATAGGCCTCAGATAAACGTATCACTAAGTAATGTAACTGGACATTGTGAGGTGATGCTACTAACACTTTTCCCCGAAGTGTCAGGTTACAGAAACATTTTTTTCAATATTAGTTGGGATGAAATACCCCTTAGCAATGACATTTTCTAACTCGGTCTGTACTTCATGTCACCTCCTCATGTTTTCCTTTGGGGCCATCTTTCCCTGCCATCTAAAAGGAACAGGAGAGCTATAGTCACAGGCTGGCGCATTAGTGGCTATGACACTTGTTCATGCCTCTGATGGGCAGCTGAGAACCTGGCATAACCCCCGTGCCATTTCCTTTGAGTGGCAAGGAAGTCGGTTACTGAATGAACTGCACACCCTTAGTTACTCCTCGGCCACCATATCTTGACCTATTTTCAGGAAGCATCTAGTTGACAACCAATTCAATTAACTGTAGGCCCTCATTCAATTAGAGCAGGGGAGCTCAGCCTTCTTATACTTGAGGATTATTTTTTCTTAAACACCGACTTAAAAATAATTAATCAGAAATGGCTTTAAATAACATTTAATCTGGGAAGACGCTAGGGTATAGAGGTGTATTCCCAGGCTCTGGTGTCCGCTGATCTGGGTTTGAGTCCTGCCTCCTTTATTTAAGATCCATGTAATCTAAGACCAGCTTCTTCATCTCACTGGGTCTCACCTCTTGATCCATAAACTGGGGATTAAAACCCAGATCAATGGGTCATTGTGAGGATTAAATGAGTGAGTATAGTTAAGAGCCTAATAGGGTGCCTCCTGCCATGTGTTACTACTATTTATTCAAGTATGTAGGCAAGACATATTTACTTTTTGCATATTAAGATAATGCTTGGTGGGCACAAGTGTTTGTAAACCTTAATGCCTTCAGGATCCTCCAGGATTTGGGGATTACTGATTCAGAGTAGGTAGCCACCATCACACCCTCCTCTTATCACACCCCTTCACACACACTTCTAGACATCCCTTGGCCTACCAAGGGACATTTATAGAGTTTCAAGTAGTATTTGGGTGGCTGGTTTTTTAAGAGCATTTTTTTAAAATGTAAGAGAACCCCCCCGCCCATGACAAGAAAATATATATTTTAAAGGCCTCGCCTGAAATAAATCAGAAGATCAAAGGTGTTTCTTATTAGATGTATCTTCAGGTAGTGGTTGAAATGGAGAATTTGCATTTAAATGGAAAGATTAATGACTAATACAGAAAGCCCATATTTAATCACCATTTCCTTAACACAAATAATTTATATTTTTATACAGATCATTCACCGGAAGTCATCAAGCGAAAATGATAGGTGTAGTATTTTAGAAAACAATTTCTGTGCCACCAATCATGCATCTCAGTTATAAATACTTCTGAGGCTGCGGGTCTTACACTGTCACTTGCGCATGATCTAAATGTTGGTACAGTAATTTGGGTGTAAATATATTTGAGAACGTGTGACTCTCCCCTCTGAGAAATATCTTAAGCAGAAAGGAAAAAATCATCCAGGGACGACCGACTCCTCCAGCAACGGTCTGCTCCTTCGCTTTCCCCTCACATCTGGTGGAGCATGGTTTGCACCCCCTCTCCAATTTTAGACAAGTGTTACAAAAACAATCTTACCCCCCTCTTCCGGAATAGCCAGTAGCGAAAACACAACGGGGATATATTTTCCTTCAAACTAAAATGTGAACGAATGTTCTGAAAAAAACATGTTCTTCCTATGCCCCAAACCCCTTTATTGGTATATTTCACGTCAATGGTGCAATGCACTTAGTGTTCCCCACTGGCAGGTCAGGAATCCTCTTGCTTATCCTAAGCTGTTCTCCTTCAGAATTAAACACCACCACCACCACCACCACCATTTATTCCATGAGCAGGGCACATCATATGCATACAAAGGATGCTTAATGGATCTGGGGCTTCTCTCCTAACACTTAACCAGAAGAATAGCAAAAGCGGACACCTTTGTCCTGGGAAAGAGACCTGATGGAGGAGAATTACCCCAGGCATTAAACCATATCTGCTCTGCATCTGTGGTTTTAGGTTCAGTGTTGAGCAAATGTTGAAACTTGATTTACTCTCGCTGGAGAATTATAATGAAATGACAAATTTGCATTCAGTAATTTTTCTCAGGGGGAACCAGCCAATCAGAGAGGCTGCAATGCAGACACTGCCAGGCAATCTAATGTTGCTTGCTAGTATTAAGTCCTCCTCTGGGTCCTGAGCATTTATGGAACTTTTTCAATTCTTTCCTTCTCTACCCCCCACCCACTTCATCTTTGTTTTTCTTCCTTACTACCACCCCTCCCCTCGGAAGAAGCAAGAGCAAATTACATTTAGTAAACAAGACAATGATAACTTATTGGAAGCGGGAATGACTAAAGTTATTCTTTGCTCTTAAAGGTTCAACCTGATTCTGGAGTTTGGCCTAGTGTTTAAAATTAACATCGCCCCTACAAATTGGCACCTCTGGACTGTATTGATCTCTTCCGATTGCTGACCAGTAAAATTGGCACCACTTCCTTTGCCATTAAGAGGACAGGATGAAATGCATGGAGAAAATATAAGCACTTTACTCAGAAAAGCATGCCAACCAACAGCCATCCTCCTGGGTTTGGAATTTTTAGCTCCCAGGACTCCTGATCTGTGCCAATGATGAAAGTATCTGCAAAGGTGGTTGGACTTTGTGGGTGGTGGAGTTTGGCCCAAAACCTGAGCAGTGTTAGAGAAGTCTAGCTCAGAAAACTCTATGCAGTACTAACTAGTACCAAGTGACCTCTGAAGGGAGAACCTAGCCACATTATACTCATTGTGCCCGAGCTGAGCTGGCACCCGGTCAAAGTCAATTAAAGATGCATGTAATGACTCTCATTTCTGAAAAATATAACTTTCCTTGGTTGGGGAGAAAAAAAGTGTAAGAACTGGTGTGTAATGGGCCTCCCAGACTCAGCTGCACTGCCAGTGATCCCTGGTGTGCAATAGGAAAAGATGTGGTCCAGTGGCTAATGGAACCAGAACAGCACAGAGAACACGTGCACTTTAATTTATTGTCCCTCTGCTGCATTTGGATTCTTTTCCCAAAGACCTTTTAATTAGAGCATTCTCAGGTGGGAATGTGTTCGCCTTTTCAATATCACACGAATAATAGGAAAAAGGCAAACACTAATCATCTTCCCCAAATTCAGCTCAGGCTTTCACCCGAGTTCATTTCATCTTCATCAGCAGTGCCATTTTCTGTCTCATATTTCAAAGAGCAATTGGAAAGCAGATATTTAATCAGAAAAGTTTGGGATTCATTTTTCGGACACCCAATCTGTCTTTGGAGGCTTCGAGACAGACAATATTGCTTCGACTACAAAAACAACTGAAGTCTGTGTCCTTGAGAAATGCTGAAGCCCAGTGAATATTCATGGGCTTTAGAAGTAGCCTGGTCTGGTTCAAATCTCAGGTCTACCATTTATTAGACGGTTGATCTTGGATGGCTTCCCAGACTCTCCAGAGCCTCAGTTTTCTCATCTGAAAATGGAGTTATCTCTCTAAACATCTACTTGTTAAAGCTGTTCTATGCATTGGTCCTAATGCAAGTGAAAAAACAAAAAACAAAAACAACTTGAGCTAACTTGGGCAAAAGGAGGGTTTTCTTATAAGAATAAAATTCAAGTCCCATAAATAGAGTGTCTGGACTTGTCTCACCCTGTGAAAGGGAGGACTATTGTAATCGAACTAAACAAACCAGATTGTCTTGTCTCCCTTTGTGAAAACCAAGACCAGGAATGCAGCCAGATCTCAGGAAAGGTTGACTCTTGGCACAATGTTCTCTCATCTCTTGTCTCTGTTTCTCTCTGTCAATTTACACCATTCCTCCCTCTCCCTGTAGGTTCCTTCATTTTGTTCCAGGCTTCCCAGCAGAAGAAAACTTCACCAGAGTTCCTGAGGACAGCAGCTACATGTCTAGCCACATGAAGACAATCTCCTTGACTTCTGTTGATGTCAATTCCAAATTTAGAAGGAAGGGATTCTGATTGGCCCAGGTTGGATAGGATGATACCCAAGCTTGGTTTAACTTGATGTGGTTGGGGCATATGGTTACACTTTATAGGAGGCTGCTCTTCAGAGCGAAGTCAGTTAAAGGGAACTGGTGACATGGAAAGCTACCCCAAAGGTATTCTCTCCAGGAGTAAGAAATGTTGGGAATTAATACAGTGGCTGGTAGAGAGTAGGCATTGAGCAAAATATACCTTGAATGTCCCAGTCAATGAGAGCATTTTATGAAATGGATTAAAATTGACCTTTCAGTTTTCATGCACACAAGTCCCTTGTTTCATGAATGGGATAATACAGTTGGTAATTTGAATGCCAGAATTTTCTTCACTGAGATGATGACACTCATAAAAAAAGTATTCCACAGCCAAACCTGGAGATTTACAGTGTGAACTTCTGCCACACTCTCCAGATGAGGCATAGCAGGGCTGCTCTGCCGGTGCTGGAGAGAGGACCAGGGCTCCTCATCATCCTGGGTGACAGTGGGGGGCTTCATGACCTTTTTTGGGACCACACTGCACTTATCCCAGGAAACATCTTATTTCAGACACAAGATGCTTTTGAATTAGGGGGGTCCCAACTCTCATGCATGTGAAGGGGAATAAACAAAAACCCAGCATCAACATTACATTGCTTTCTAGTTGCATATTTGATTGTCAAACCTGGCATAATAAGCCTTTTTGCTCTCTAATGAGTTGGTTTAGGATATGTTACAAATAGAGGCATTTCAGGATGGAGGGAGCTAATGGTTTGACTGACCAGTAAGGAATCCTAAGTGAGGTTATATTCTCACAAACCTAAAGGCTCTTTCGTAAACTGTACATTCCCAAGAATCACTGGGCTGCTTCTCTGAAACCAAATGAGCAGCTCTGGGCTGGAGTCCAGGACTCTACCTGGGCATATTTCTTTGATCAACTATGACTTCCAACCAGAGCAATAATCCATCTTCTCAAGAAGTGTTTCTCACATGCCCCACTGAAGGTCCACTTTT
Source organism: Myotis brandtii (assembly GCF_000412655.1). NCBI lineage: Eukaryota > Metazoa > Chordata > Mammalia > Chiroptera > Vespertilionidae > Myotis > Myotis brandtii. Next base: position 4,258,574 of record NW_005360187.1, on the reverse strand, counting down.
GTTATGACTCCTCCTTTCTCCATTTAATTTCTCTTCCTCCTCCAGGCTCTTCCTAACTTCTGCCCTGTATTTCCACAAATACTCATTTTTCATAAACAAGGAGCCTGGAGAACATCCCTTTCTTTTTTGGCCTGGTTCTCTCCAAAATGCAGTAAAATGCGTACAAGTCTACGTAGCAGAGTGTTGCCTTAAAAGTTTTAACCGAGGCATCAAGATGTGAGATCCCAAAGAGGTGCTGGAAGCCCAATGTTCAAAAGAAAGGCCTGGAGAGTGAGTCCCTCACCTGGTGAGACTACACAGGGCCCTGGGAAGTCAGGAAATATAAAGAGGGTATTTTGGGAGAGAACAGTTGATGTGCTTTAAGTCCCCACCCTACTCCTCTTCCTTGGAGAAGGAATGAGGCTCAAGCCTGGGAGAAGGGCTTCAATGGAGAGCCTGTGTGTCCTTCACAGTGAAGGGCCAGGACACTGGATCTGACTCCTGCCTGAGCAAGTGAGTTGGTGGCAGTTCATAGAGAAGATGGCACCGTGATTGGCCACCAGGCCCAGAGGATGTCAAGGCACAAGCGTGGCAGAGAAGGGGAGAAATGAAAGTCCTGCTATCCCCATTCCCAGAATACAGTTTTGAATGGAGTGACAAGTTGCCCACCCAGGACTGAAACACTTAAATAACTAAGGTCATCTGTGTACTTTTAAAGTGATCACAGAGCTTAGAGCAATCAGGAAATTCTGAGACTGGCTGAGTTTAACCAGGAACGTTGGAAAACCTCTGCCACTGAACGAATTTTAAGTGGATGGTGGAAGACAGTCACGGGTGCTCCAGGCTCTATGTCCCAGGATCCTGTCTGCTCAACTCTCTGACTGCCTCTCCAGATATTCCCATGGCAATGAAAATTTGGGGGAGAATTCATAGGACAAAAACAATGTTACCGACTCATCTGGTAAACTGAGGTAACAATACCGAAATAAAGATACTTCTTCTTTTAATTTCTTAGGACTTCTGACTCTCAGGGTTAAAAACAAAAGTTCCTGCAACAAAAGCAAACACTTGCAAAGTCAAGCAAGCCCGACTGTCCTGTGGCTGTGAACTTAAGTCAACCGCTTAGGAAAATTCAAATCAAAGCATGTGACTCTCCCTGGCTAAAACGCTCCCACTGCTCTCCAATCCCTTCCAGTTAAAAGCCCTTTAACAAGAATTATAAGGCCCTGTTTGTAAACAAGGGCGAGAGCTACAGGTGGGCTTTTTAATTAACAGGACCATACAAGCCTGGCCCGTCTCTCTATCTCCCTCTCCTGCTGCACTGAGGCTCCACAACACACCATGTGCTCCCTAGCTGCGGGCCTTTGCACAGGAAGCTCCATTGTCCTTGAACAGGCGTCCTCAAACTACGGCCCGCGGGCCACATGCGGCCCGCTGAAAACATTTATCCGGCCCGCCGGGTGTTTTTGCCGCCGCTGCCTGTCCTGCTTAGCAGCCGACTCATCCCGGGCCCGCAGTGCGCATGTGTGGAATGTCTGAGGGACAGTGAACTGGCCCCCTGTTTAAAAAGTTTGAGGACCTCTGTCCTTGAATGTCAACCACCCACCTAACTTTGACCCAACTCAATGCAACTCAGCTCTCGGGCCTCAGCGTAGAAACAGCTTCTTCTAGAGAGCCTTCATGGACATTCTGTGCCTCTGATGGGTACCTTCCTCTGTGCTCAGACAGCCCAATGTGGCGGCTGTCACTCTCTGTACTGTGGTTGTTTCCCTCTCTGTGTCTCCCACAGACGAACAACCTAAAAAAGGCAAGGACCTATGCCCAGGTCTTACTCCAGCACCTCCATGGATGTTCTGGAATGTCTGTGAAGACCAGAAAGGGCCCAGTTCAGAGCATCATTGTATCAAGAACACAGTTAAAAAAATGTTGGAAGAAAACATTTTAAAACAACAGAATGTCAGAAGTTCAAGTGGCTGAAGGCACAGGTAAAGTAGCAGAGGTTTACCAATCCAGGTGAGGCCATGGTGTGATCCCAGGTGTGAAAGGAAAGGCAGTATTAAGAGTGACCAGCTTCATCATCACATGGGAGTTCTGTTAGGAATTTACACTTCCAAATCCGCATTTCTCCTCATGGCTCCAACCTCTCTGGCACCTGTCTATCTGTCTGTCTCTCTCTAAATGTATAGTTTTTCCTCTTTACTTATCCCCTACCAATCTCCTATTCTCTCTTTCTGCTCTGTAGTCTGGCCGCCATAGCCTCTGTCTAAATGGCACAAAGACACTCTACTCTCTCCAAGTTCACATGATACATGCCAGCAACACACAAAGACTGATGAGCAGATTCTAAATTTCAATTCCATATTCACAGAAAAAAAGAACATGACTGGCCCTACTTGGAACAGATGGTCAAACATGCGCTGTAGGCAACCCAGCTCGATGGTGTCAAAGAAGAGATAATTGTGCGAGAAGGGCAGACCCTCTAAAATGTGTACTATGGCTAGGTACCTCCTAAAGGTGTGTTGAATGGAATGAAAGTCAGTTAATAAGGATGCATAATTTATATTCAATTTTAAATTGCACTTTCTTCTTGAGGGCGCCTAAATTTAAGAAACAGAATAATTATAATAGCATTTTCATAAATTAAGTAGTATTAGGCTTAACCCAAGTCACGGCTAAGTGCCCAGCACAGTAGGGATTTAATAAAGACTTGTTAACTATCTATAACTCTGTTGAATTTAATTTAGCTTGATTTAGCATTTCCTATATTCAAAGTACTTGACAACAATTGCATTTCCTAATCTTTGCAGTCTTCCTGGGAACCTGAAATGCTTTAATGCTATTTTACCATTTGATAAATTAGAAGGTACTGTTGCCCAGAGAGACTAATTTACTTGGGAGAGGAGGAAATTGCTAGTTAAGGACACCATATCAGGTCTAGATTTTGGCTTCTTCACTCTCAAGCTCTGATCTTATTCAAGATACATAATCTCTTTGAGCTTCACTTTCCTATCTCTTAAACCTGGTAAATTATCAGAT
>NW_005360187.1:4135596-4255468 GCF_000412655.1 Myotis brandtii | reverse complement strand
ATATAATTTAATAATTTAATTATAATATAACATAATTATATTATAATATAATTTACCATACCAAGTTTTATGAGGATTAATTGAGAACTGGGATATCTAAAGTGCTCAACCTGTTAGCTTTTAGAATAACAAAATACCTATTATTGCACAATGGTTTACAAGATGTTAGGAAATAGTTCCTTTACTAAAGGGGAGTTCCAGAGATGCCATGACACAATGGCTTAAGAGGCTGTCTGCCCGATAGCCCCAAGGAATTGGTACTTTTTGGTCATAGGTTGACCCTTTCCCTTGGGTTTGGGCCTGCTGGATCCTCCTCTCTAAGGAACAGGCCAGGCTCTGGAATGCTGACTTGAAAGGCTGGAGGTCAGTTAAGAAGCCATACAAATTAGAAGGTAGAGTATGGGAGCACTGTGTGAGCACTTGGAACAGATCCAAATAAAGGCAAGGGAAGAGGGCCCAGTGTATGACACTGGGGTACCTGTAACATGGTGTGTGCGCTCCATGAGGCAGCAGCTGGGGTGGGGAGTTGGGGGCGGGGGCAGCACCAGGGAGCTAAGGGCACCTTGGTGGGAATGAGTCCATAATTTGCTACTGATCTTAACAGTGACAGGGAACCATTTATATGCTAATTATTATAATACTGATGGTCTGTTGATTGGATCTCTTTCACCACCAAATGGAATAACTCAAGCTCTTGTCCCATTAATGTGGCTCATGGCGTAATCTTCAAGGCACTGTCTTCAGAGCAGATAAGGTAACTCAGACCACAGGATCTTTGTTGTTGCATTCACATTTTGTAAAAGCCTTAACTTAGTCATTAACCATGTGTGCAAAGGCATCTTTAATCCAGCTGAATATCTTTTATTCATTCATCTATCTATTTCCCTAACATTGTTGAGCAGACCCTGAATCCCAAATCATTGTGAATCCTACAGTCTAAGAAGAGAAATGGCTAAGTGTACCATGTAGGCAGTGGATCTTTTATGCAGCTTAAACTTCCCACTAATTTGGGAAGTAAAAGGAGTAAAAAAATATAGAAAAAAAGTGCAAAAAATACAGGAAAGTTGGCAGATACAATCCATGTCTCTTTTATCAGTGCTGTCATTGCTAAAATCTCTTGACAGAGCTACAGAGGGTCAACATATGGCCAACGCATCAACCAGAGAAGCAGGTTCAGCTCATTAGGATTCTAGATCAGCCTTCAGGCAGGAAGCTGAACCCACAGGTCAGTGGAAACAGGCAGGGGTTGATGTGAGTGCCCTTCAATATTGGACCTGATTGCTCCTGTGATTGAGATTGGCCACAGGGAAGGGAAGGTCAATGGTGCACCTTTGACCTAGAGATTATGCAAAAGCAGCTGCCCAGGTGAGAAGGGAATAAACGTGTTCTACAGTCCTACTGCTCACAGAACATTGCTGTTTGGGGAGACAGTTTCAAAGCTGAAGTTCTCAAATCTGCCAGAGTTTACATAGCTAAATCCCAGAGGAGAGTTCATGGTCAAAGACATTCTTTATAGTGTAAAACCATTTTATAAGGGGATTAACAACACTGGACACTGGCCTTGTGATTGCCTGTCCTGGAAGAAATGATAATTGAAGCAAAACACTGCTGTTCTAAAAGTTCTTTATTCATTCATCCAATCTCAGGCACCTACCACATAGGGGACCACTAAGATGCTCTGGATTACAGCAATGCAAGGCAGTGCCCCTCCTCAAGCAGGAAAGAAGCAAATGGTCAGCAAGAATATCGCAGAGGAGATGTACTCAGGGTATACTGTGTTCCAAGGCATTAAGCTGCATTGTTGGGGTATGATGTGGACTGAGATATTTTCTCTCAAAAATTTTGGAGAATGGAAAAACAAGATGCCTTTAAAATTAGGAATTGACAATATGATATTATGAGGGATCAATCTGTACTTTCTCATTCTTTTCTATTCTGGAAAAAAGCCTTGTAATTTTAGACCATCCAATTGGAACAAATTCCCAGGTACTACTCACTTCTTATTTTGCAGAACCATTGCCAGTAGCATCCTAGATGTTGTTAATCACAACACATAACACACAAATTTGCCTCTGTGGATACAGCACACAGCACCTCATCTGCAAGCACTCAATGAAGCAGACCATATTCTTCCCCTCAATCCAGACCTCAATGACACACATTCCATATTCTAAATCCTCAGGAAATATTTTAAAATATAAAACTTAGAAAAATAAATAAATCAACCCCAGTTTGCTTCATAGAAAGAATGAGGACTTAGCAGTTTGCACAATGGTATTTCTTTTACATGGTGGAAAAAATTTGTCATTCTCTGTTCAATTAATAATGGAACATTTAAAACACACTGCCAATAAAACAGTGTTGTATACTAGTGGGAAAGGAAATGAGACAAAAAAATATGCCTGTCCCATTATTCATTTGTATCGATCTGGATGTACAACCCTATGCATCACAATTTGACAAAAGGTTAAATATTAACAGAGGAATCATTAATCTAACAACACAAATTAACACAACAATAGCTCTCCTGGTTGGCTTTATGTATACCATGGGGCTCTAGATGGACTGGGGACCAAGTCAGAATAGTGTTTAGTTCCTCTCTTTACAGATCTAACAACAAACTGGACTGAATAATATGATAAACAGTAAGAGGTTAATTGCAGATGAGATGTAAGATAAAGGGCTCTTGCTATGAAGTGTCTGACATATTAATTTCAGAGGCCTCTTACAAATGAAAACATTGAAAACAAATGAAACATCTTGCATGGGGCTTGGCACACATTTTTAAAATAATTTAAAAAATATTTTAGGTACTATAGTGTTTTTGAGAGGGAATAAATTTTTCAATGAACTTTATCAGTTCTACCAATTTTACACAGTATATGTTTCTTCTATTAAATTCATTTTATTTAAATTAAAGTAATTTATTTTGTGTGTCCTTCTAACCTTCCTTTCCATCATCCTTTAATTCATGAATCCATCCATGCTCCCAACCATGCATTCATCTATGTACCCAACCATGCATTCATCTATATACCTAACCATGCATTCATCTATATACCTAACCATGCATTCATCTATATACCTAACCATGCATTCATCTATATACCTAACCATGCATTCATCCATGCACCCAACCATGCATTCATCTATATACCTAACCATGCATTCATCTATATACCTAACCATGCATTCATCTATACATTCAACCATGCAGCCATCCACATACTTTAACACACATCTGTCCATATACCAAACCATGCATCTGTCTATGCTTCCATCCACGCATGAGCTCATGCACCCCCTATTTGTTTATCTATCCATTTGCCTTTTGGCAGCATAAGTTTTAAGTGAAAGATGTGCTGGATTTTGGAGAGATGGAGAGGCTGAAGCCTAAAGATGTTGAATGACTTATCCAAGTCAGTCAACCAGTGTGCAGTCTAAAATTAAAGCATTTGATTAAATTTTTAGGCATTCCCATTGTTTTCCTTACTTACAGCTTATAAATAAATGAACCATTCAGATTATGAATATTTAGAGATCACAAGATTTTAATAAATTACTAAATAAATTAAGTTCTAAGAATTGAAAGACAAAGAAGATCAGAATTTTAAATAAAATATAAGTGAGACCTGACCACTATAAAAATTAGTCTTAAAGTTTATAGTAGAAGAAAACATGATCATTTTCCATAAAAATTTCTCATTGAGATAGCTAAACTCATTTGTCTGAAGAGAGATGACACCTCACCTTTACTAAGTCATACAAAACAGCTCTAATCAATTCCAAAGACATGACACTGTGCAAATTTATTACATTTTTTCAATGATCCTATGGATCTTATTTTATATTGTCTTTAAAACCATTGCCCATATCAACCAAAATTGGATACTCCACACATAAAAACACAAATACACAGACCAATATTCAGAAGAGGAGATTAGATTATCACAAAATAGACAGGTAATCAAATTTAAAGGACCATTTCTAACCTAGATTTGGCTTTGCATTTTTGTAGCACTGTTCTCATAATATCTACGTAATTTGAAGCCATTTTATTCACCAATACAGACTCCTTGTGAAGTTAGTCGTCTCTCATTCATCATTTAAGCAGCTCCTAAAATCCCCTTCCTCCACAAACTTTTAAGGGCGACTGGATGGTTTTCTCAGGCATCATCTTTCCTGTGTCTGAAACATACCCATGATTAATTTCTTTTCTCTGTATCCATAAACATGTATGGACCTTCAATGTGAAAGCCCTCCACATACCTGGGCAGGGATCCAAGTTCATTTAGATTAATTCCATAGGACCCCAAAGCCTCCAGAATAAGGACTACATCAACAACATGTAGATGATGGGGAAACACAGAATTCTGGTGCATCTGTAATGCAGCAAAAGTTACCCCTTTATTATTAAACTAGAGGCCTAATGCACGAAATTCGTGCAAGGGGCTTGGCCCTTGCAGCTGTGGTGGCTTGCCTCAGCCCTCACAGCCCCAGTTTCGTCTGGAAGGTCGGCCGGAAGGACATCCAGAAGGTCGTTTGGCTGTCCGGTCTAATTAGCGTATTACACTTTTATTATTATAGATCACAAATAAAGAAACTGAGATTGTGTGAGCAATAGATGCACAAGGATCACAAACCACTACAAAGAAGATTTAAAAAAAAAAATTGAGGCATTTCAGAGGAGAAAACCAGTTCAATTTTCAAGCCCTGTATATTGGAGGGGAAAGTTTTATCAGAATCTAGGTGTGCTAGTAGATACTTTTCCATCTCTAATTTATAGAGGCCTATTTTTGCTTGCCTTTTTACACTATGCAGTCCTGGCCAACTTCAAAGATTGATGAAATCTGAGATTGGTATTAGATTTAACACCATTCCAATATGGGCTTTAAGCTGAGTGAGAAAGAGTTAGACAGGAAAGGAAATAGAAAGGTAGGGAAAGATTCTACAGATGAAACCCTTGGCCTTATAGCAAACTGGATGATGATGATGATGATGATGGTGATGGTGATGATGATTTCCTACAGAAATTTCTGGTGTGGTCCATGATGCTCTAAGATCATGCTACTTCCCTGGTGGCATCTACATAAAGATATCATGAGGTGAAATGGATTGTAAATGTATGTGCCACCCAAACAGAATGAGAAATTCCCTAAAATCAGTGCTATTTAACAGACTGCTCCCTGTTTATCATGCCTGGAACATTTGGGCTGTGCTAACCAGAGAACGCAGTTACATTGGGCCAGCATCACAGCAGTTATTTTCTTCAAGAAGCTGAGCTGCATAGTACTAGCAACCAGTAATAGAATACTGACAACGGTTTAATGATTTCTCACTTTGCCTTCGGGGGCATCATCAAACTCTTCTTGTTCTGATTCTTTCAGGAACCAAGCTTTTAAGTAAGTAGCTAAACAAAATTCTTCATACAATAAGAGAGGCAAAATAAGACTGAAAGTGATCAAATGTTGAGAAGCAATCCTCAAAACAGCATAAGAGTTAAAAATTATGACATCTCTAGTGAGCCAAAAATTAAGATTCTGTATAAATTCTATCTGTTACGCTGATGATTCAATGCCAATACCATTTGGTTAAAACTAAAGTAGTAATTCCAACACCATTCTTGTTAGCGTTATGCCTGGACAGTAACAAAAGACATATTAACACTAATAGCCTTTATAAGTTCCTAAATGATAGCATTAAGTTTACAATGTAGGATTCTTAATCAACATTTGAAATATAATTTTAAAGGTAGTTTAAAATTATGGGCTGTGGAGTTCATAGGCCTGGGTTAGCACATTGAGTCAGCCATATATTAGTCATCTTGTACAATTTATTTAACCTGTCAGTCAACTATAAAATGGGGATAACTGTTTCTATTTTACAGTCATTGTGTAGAGATAATAAACATACGTAAGGTTCTTATTACAGTCCCAGTCATATGTTAGGCTTTCCATAAATAATAGCTATTCCTACCATTGTCTGAATCTTCAAATCTTTCCTAAATTTTCTTATAATGAAACCAAGGTTTTTAATAACTTCAGAAGTTTTAAATTAATTCTTAATTTTTCTAGTATTGTTCTAATATGCAAGCAAGAAGAGAAAGGTCTTCTAGTTGAGATGTTCTCCACCCCATACCCATTTCTTGTCCTTAATATGTATCCATGGAAGAACTTGTGAGATTTGACCTATGGAGCTTCCCCCATCTGGGTTTTGTTTGTTACACACTCATGGGCAATTAAACATGTTCCTCTGTCCTGAGTATTTCTCCCACATTGATTGTCAAACCCAAAGCCTTGATCAAATCAGTTTGATCCCTTTAGCAAGACTAATGGTGGTAGTGTGTTGTTTCACCTGGAGACACATCTTGTTCTACGTGTGTGTGTGTGTGTGTGTGTGTGTGTGTGTGTGTGTGTGTGATGTTAGTAGTCATTAATGCTCAAAGCCTGAATATATTATTAATTTATAATGCTAAGTTAATTCAAATTTTAGGCTACAAGAATTTTACTTCATTTTCCCGGATTACATCTGTGTGTATCCACACCTCCATTTCAGAATAAGAATACACCACCACCAATTATTATCTGAAAATAAAATGTCCTCTAATTTCCCCTGATTTTGGATGCATCATCAGATCATGTAGTTACTACTCATCATAATCTTCCCATTTTCACTCATAGATGTACAAGTTGCAATACATTTAATGTCAATTGCCAGTTTTATCCTGATGTCTCTAGTCATGTTGGTGATCAGAAGCTGATTCTCTAGCAGATCCCTTCTTTAAAAACCTCATGGAATGATATTCCTTGAATCTTACATGTGGTAATTGTCTGTGCCCTTTATATGGAAAGATCCTTTTAAGTAGACACTATGCCTTCTTCATGTCTTCTTTCTTCATTTTCTTCTGGACTAAAGTGCTGCTGTCAAAAAGCCTGACGAAATCTAATATTCCTTTCCTTTCCCTTGTAAGTCATGAGTTCCTTTTGCCTAGATGCCCAAAGGAGTTTTTTCTTTTTTCATTTTTTAAATTCCAGAGATTCTGAAATATATCTTGCTGCTAGTAGATATTGAAAAGTGTGCCGTTTCAATATGTACTTTCAATTTTGTTTAAATTTCTAGAAAATTTTTCTTAATTACATGTTTTAGTATTTGCTCTGGTCCCTTGCCTCAGTTTCCTTTTCCAGGAACTCCTATTATTCATATTCTTGATCTTTGCTTATCATCAATATTTATCAATTTCATTTGAATCCTTATTTCTTAATTTATTTTTGATTTTTAAAACTTTGCTGTTTCATCTTCCATTTTTCTTAAGGCATCATTTATTATGTTTAGTTACTGTTTTGTTCTTCCTAGTTTGGCCAGTCTTTCTAAAGTCATTATTTTTCTTTTTATTTCTAATTCTTCCTTGAGCTCTGCCATCTAATTTGCATTTTTCTAATTTTGATTTTGGGTTGTTTTTTTCACATCTTGTGTGTAATTTTCTTAATGTCTTTTAGATTGATTTCAAATAAAATGTCATAATTTTGATTTATGTTTTGAGCATTTATTTCTGGCATGCTATCATCCTCTACATAAGGATATATTCTACTACTTATCTCTCTTTTTTCTTATATTAACTTCACATCAGATTTAACCTAGATAGTTTATTTTGCTCATTTCTGTATGAAATTAGTTTCCATGAAGTTTTAGAAGGAAGCTTGATTCGGGGAAGGTTTTTTAAAAATTTAATTCCACAGTTACACTGTGAAGTTGAACAAAACTACTACTTAGTGTTGTATGAAGTACTTTTAACTGCTACTGAATATAGTATTAAAATATGGTGGCCTGATTTTTTGAGATTTCTTGTCTCTGTTCCTTGCTCACATGTGGGTCTGGATTTTCCTCTTCTTTTGTGTCTACCGATTCTGTCCTGTTTAATTTTTTATTCCATTCCAGGAAGTGTGTCCTTGGTGCAGAGCCCTGACTCACAGCACAGTGGGCCCTGTGTGGAGAGTTCATACAGCCAAGGCCTCTCTCCAGCATCTTCACATGCACACGCTTTCCTGCTGTTAGGGATGCAGCAAAACCCCTCCCAGTGTAGCTGCCACGCTACAGCTGGCCTGCCATGCACACCAACTAGCATACACTTTGCAGGCTGTTTGTTTTGTTCTCAGGTCTGTCAGCCCCCACACTGCTCTTTCATCTACTTCCTCCCACACAGACTCCAACACCTGCTTGTCTTCTGAGGGTTGTGGTGAACCTTGTCACCTCCTTCCTTTCAAAGCCATGAATTTTTGTTTTGCTAACTAGATTCTCTGATGTTATGTGAAGATTTGCTGCCACTGCCCATCTTCCCTCGTCTCCTGATTCAATAGTTTTAACAAGCAGAAATGATTATTTAATTTGATTTACCATAAAGTGTGTTTTGAAAGGAAGAGAGCAAATCTGAAAGAGTGAATTTGGGTTTTTGCCAGGACACTGTGTTTCAGGAGGGCCATGCTAGTCTGAGTTTTAATGTTATCAAAATGATTATATTGGGAAACCCCAGGTGTGGAAGCAGTAAAAAAAGAAAAGAAAAGGTTTTTGATTATGCAGTGATATTTGCAGTTGGTCCTCTAGGCCTCTCTGTTGTCTTGATTCTATTTTCCACCTTAAACCTCAGTGGATGGTATGTTCGACGCACTCAGAATGTTGAGCCTGGTCCCTGGTGATCTGAATTCGAACTGAACCACAGCCAGGGAATCACCAAACCAGGGCACTTCCTGTTGGCGGTGTTTGTGTTCTGGGCACTCTACTGATGTTTACAACTAGGAGTAGCTACAACTCTTCCCATAACTCTGCATTTAACTTACAAAGCACAGGTACAGTGAATTACTTTATGGGAGAAAAAGTAACTTAGGAGAAAATAAATTCCACCAGATATTTCCGTCTGTTCCATTGTAGCACAAGACTAGGCGAGCATGTGAAGGGCAGTCCTGAGATAAAAGCATGTTACTTACTTCAAAGTAACAATTTTTTAATTCAAGATTCTCAGGACTCCCAAATGAAAGATCTACAATATCTAGAGCAGTTAGTATTGACTAATTAAGATACCATCCATTTTCAACAGCTCTATGTGGCCAAATAGCATGAGTCCTCCCAGCAGATCTTTGGGCTGAACATCAGCTTCCAGGATTCAACATCTTTCCTGTCCCACCTGAGAGCTCTCACGCCCTCCCACTGTCAGGGAGAAGGCACGCGGCTTCTCCTCCGCATGGGCATGACTGCCAGTCCTGCCTGCCCTCCAGCCACAGTTCCATGCTGTCCCACAAGGAACGGAGTTTTGTTGGTGCCAAACAAAAGTAAACCCAAACTCTCCTGCCTTATTTTTAAAAAAATTCAGTCATGATAACAACTAAATCCCGATACTTTGGGATGATGATTTTCATTGTTATGGTCAGGTGCTTAAGTCTCCTTGGACAGAGGCAAAGATTGAAAAGATGCACTTATATGGAGAGAGATAGAGACAGAGAGAGAGCCATGTAGATACTGACATCTATGCCTAGGTCCTTACCTACAGCTCACATTTCTCATTACCGAGCCTCAGGGATCATCTGGAGTTGTATCCAAAGTTCCCAAAGAGAGAAAATAATTCTGAAGCCCTTCTATTTGGGGGCCAGTTCCTATGAGAAATCTTTGAGCATAAAGCACCTGAAGGATTCCTCTCTTTCCCAACCACCCTGTGAGGGGGGTCAGAGCACAGTGTGCTGGAGGATTTTGGAATTTAAGTGATCAAACCAGGTCAAATATGAGAGGACAAAGCCCAGCCAAACAGGTTTCTGACTGCCTGTTATCTGCTAGATGATCTGACTTAAGCTCATTTAGACCTTTAAACAAGACCCTGCAAGCTTCCTCGTTTCAACTTCAGCAAAAGTCACAGAACGCACATCTACCCCCTCCCACAGCTGCTTTGCTGCCACTCCTTTCCTCCTGAGGAGGGAAGGGGGCATGCCGAGGCACCAGGATGGAGAGGTCACTTAATTTTCGTCTGTAAAGCCAAATCTCCTGTGCCCTCCATAATTACCAATCAACCTCACATAAATAGCAGAATTAAGCCCCATTATTCACATTTGCCACAAAATTAGAGGAATTAATTAAACATGGGAAAAGTGCTGGTGTCTGCCAATCACTACTTCCAGTAGATGGAAACAAAATCAGGACTATGTACAGGCCCAAATAAAAACCATCACCGTGAAGTGATACACCCAGAAACACAGTGAGGTGATACACTTGAAAGGCTTGTGGAGGTAGAACTAGTCTGAAAGCACCAATGTGTTCCTCTGGACAAGGAAAACCAGTCTTCCTTCCCTCGACAGGGGTCTGGCATCTTATAACATCGGGGTGCTTCTGTGGGGGTGTTGCACTGGGAAGCGGTGGTCTGTGATCAGTTTGAGTTTGAACAAACCCAGAAGAGAAGGCAAATGTAAGATGAGCTTTCAAATCTAGATTTGCCTGAGGGATTCCATTCATGTAACGGTTGCTAATGAGCTCAGCTAACCCCCAGAAATCACAGGGCTGGATCATCAATACTTCTACATGAGAGGTCAAGCTGTGTGCAGCACCAAATCCCTGAAATAAATGAGAAGCAGAAGGGCATGAGTGGAAGGGTGGGAGTAGGACTCTCATAGTCCTACTATTGCTATTGGGCTCAACAATGCAGAGATGTTAGAAAGTTTAGAAATTAGGAGGCTGAGAATGGTTAAATAGTTTCACAAACTGGAAAAGACAGATTCAAAAATAAAAGTGTTCTTCGAGGATTGCCTAAGAGTCCTCTGCAATTATCTTCATTATGAAACAATGACATATATACTATTCCTAAGTAAACCCACTAAAATGATATCCCTTCCCACTGTTGGGCTGCAGTATAAAGGTCTCCTTATCTTCCTTAATGAGATTTTTATTGCGCGTGTAAATTTGCCTTGTGATGAATTTTTGTCTTGGGAACCCTGAGTCATGTTACCTTTAGCTGCTCCCGGTAAGCATGCAAGCCTTCACCCAATTTTTGCTGTGGAAATGGCTCCTTCTGGCGAAGGGGACGCAATTGGAACTCAGTTTAATGAGCTGCCTCCTGTAAAGATGCCCTTATTCTGCTAGTTCCTTGATGGAGTTACATTTACAAAGGGAAGGGATAGCAATAACTATTTGGGGTTGTGGTGAGTCAGTATTAGTTAATGCCTGCGCATCAGTGAGGGAAAGTTAAGACAGTGACAGAGCTGGGTGCAGAGGACAGGTGAACGTCCATCGGAGGACAGGTGAATGTCCATCAGAGCAGAAACATTGCCTATATCGTAGGCTTGGAGTGGGAGCTCAGCGGCCCAGGGAAGCAACATGCTTCTCACCTGGAACCTCACATCGGGGAGCAGGTGCAAGCGACATGGTCCGCCGTGGACTCACCATGGGGTGGGTTTTCTAGGACAGATGTTCACTCCCATGCCAGCTGCTCTTGGTGACTCAACATGCGTCTGAGCCATCCATGTTTTCTGGGCCTCAGTGGAACCAGGAAATAGTAAGTAAATAATAATAAGTACAAAATAACAAGTTCAAAAGGCTTGGCAGAATTCTAGCTCAAAGCAGACTCACGGTTCCTTAGATAAACGGAGAGGCTCTGGGCTTGAGCGGGGTGGCCTGGAGGTGCACGTGACAAACAGGACAGGGTTTGGGAAGGAGCCCTTGCCACCAGCGCCTGGTGCCAGCCTCACCGTGTGCAGAGCCGCAGGGTCCTGACAGGCACGAGGCACTCCTCATGGACTTACTAAGAGACAGCTGTCTTCTCCAGACAAATCTTTTCTAGGCCTGAAAATAAGCCCTTCTGACTCAAATCCACCCTGTATGCCAATGAGGTGCTTTCTTTTTTCTTTCTTTCTTTTTTTTTTGTTTGTTAATCCTCACCCAAGGATATTTTTCCATTGATTTTTAGGGAGCGTGAAAGAGAGAGGGAAAGACCGAGAGAAACATCGATTGGTTGCCTCCAACCAGGGCCAGGGCCTGAGGAGCCTGCAACCAACATACGTGCCCTTTACCGGAATCAAACCTGGGACCCTTTGGTCCACAGGCCGACACTCTATCCACTGAGCCAAACCGGCTAGGGCCCCAATGAGGTACTTTCGAAATCCATGTGCCAGTCAGACAAAGGTCTGATGGCGCACAGGGGGCTGAAGCACACACCTAACCGGTCCCTTCTTGTCCAAACACGGTCCCAGATGTGTCTGCAAATGAAGAGGACGAGTGGTGAGGGGAAGTGGAGAACAAAGAAGAGAGAAGACAAAGGAGAGCAGGGGTGGGGGAGGGGAGAGAACCAGGGAGTCCTCAGTGAAGGCGGCAGAACGTCACCCCTTGGCCCTGGCCAGGGCGGCTCTGCACGGAGAGCAGGTGCCCTTTGCCCCTGAGACAGAAGAGAGAGGCGCACAGACAAGATAGCTCTTCGGACATGAGCATGGCACATGCCATTTGCTTTGCCAAATAATTCAGAAGTACGGAGTTATCCTGGGACATCGCGTGTGGCCCACACACCAATCTGGACTAACCAACTGAGGCCATATTTTTGGTTCATTAAGCTGCGTGTTTGGAAGCTAAGAGGCAAACTCCACCTCAAAAAAATCCCGCAGAGGCAGAGAACAGAGCACGGAGAAAATGTTCTTATAAGTGAAGCTTCAGGCTAATGAAAAAGCTGCATGAAACCAGGAAAATAGGCAAATCACTCAGGCAATTAAGACCTGAGGGCCATTAAGATGGCTGATGCAAGAGTGCCTGTTCCGGAGCGCAATGTTGCCTGTAAGTGGTGTGACTTTGGTAGCATCACTACACCTCTCTGGGTCTCATTTCCCTCATCAGTGGTGATTAAAGAGAGTTCCCACCCAGCAATGCTATAGTAGGGTTTTTAAAGATTCTCTTAGACTAAGACATGGCACACAGAAAGGGCTGAATACATGGAAGCTGGTATTGTTGATATACTATTATTATTATTATTATTATTATTATTATTATTACAAAATCTGCCCTGTGTTACCTTTGCCTCCATCAACTAACCAGAACATGAGGAAATAGAAGAATTCCCTCCTAAGCAAAGGGGTGGGTTGCCCGTTTTTATTTGAGAGGGTGAATTTTGCTGGGAGTTCACTGCTGTCTGCTGATGCTGGTTACTTCTGAGACAGGGAGCGCAGCTATGGCCCATTCACAAGATCTGTCACCACAGGCCCTGCGTGGTTCCTGCCTCATGTTGTTGCTTTATGGATTAAACAAGATAATGCATGTGAAAATCTTAGCTTGCAGTGGCATTTAATAAATAGTAGCCATTATTTCTGTTATTCCCATTATCAATGTCATTACAGCTATAATATTACCATATAGTCAAGGGTGGAATGATTCTATTTAAAATCTTACAATCAAATGCAGATGAAGGACTCACATGCAGCCTTCCTATTTTCCAAAACGGGGTTAAATCTATGTTGATCTTTTTCTTTCTTTTTGGAGGGAGGGGTAAGGGGGAGGAAATAAATGTAAAAATGTTTTCTAAATTCTAATGTACTAGTATATTTCACCTTGTGTGTGTAAATTAAAAAAAAAAGTTAAAGCTCTCCCAACCTGTGCCTCAAATGTATTTTGCTACATTTCATGTTCCGAATGTTAAGGGTATTTATTATCCCTGGTTCTGGGCAGTGAAAACTGCCTGTTGAGAACCTAACTGGAACACAGGAGAAATTGCGCCATCTGCTGGCCCCTTTGGAGAACTGCGTAGGGGAAGCTGCTCACAGCCAAGTAAAGCAGCAATGGGGCTGAGTCTTGGTCCAATGGTTTGAGATCCAAAGGGCACATAGGGCTCAGTCATCATTGAGAGCCTCTGACCAGTCACTACTTAGATCTCACTGCTGTGTTGCTGGGCACGTGGCAGCTGGTCCTGGCCCATCTCTCAGGACAGCACCTGCCTCTGCCATTCCCGAAGCAGATGATGAGTCAGCAGGGGGCACGCCTGATGTACTCATCTTGCTGCTCTTGGCATTTGCCGCATTCCCGGCCTGTGGCTCATCAGAGCCTGATGCTTCCTGGCCTTGGCTTGGGCTCAGGCTACCACCGGCTTCTGGCCTTCTCTGCTGTTTTCCCAAGGGCCTCAGTCACCTGCCAGGTAGCAGGCCACCGGGAGGAGGCACGCTGAGCATCACAGCCAGTGCCCCACCTGCGAGCTGGGTGGGGACAGATGCTGACCAGCCCAAGGCTTGCTGCTATTACTATAAGAAGCTAGGCCACACTCTCCTCCACAGGGAAGCTCTGGCCACGTCCCCATTTAAACAAATCTTTACAGTCAGACAGATGGCCTCACACAGAATAGAAGGCTCCCAGCACCAGGACAGAGGACCCTATAAGAGACTGTTCCTGAGCCGAATGTACAAAAACGTGAATGTAAAGAAGCCGATGTGTATTGAGACCTACTATATGCCAGGTATTGTCATATGTGCACTCACATGTTATTGTATTTCATCCTCACAACAGCTCTGTGAGGAAGACACTATTACTGCCCTTACTTAAGGTGAGGAGATGGAGGCACAGAAAGGTCAAGCGGCTTGCACAGGACCCACAGCTGCTGATGGTGGCACTGGGGTTCAGACCCAGGCTGCCTGGCTCTAGAACTCATACTTCTATTCTGTAGGTTTGCTTTCAATATTTAACTCACACTGAAAGACCAGATGAGGCAGTCAGACGGGGAAGTCGTGGGCTTGATGGAGCCTCAGGTCACTAGCAGGGGAGGCCCAGATGACAGGGACTCAGCTTCAGAGATGGTGGACCAGTGGTGGCCGGAGTAAAGGAAGAGCATTCTGGAAAGTGGGAAGATGGCAGAACCATGGAGAATGAGAGATAAGTCACTGCAATAAAGTGAAGAACATGAAAAAAAGAGAGAACCATAAGAAAACAAAGATGAGGGGACAGAAGACTTAGAGTTCTTCACACTCAAAATCTAGAAACCAAATAAGCTTAGCGCAACCCTGGGCCCCAGCAGACAAGAGTTGCTGAGTAAATGCATGAGGAGAAGCATGTAGGTGTAATTACTAGACAAGCGGCTGGCTTGGGTGTGAGCACTGCCCACGCTGGTCTGGATGACTCACAGACATCCATCCATACTGCTGGGCAGGACTGTCCCTCACTCGTGGGGTCTACTGGAGACTAGGCCCTGGGGATACTGGGGTGACCAGCACTGCATGCACCCCACTCTCAGGGAGTTTGCATTCTAGTGGGATAGACAGAATACAACCAGGTAAATTAAATAAGATATTTACCCATCAGAAAACATGCTCTAACTGAAATAAACAGGACACGGCGCTGAGGAACTGTGGAGAAGACAGAGACCTATTGGCCACAGAGAAGGGTCAGGGGCAGTTGGCCAGGCCCCTCGTTCCAAAGGGCCTCGCATGTCCAGTGCTGATGGCTCCTCCGGATGAGGATCCTGGGAAGGCACAGAGTGGAACTGACAGGGCCGGCCGATGATCTCATCCTACAACTCTAGCCGAGTGCTGTGCCAGGACTCACCCCCAAACCACAGGCTCATTATACCACATGCTCTTTTTACAAAACAAATTGTCCATCATCTTGTGAATAAGTGAATTTGAGTTTCATTGTATTTGACATTGTTATGCATAAATAATATAATTTTAAATATTTTAAATATTCTGAAATCTGGGCACTTGATTTGTTGTTTCATTGGGGGAGGGGGAGGGGGAGGCGGTGTTGGCTGGGAGCCTCAAAGAACAGGCGTGCCCAGCATCCCATGCTGAACAAAGGCCCAGGATGGGGGCATGACTGACGCTGAGACTTGGGGGGCGGGGAGGGAGGAAGAGCATCACCAGCTGTATAATGAAGCTGTTGCACATCTGGAGGACAAAGGCACCTCTCCAGGACTTACAATAAAAGGAAAATTTAAATAGCATTAGGGAATAAAAGATCCTGGTAAGTTCTGGTAGGAAGGCTTAGAGTTAAGTCCCACACACTGATTCTAATTTAGCCAAAAGTGGGGAGAACAAAGGCCTCCTATCTGGCTTGATGCCACCCTGAAGCTTGATTCCTTGAGGTTCACCCGGAGAAATGCTCAAATGAGTCACTGAATTATAAGTCGCTCAGTCAACCAGCAGATTGCACATCTCAGATTCACCCTGGGTCTGAAAATAGGCGTTAAAAGGGCAATAACCTGGAAAAAAAATACAAGCTGAGGCAGAATTTCAACTGACAACCTTCATGACATGCCTTGTGGTGAGAGGTGGTGGCTGGTGACTGACCAGGGGCCCAGCCCTCTGTGTACTGCTGGCTGCACAAGAGCATCAACTTTCTTGCTGAGCATGGAGTTGAGGATGTGAAACGTTTCATTTTGTCCATTTCAGCTGGACCTTGAGGACAAGGAACCCAGACTGACCTCTGGGAGAAGGTCCTGTTTGGGCCAGAGGCAAAGCAAAGCAACACTAGGTCCATTGGGAGGACCTGCCTGTGACTGGGAAAGGTCTCGGTGTGCTGAGAAAATAATATTAGAACAAGTTTCCTTTCTTCACCTCCTCCTCCCCGCCACAGAGGAGGCATTGAACTTCTACCAAGCTCTGTTCAATTTCTCACCGTGTTAACAAGTGTCTCCCTGGTTAAAACCTTGCTCACACTCTCTATCTCTTCCCCCTGGTTGAGATTCCCAAGGGCAGCATTCTATCAGTCTCCTTCCCAGGTGCTTAGCCCATTGTCTAAAACATCACCAGCCCCACTGAGCATTTGTGAAATGACTGAATTGCCAGATTATCGAAATCTCTATCTCCTCCCGCAGAATTCCCTCTGGTAGTTATTAAAAGACTGGTTTCTCTGAGCTCAACCAACAGCCACTGGGAATCAACCATCCCTGAATAATTCATTTCTTTTACTACCTTCTATCTGCTGGGGGATTCCTAGGTGTCAGGCACCGTGTCAGGTTTTCCAGATCCAGCAGTGAATCAAACAGGCATGATCCTGGCTCGCAGGGAGGTGACAGCGGACAAGACCGGGGCCCACAGACTTTCTCTAAAGAGCCAGAGAGGAAACACCTGGGGGAGGCGGTGTTGGCTGGGAGCCTCAAAGAACAGGCGTGCCCACACGCGGTCTCTGTTGCATTTTTCTTTACCTATTTGTTTCCAGTCCTTAAAACTTATGAAAAGTATTCTCATGTCAAAGGTCTTTCAAAATAGGTCCCACATTTAGCCCCTTTTCCATAGTTTGCCAGCCCGTTCGAGGCACGGACCAAAGGGGCCTGGATAATGACTCAAACACAGATGTGAGGAGCACCAGCAGAGGGAGGGAGGCGGGCTGCCCTGGGGATGATTTTGGAGAGAAGGTCTCTGGGGAGAAAAACATCTAAAGTGTAATCTGATGAAGGAGACAGGCAAAGCACAGGCTGAGTCTGGGGAGCGCCGGGTGGGGCAGGAGAGCCTTCAATGCAGGGGCCACAGGTAAAGGCTTTGGGCGGCAGGGCTGGTGGCATCCTGACCACATGGAGCTCAGGGAGCTTGGGTTTTGCTTTAGGTTCAGTGGGAGCCTTTCTGGGGAAGAGCTGGGTCCTGGTTCAAACTGGAAGAACTGCTCTGGCTGCGGTGCAGGAGTGAGAGGACAGGTGGGGGCCTGGCAACTGGATCCTCATGCTGAGGGTAGAATTGTCTCCCCTCCACCCAAAATATGGTGAAGTCCTAACTCCCGTACTTTAGAATATTTGGGGGGGGGGTTGTGGGTGTGGGTCTGAGTGTGAGTGTGAGTGTGAGCTGGGGATAGACCAAGATTTTGGTTTGGGAAACAAGGTTGAGAAGGCAGGATGGTGTGAGATGTGAGCGTCTCCATGAATTCCAACCAAAAGAAATCTGACAAGGGTCTGACAAGCAGATGTAGAGATATGGGGGTCGGGAGCAGGAGCACGTGGCTTAAAAGAGCAGCTCGCTAGCATCCCTGGTGAGCACAGCTCGGCTGCGATCTGGCTGGAGCAGGAGGACGCCTTCCACAGCAAGGCGTTAGCTCTAGGCCCCTTCTTTAGAGGAATAACACCAGGGAAGAAATAAAAAGGTTGAGTGTTATTTTAATTGAATTTGTTTTCAATTTATTTTCAGCTGTCTAGGGAAAAACCTTTTACACTCACATCATTTGATTCCCCTTTACTTCGTGTCCATTATCCTCATAATGAGCTTTTAACGCATTAATGCAGTCGTTTGCCAAATGATGATTCACATTGGGCAAATCAATAAATAGCAAAAGCATAAAAATACACCAAACTAAGACACTGAACCAGAATATAAATGGGAAAGTGGGCTCTCGCTTCCATAGCGTGAACTGTGTTCTGATACTCCGCCCCAGGGTATCGGGCGAGAGTCACAGAAACCCCTGCTTTCCACACTTCACTCCCCGAGTGCCCTGGAGCGTCAGAGCGAACCTCTGGAGCCAGCGGGGAGCTCCTCTGCCGGCCACTGGCGTTGAGCCTCAGTCTTTCCACCCGTGTTCCTCTCTAGCCATGTGCTGTTTGAACAATCATCTTTTCTAAATGTTTATGAGGAAAAGGGAAAAATCGATACCTAAGCTCCTCTGGATAGCCTTTTAAGGTTCAAAGGAATCCAAGAGTGAGAACTTTTGCCATCTATACCGCCAGTTCATGCATCCAGCATGTACATAGATGCCCTCCATCCCTGGCCTGTTTTGTAGTGCCACCCTGGGCTTATAGAAGGAAAAACAGTTTTCAGTTTGTAACATGAGAATTCCTTTTGAGGGCTTTGCATGTTTCTTGATTCCAACTATGGAGAATTTTCCCTGGCACCCACCCCACAATGGTGGCAGAGAGAGGAACATGCCTTGGTATTCAATGAATGAAGACTGAGTTAATGCACACCTTCTCCCTTGCCCATCTGTGCCAGGATCTTAACCTAAACCAGTTAAGAAGCTCATAATAATCTAGTGTGGGAGTTTCCCAACTGTCTTCCAAGGAACTCAGGTCCTCTGAAATTTAATCAAACATACCAAGAATAATATTCTTTGGTTAAGGAGCTGTGACAATCCTTGTATACTCAATTACTCTCTCAGATACTCCAAAGCAGTAGCCTTACAGGCTCTGAGAAGTCCTGCAGCACATTTTGTTTAACTTGGTATTCCCCATTCTTGTTTGACTAAGAAAACTTTAAAAGTGATGAAAAAATACTGAAATTAAAACATCAATTCATGCTGTGGAATACAAGGACAATACTTAACTTAAAAATCATTTTAGGAAAACTCACCATATTATAGCCTGAAATGGGTTTTCATATTTTGACAAATGTTTTCACAATCCATGAGATACCTACCACTCTCCTAAACAAATTGGGTCACCACTGCCTCCTTCTATCTCCCCCATGGAGCATGAGGTTCTTTAGGGCAAACATCAGTCACCCATACTCTACTCAATAACTGGCAGTGGTGAAAGAAAAGAAGTATTAGGGACTCATTTCACTACAAACAACACAAACCTAGATCAAACTAGCTTAAGAAATGGAAATATATGATTAAATGATTAAAGGAAGCTTATAGCTCCGGTCATGCTAAACAGCCAGGTCTCAGGAAGGCAAGAATCAGAAATTGGGGGAGAATTTCAGGCACTCAAATATCCTCTGGCCCCTGTCCCTCCTTGTCTGGATGTTTCTTATTTCTTTTTCTTTTTGCATGTTGCTTTTCTTCTCCAAAATGTCCAATCTTCATAGCTTTACAACTAGAAAAGATAGGTGACCATCCCCTTAGAAAAATCCAGGGAAGAATTCTGATTGGCTTGACTCCTGCACTGGGCCTACCCTGATTGGTTCAACCAATCTTGTGCCCACTTCTGAGTCTGGGTCCTGTGATGAGCAGCCCTTATTAGAACCACAACGCTAATTCTAGTGATTGAAATGGCTCCCTAAAGAGAAAGAGGAGCTGGGTTCTGATGAAGGGGAAGGTATGTGGGCTCACATGCATGTCCACTGCAAATGGAAAGAGAGGATTGCTGGTTCTGGGGAAAAAAACATATCCAATTCACTCCTTTCCTCATGCTCTTTGAAATCAGCCAAACTGCAGATATGTTGTTGAGGACAAAGCATGCTGGTCAGCTGGGATGCTGCCCTTGCACTCTGCATGTAACCTGGGTCTGCTTCTCTGAGGAAAGCACACAGACTCACTGCTGTAGTAGATCCATTACCTTGTTGCACCTACTCTGTTCATTTTTATAAGTGGGGAGAAACTGTGTTATCACAGAAGAAATGAGCTTTCTTGTTTCTTGAGAAATTCTCATATACCTGGGCATTTATCAACTTCCCCTTGTGATACCCTATTCTAAATGATATATTAATCATGTTTTGATTATACAAATCAATGAAAGATGTTGTAAGGGTTGGGTTAATTTAATTAGATCTTTGGTAGGACTTCATATTTATTTAGACTTACTGTGTTGACTTTTAATAACTCGAAAATAAGTGTCATGAAAAACATATTTTATTAGCTATGCTTCTCATAAAATCTTCCTTTATCTATCTGCGTATAATCCTGCATCGTTCCATCCGTCAATCAATCTGTCTGCTGACTACCCACATACCTACCTACTGACCAGGTCTTTTTATCTGGTATCTGTGCCTAACTGGATTCCTATAGTCATACACATAAGGGACTGTGATCATTCAGAGTAAGGAGATGGCCAGTACATCTCATGGTTCTTCTACTTCAGGAATGTGGGTGGACCTGGTTCAGTGTCCCCAAGCTGCCTTACATTAAGGACTGACCACAAGTGGGGACACTCTAGTGCAGTGGTTCTCAACCTGTGGGTCGCAGCCCCTTTGGGGGGTCGAACGACCCTTTCACAGGGGTCACCTAAGACCATCGGAAAACACATATATAATTACATATTGTTTTTGTGATTAATCACTATGCTTTAGTTATGTTCAATTTGTAACAATGAAAATACATCCTGCATATCAGATATTTACATTATGATTCATAACAGTAGCAAAATTAGTTATGAAGTAGCAAGGAAAATAATTTTATGGTTGGGGGTCACCACAACATGAGGAACTGTATTAAAGGGTCGCGGCATTAGGAAGGTTGAGAACCACTGCTCTAGTGGAAGAAACAGACCCACAGATCAAGTGTGTATCAATGTGTCTGGAGAATGGTTCCCTAAGAATCACTGAAATAAAGTCCATCATCCAATCTGATCCATCATCACAAATAAGTCCCAGGACGCACTCAGCCACAAGGTCTGCAGGAAGCTTTGGCACCCCAGCTCTCTCCTCACCAACTCTGTTGATCATCATTTCTTAATGTCTCTTCCAGCTCAGTTTCCTTAAAGGGGTGGGTTTGCAGCACAGAACAAGAAGGGAAAGGTTGGACTCCCTGATGAACAATCTCTTGAGGAAATATTTTAAAATTAAGACACTGTTCCCAGGCACACAAACTCCCCCATTGAACACACCTGGACCCACAGAACCATGCATGTTCTTACTCAGCCCTGCCCCTTCCCCATACTGTACCCCTAGCCAAGCTCTCCCAGACAACTGGGTACTTTTTTGGTTTATTTTTAAATATTTATGTATTGATGAAATTTTTTGATTTTTTTTGCACTCTCAGAACAGACATAACTATGACCCATATTTTACAATATATGTAGCTCATTCTATGTATTTTTGAAAGTTCTTATTCTTTCTAATAAGTGCAATATAAATACTTGGTGCCCAAAAGAGCCTATTTTCAAGACAAGGTCTCTCAGTCCAGTGTCTGGGCATTATTTTCCTTTGCCTTCAGGAAAAAAAAATCCAACATTCAGAAGATAATGTTCAAGGAGTATTTACTAGGTGCCAAGTACTGCTTTGCAAAGTATCAAGGATCCAACAGTGAAGACAGTCTACTGGGGAAAACCACATGTCAGAAGATTAAAATACAGTGTCATGAAGAGAAGTGACCAGGGAGATACAGAGTGCTGTGAACCAGAGGACTCACATCTAACTCATACTTCAGTGATCAGGGAAGGCTTCTCAGAGGAGGTGACCTCAAGCTGAGGTTCAAAGAGTAAGTAGGAGTTAGTCAAGTAAATAGGGGCCAACAGAAGGCAGAGGCGTAAAGATGACTGGTGGCTGAGTGGTGCAGGTGGGAGGTTGGGCTTCCAAGCAGAAAGACAGTCTGATTAAAAAAATAAAACAAACAAAAAACCAGAAGGAGAAATTGGCCAAGAGTAAAGAGAAGGGTTCTAGTAGGAATACATTTCTAGAAGGACTTTGTAGGCCATATTAAATCTGCTCTTGCAGCAAACTTTAAAACAGTTTCCAGAGGGATTTGCTCCTCTAGCTGCTTATGGAGAATGGACTGGGGGAAGAGAAGACAAGGGTAAAGCAGCCATCTTGGCAGCCTGCAAAAGAGCAGAAGCATCGAGGACGGGGAGGTGTTAGGCTTGGGGAGTAAACATGCAGTCTTTGGTGACTGGCAGGAGGAAGGAGACAAGGATGACCCCAGGTTCCTTAAGTAAAACAATGTCATTCACTGAGGTGATGGCACAGGAAGAAGAGGCAACCTAGAGAAAGACCATGTACTTGGGGAAGGTGAGTCCACACGTGTGTGAGGTATGTAGCCCACACACCATAGCGACTCAGACAGGATGGGCCAGACATGCAATGGTGGCAGCCTGAACAAGCCTGATAACAAAGGTGGCTCACATGCCTGTCTGTCACCAGGTGGTCATGGCTCTGTCTCCCACTGTCCTCACTCAGAAGTTCAGGCTGACATGGCAGCCTCTGCCTAGAGCCGTGGTCAGCAAACCGCAGCTCATGAGCCACATGCGGCTCTTTGGTCCCTTGAAGGTGGCTCTTCCACAAAATACCACGTGTGGGCACGCATGTACAATGCAGTTGAAACTTCATGGACCATGCGCAGAAGTCGGTATTTTGTGGAAGAGCCACACTCAAGGGACCAAAGAGCTGCATGTGGCTCGCGAGACGCAGTTTGCCGACCACTGGCCTAGAGCCTTAGGAGTACCCTAATTAAGTTAATAACAATGTACCTACCTATATAGTTTAAGTTTAAAAAATGTGGCTCTCAAAAGAAATTTCAATCATTGTACTGTTGATATTTGGCTCTGTTGACTAATGAGTTTGCCGACCACTGGCCTAGAGTATCCCCCAACTCGTGGCAGAGAAAAAGAAAAAGTAAACCTTAAGCTGACTCAAGTGACACATTTCACTGTTACTCATTGCATTAGCCCAAACCAGTCATGTGATTAGCAGAGTTAAATGGGGCAGAGATGTACAAACCTCTCACTGGGCTGGTCACTGGGAGAGATGATGGGACAGTTATAGAATCTATGACACCCAGGAGAAGTGGCTAGAGACCCACTCCCAATACCAGCTAAGACGACAAAGCCACACAAAAACTAACTTCTTTCATGCCAAGTTGGTGAAGCTTTTGAGGTGCCAGCATTTGGGGATGCTTGCTTCAAAGGGGCAAATGAAAGTGTGAAAAGGACATAAAACACCCAGGTTCTGGCCTACATCTGTGCAGCCTAAGCAAGTCCATTGCAACTCTGCTTTGGCGTTTCCCTATCTGACAAATGAAGGTGTTAGCTATATGGGTTCTGTACAGTTCTAGGGTATAATGTTCTGACCTCTACTCTACCCTGTAGGGAGTGGCTATGGGGTTAAGCCTTGCACTGACCTGTGGCAAGGCCACAAACAAGTCCCAGCTTGGAGGGCAGAGCCCTCTTAGCATAATTAAGCTTAACCTTATAGGCTCCCTAGTTCCTTCCTAGATAGCTAATGGGCTGTGGGAGGTGCAGCAGGGCTGCCAGAACAAGGTGAAACTCACAAGAACATTGTAAACATGTTGACCACTACCCCTTGTTTTGATCTCACTATAAAATAAAGCCTTGGCTTGAAGGCTGGATCTGTCTGTGTCCTCATCCAGGCACGGGAGAACCACTGAGCCCCAGCTGTATTCTCTTCTCTTTTCTTTAATCCTTCACCACCCCTCCTCAGGCTCATTGAACCCTTGGCTGTGCTGGCACGGCACACTACCCTTGAGATCTGAGCATCTGATTCTCAGGCTCTTTACCTTGTCAGCTTCAAGGACAAGGCACTCTCTCATTGCCACATAGTCACACTGCAGGAATCAAGATTCAAATGGGATCTTGGGCCTCTGTGGCTATTGGGATGTATATTCCTAATTTATCACTGCCTTGAAAGGTCTGCCTTCACTACCTGGTCCTGCCTGCTGCATCACTTAGGAACTAACCCATTGTGCTTGGCCTATTACTTAACCCTGCCCTATGGGAAGGACCTATAGTGCCTCAGATATGGCTTGTTAGTTTGTGCACTCACGAGGAGGCCAGACGGTGGGCACTGGGACCCTACTCCACCAATCCCAATCTACCTTCATCTTGGCTGATTTAAGAGCCATGACTGCCACTATGCCCCCTTCTGCTCCAATTTATTCTCCCTTGATGCTCATCTAGTCAAAAATAATGCATTCCAATTTTCAGGTGCCTAGGATTGCAAATCCTTTCAAGATATAATCAGTTAAATATAAGAATTTTTTGTATCTAAGGCTGATGTCAACATTACTACACATCTGTTACCCAAACTATATAATTAAAAATGAATGTATCAAAGACATTCACACATATCATCATCCTGATGCAGAAAAATTTGAGATAAAAAATTCAAGAAGGCATTGGGAAAGGAGATGGGGGTGGCAGGTAGACTTCCCCCTAAGGATTACGCTGAGTTAGCCTTATGATTTAAAGACCACTCTGCATAACGCAATCTGGTTTACTGTTAATCTGTTTAACTAAGGAAATGGCATTACACTAGATTCACAGGGCCTGGGTTTATGGCCCAAATAAACGTAGAAGTACTTCCCACAGCAGCCACTCAAAGCCTATTCCAAAACTCCCCTCTGGTGGAAGGTGTCGTGAAGTGTTCCACACTCCCAAACACCTGCATGAAGCTGAAGAACTCAGCCTTGGCCCCTGTGATGGGCAGACTCTATGATGTTTCCAAATACCCATGCCTGCTGGGGTTCAGCATTTGCGTTATCCCGTCCCACTGAGTCCTGGGCAGGACTTGTTTCTAATCAAGAGTATGGCAAAGGCGATGGATGTTGCTTCCATAACTGTTACTTAGTACTGTCACTCCCATATTGCTAGTAGATGCTCTGTTGTCTGCATTGATGAAGTAGGCTCCACTGTTTTGAGCTGCTCTATGAAGAGAACCACATATCAAGGAACTGAGGCCAACTGTCCAACAGCAAGTGTAAACCCTGCCAACAGCCTGAATGAGCTTAAAAGTGGACCTTTCCCCAGTGGAGCTTTCAGATGAGACTCCAGCCCTGGTCGACACCTTGATTGTAGCCTGTGAGAGACTCAGCTAAGCCATGTCAGATGTCTGACATATAGAAATTGTGTGATAAATGTGTGTTGTTTTAAGTTCATGGTAACTTGTTATGCATCAATAGATCTCAGAGTGGGTTTGGAAAACCTGGAAGTGTGCTGGAAAAAGACTTTTAATATGTAATAAAGAACAAATTTCTTGCACTTACCTATTAGATGTATTCCTGGGAGGGGGGGGCGGTGGGGGAGAAGTACATTTGAAAACCTTGGGGAGAATATTTTATACTTTATATGCAAATTAGAGTCAAATTCAAGGTGTGGGTAGGTATAAATGGTGTTTGCAGTTGCATGAAGTTCTGAGTGACATCTGGAAGTCTTGTAGGAATGGGGACTTTTTAGTGCATGAGACTGTGGTGTTCAGAATGTCTAGCATTCCTGACCTTCACCTACTATATGGAGGTCACTTCACCCTGTAACAACCTACAACAGCCACATGGGTTTCCAACACTGTCTTGGGGAGCAGTTGTACCCCTCTGGGAACCCTAAAGGAGCACCTTGTTCTGGGAGAGAACAAAGTCCTCCTCCATGAAAGGGTCTGAGCACAGGCAACTTGAATGACACAGGCAGAAGGCAGCACAGGTGAGGGGGTGTGAGCAAGGATCGCAAACACCCGGTCCCCTTTCAAGAGTTCTGATCCCCAGGGTCACAGACTCCAGAGTCAGACAGACCTGTGCATGACCCGCCCCGATTCACTCACAGGGGGTATGCGCAAGGGCTGCCCAAGCATCACCAAGCTTTAGATTCCTCAGGTGCAGAAGAGGGCTTCCACACTCCCATCACAGGCTTGTGGGAGACAGGTGTGCTACAGGGGAGTACCTGCTTCCATACATCTGCCTTAGATCTCTGGCTCAAGGTTTTGTCTGAGGAGCTCAGAAATCCCGTTCTCTTTTCAAACAGGCCCCCGTGGCTCCTGGACTCAGTGCTTGCCCAAACGGAGAAGGCCAACCTAAATGGACCTGAAATCTGACTTTTCTGTGTCATGACAGAGTTCAAATGTCCCATGTCCAGTGTTTGGTCCTCCCATGATGGTAACAGAACTGACATCTCCTTTCCCCTTTTCTCTAGAGGGGAGGGCCAGGGTAATAGTTACAAGCAATAAAGCCTGACTCTTCAGTTGAAATCCAGCTCAATCACCTAATATCTCTTACTTGCAAATCTCCTGATTTCCAATCTTCAATTTCCTCTTTTGCAAAATGGGGATGAGAATAGCATTCATCTCATAGGACTGTTTTGAGAATAAAAAAGGTAAGCCATGGAAATTCTTAGTACAGTATCTCAATACCTGGTTCATACTAAGAACTCAATAAGAGATGGCTGTCATTGCTATTCTTAGTGCTATTATTATCATCTCTATGTGGCCATTGCTATCGGGGGCCTACAGTGGAAAGGCTGCAGAGCGTGGGGATTTCAAGGGCCAGCTCTGACGTCTGTTTCTGGGTTTGCCACTCATTAGCTGTGTGCTCTTGAAGCCATTGTAAATGCCTGATATGAATCTCCCCACCCCCCACCCCCAACTAACCCCTCTCCAAATTTGACATTTTTTGGACATTCCAGTTATTGGGAAATGTTGCTTTGATAGGTACCAAGTAACTGATTTCACTTTTTGTTAAAATAAGACTTTCTCACTAAGATAATTATGGGCAAATTAAAAAAAATCTCTAAATATTTGAAGAGTAATCATAGAAATGTCAAGTGACACTGATGTCTCCTATGTGAGGAGAGACGGCCTTGGTTTGAAAGTGGGCTGTATCCTGGCCTGCATTAGATGGGAGGCTTGATTTCAGTCCTTGCTTGAACTCACGGACCATGTACAAGTCCAAGGAGACACTGTTTTAATCTGGATTATTTTCTTAGCCAGGCTCCTTATCTGGGAAATGCACACTCATCTTTCTTTTGGGAGTAAAAGCATTACTGATTAAGTTTGGGTAGAAATTTCTATTTTTTGGTGAAATTTGCTAAAATTAACATGGTTTTCTACTTGCAACATACAGTCTCTCCCCAGGATCTGCCTTCCTGGAGAAAACAGTTAATATTTTCAGCAGCTACTGAAAGGAAGAACCAGGCAGGTATAAAATGTGTGTGCTTCTGCATTCCTGTTTCCCTTTGAGCAAAAAGCACAGCACCAATTGGATGAAATAATAGCTATTCAGTTGGTTGTTCCCTTATGACTGCAAGCCATTTGGAGCTCAGTCACGCTTATGAAAGCTGATATTGACTATGTGTAGAAATATCTGGAATGAGATGCTTCACCACTGACATCTTTCATTCATAATTACTGCAAAGTGTGTCTGCTGAGGCCTAGTCAATGACCAGTCAATATCCCCATTATAGCTGGAGCAGGGTGAATGGCTAGGGCAGAAACACAGAGCAGACATATACTCTATGGGGCCCAGGGCCCAGACATCAGAGTTGGCCCAGAGGGCCGTGGGACCCACTGATGTCCGTGGGACGGGCAGGCATGAGTGGATGCTTTTTGCACTCTGCTCCATGGGGCTGGAAATAAGTCTTTTCACAGCGACAGGTGTGTGTGAACCCCTCTGTGAAGCGGGAACTTCTGTACAGAAGGGATTGTTTCTTCTCTGAAGAGATGCGGTGCTGAGCTTACTGCAGTTACTGTTGAATTTTGGTGGCACTACTCACCTCATCGAAGAACACATTTTAAGTGGCTACCCCCGGCCAATAACCAATTCAAGTTAGAAAGTATATGCAAGTACTTACTGCTCACCCCAAAGAAGATGTCCCAGCATTGGCCTTGGTGCTGAAATGCTGCCGTGTCATGGAGAGGCATTGATGATGGTGAATTATCACAAAATGGCTTAAGGATGTCAGAGGACGGTCTGGCTTCCCATGGGCTGCTGGGATAGGATTCACTGGCATTGAATTCAATTTGGCAGAGTCTATTTTAACAGCATGAGCCCATTGTAAGCTTGAATTCTGAATTCTCCACAAATCCTAAAAGCCAGCCAATGTCCAGGTATTGTATGCACTTGGCACACGCTACTGTGGGGAATTTTCTTTTAAATCACCATTTAAGACTCATCTATTGCAAGTAACTAAAGGACCCCAGAGTTTGGGATTTAGGATATCCCTCACTTCCAGTGTTTCACAGAAAATCCTTTTAGAACCCATTATGCTGGGCCATGATGACTGTAACTACCTGAGTAAAATTTAGGTAACTTTCCTGACACTCTAGTATATGAGCACAGAAACGAGTATTAATTTACTGCTAATTTAGGGTGCCAACCCTTAATTAGCAACAAGCCTTGTTTGAAATAGATGATATAGAAAGCTCAGCAGACTTTTATCCAAAATAAAGCCACATGCATGCAGACATGTACAATACATACCTTCATCTCTCCATCTAATATATTTTGGAAATATGCTACCTGAATGTTTGCTTAAAACACATTAGTATTAAACTTAAATGGCACCGTAATAGTGCAGCCTATCTAAAAAGCCAACAGACTTGGAGATGAACAGCTGGCTGAGTATATCCTCAGAAAAAGCCCACAAAGTTTTTCAGGTTCAGGAAAACTTGGGGAGCTCCAAGTGGAATTGCATTTCTCTAACGATGGAATCAAGAGTCTCCTATAAAACATGTATTCTTTTGTTTAATCCTCATGATGGCCTCTAAAAGTTATCTCCATTAATCCCTTCCATTGCTGAAGAATCTAAGGTTCAGAGAAGTCCATCTATGCATCCATCCATCCATCCATCCATCCATCCTTCCATCCATTCATCCAACAACTATCTGAGTGCCTACTGTGGGGAAGCTCTCTGTGGGGGATGGGGATACAGTGGTGACAAAGCCACTGCCCTCAAGGAATTTACATCCTAGAGAGATTAAATAACTTGCTGAAAGTTATACACTTGAGCTGGGACATGGCCAGAATCCCAAGTCATGGCTGCCTGATTCCTAAGCCTTGTTCTTAACCAATACATCAATACATCATGCTGGCCTCTGTGACAGGGGATGATTTAGGAGGAGATAAAATTCTTGCTTAACATTTTTTTTTAAATATATTTCATTGATTTTTTACAGAGAGGAAGGGAGAGGGATAGAGAGCCAGAAACGTCTATGAGAGAGAAACATCGACCAGCTGCCTCCCGCACAAACCCAGTGGGAACGTGCCCGCAACCAAGGTACATGCCCTTGACCGGAATCGAACCTGGGACCCTTCAGTCCGCAGGCCGACGCTCTATCCACTGAGCCAAACCGGTCAGGGCCTTGCTTAACATTTAATGTTTGCTTTCTTCTAAAGAGACACTGGGTTTTGCCATGGAACAGTCTAGCTCTTCAATTAAACCAGTGCGCCCGCGTGTCTGTCTGTCTGTCTGTCTCTCTCTCTCTCTCTCTCTCTCTCTCTCTCTCTCTCTCTTTCTCCTCGCTCTCTCTCCATCCCTTCCCTCTCCTGCCACATCTTTCTCAATACTAAGGCCTTAAACATATGGAGGGGCAGGCAGCAGGTAATTCTTAATGTCAAACTATGGCAGACATTGCCTACTTAATAGCTATCCTTCTGTTACTACAGAACCACACCTTTGCTTGGGGCAGCAAATGTTTCTAAGGAAAAAAGAGTTTCCTAGGCTTGCACATTCCAATGATGCTCACGTGGCTGAATTCCAGCCAATAAGGTATAAGAGTGAGTCCACTGGATAGAGTTTCTAGAAGAGTTTTGTTTTCCTGATAAAAACAAAACAAAACAAGGAGCAGGTTCCCTTGGCCCACATTTCTGTGCCTTCTCTTCTTTCTACTGGAGCACAGGCAAGACTCCTGAGGGGCGGGAGGATCTTGCCATTGTGAAGGTTAGTGTCTGTGCTCAGAGTGACAGGGCAGGGATATGGGAGGAGGGCTTGTGGGTTGACTCCATCAGCCATTTGGACCACGTGGGGTCTCTCTTTGTACATGAGAAACCTACACTACACTTTCATTAAGCCATTGAAGTTGGGTGTTTGTACATGCAACTGACTACAATACCACTGTCACACAAACACAACACATAGTATTTACTTTAAATTCAGTGTTGAGCAACCACCACCTCCACAACACCGTTTATGCAATTTAAGGCACTACAGCCAAGTTTGATTACATTGTGCCACGTAGTCCTCATAGGAAGCTATGAGGGAGGGGTAACTGCTTCACTTCTAGGTGAGGAAACTGAGGTTCAGCGCGGTTAGGCAAGTTGCCCAAGGACATCAGCCAGAATACAGTGACGCTTGTGCCCAGACCTGCTTCAAAGCCTAGTCCTTAAGCAGCTGATCTGCTGGTGTGTCTGGCTTTATGGAACCACATAAAGTAGCCATTGCTGGTCTTTGAAAAATACTATTGTATTGATGTTTAGTACAATAAAGATCCCCAGTCAAAAATTAAGATGAATCTGTATCTCTAATAACTTCAGACTCACTGTTTCAATAAAACATTCTTCCCAACGGTTTTCAAGCCTAACAATTCCAATTCATTTTCCTTCTGCTTGTTGTCTCAAACAGTGTGACTGTGAAAACCAACCACCAAGCTCTGTGCATGTCCCGAACACACGCAAAGCTTGTCTGTCCAACATCCTCCCATCTGACCGTGGCATTCACAGCTACTAAGTGCCTGGCCATGGAGCTCTCTCCCCCTGAACTTATTCCGACCACATCGGGATGGAGACTGGAGTTGGAACACATCGCAAAGGATGAGGATTTTAGAAGCATGAGCAAGCTCGTGGAAGGACATCAGTGTGGTTGTCAGGTGAGAAAGACTCCGAGCAGATGCCACCCACTTATTCTTCCTGCCTTTGCCCATCTCTCTGCCTAGATGTCTCTCTTCATAGCAGCCAGTACATCCCCACATCCCCATATGCTCACACTCTAGCTTCTTTTCCCCTCCTTCACAGGCTAATCCTCTACAACCATTGTGGACATTTTTTTTTCTTTGCAGCCATTTGACATTTAATCGGAGAGGATTTGATTATGTTTTCACCTTGTTCAAGATTAAACCCATATTTTTACACACACTTCCTTAGGTCTGTCCCACTCTGTCTTCACCCTGTGCACGTTATGCATGAGTCCAATGTATTTTTTCTGATTATGATGACTTTCACTCTTTTATTTGAAATATCATGTTTAAATAATTATGCATATATGCATACATGTGTGTATTGTGTGTATGTATCTATCCAACAGGTTGTGCTGGCACACTGAGCCCATAGTCAAGCTGTCAATCTACCACTTGGACAACCCGGCACTGGGTCTCACATTCTTACACCGGGACATTTTACTTCACACATGAGCAAAAGGTTCATTTTCAAGTTCCTGGGTCCCAAACAGAGAGAAACATAAAAGCTATAGGGAAAGAGACCTTTCCAGAGAGAAGTATACTGCTTAATAATATAAAGAGAATAGGAATTAGGTGCCTGAAATATTGTTACACCCAACCAAGAAGCACCATTACTATTGGTTGTATGTGATAGCAATATATCACTTTTGATTCATGGTTGCTTCTTTGAAAACCCTGTCTATGTTATCTATTCATATTAGATGACAGAGCTATATAATTATCTTGCCCAATCCATACTCTATTAAGTAGTTAAATACATAAGTAATTAATTGATTGATGATATGCACGAAGAAACACACTTCTAATTCCAAATATTAAGACCAAATTTGATTGTGAACAGTTTAAATCATATATCACCCATAATCAAAATAAATAATACTTTCTAACTAGATATTTTGTTGTTCTTTTAAGTTAGAAAATTACAGAAAAGAGTAGCATTCAACCATATTTCTGTGACTCAAAATTTATTTTAAATTGGATGCACTTCCTCTTTTGTATACACATTGTTAAAACAATTATGATAGTTAGATATTAAACACATTCCCTTTAAAAAAATATTAGAACATTACAGATAAAGCTAATGGCTCTTTTCTACCATCCCCAGTACTATCTCCACCCATCTCCTTTCAATTTCTTTCTCCCCTTCTGTCCCAAAGTATCGACTATAATTATTTTTGTATGTAATCTTAAAGTCTTTTTGTTTAAAATATTTTTATTGATTTCAGACAGAGGAAGGGAGAGAGAGAAACATCAATGATGAGAATCATTGATTGGCCGCCTCCTGCACGCCCTCTACTGGGGATTGAGCCCACAACCTGGGCATGAGCCCTGACCAGGAATCGAGCCCTGACAGGTAATCAAACCCTAACCTTTTGGTTCATGGGTCAATGCTCAACCACTGAGTCACACTGGCCGGGCTTAAAGTCATTTTTTAAAATCCTTTTACATCTACCTTTGTGCACAGGAAGTAGACAGTGCTAATTTTTGTATTCTTTGAGTTCTGATTTTACTCAGGTAGAGAACTAGTTTTCAAAAGACTCCTCAGAGAAGCCATGTGATCATCTCAATGGTGCAGGAAAAGCATCTGATTCAATTTGATGTGTGTTATTTAATTAAATAAAAATCTTTTTGCAAACTAGAAATAAAAGTGATCTTCTTTACTCTGAAAAGAGGAATCAATAAAAATCCTAGAGTGAAAAGCATATTTGATAGTGAGAAACTAGAATACCTTTCAAAGCTGAGAGCAAGCCCCTGTCACCGGGTCTGTTCAATAAAACTGAGTCAGTGACTCAAGAGCATCTACAGACACAGAACTAAGAAAACAGTTTACCAAGTTTTCGGGATGTAAGTTGGGTATAGAAGAAGTGTTTATGTTCTTTTGCGCTAGCAGGAATTAATTTAAAATGCTATTTTTAAAATGCCACTTTAAATGACAATCCGAAGTATACCATGTCAAGAAGCAAATTAACCAAAAGTGTGTAATAAGTTTATGAGGGAGATTATAAAACATATATAAACTGCTCATATATAAAAACAAAAGAATATGTAAAAGATGACCTAAATAACAGGAGACATGTATTATCATGTTAATGAATGGGAAGAGAATAATAAAAGTGACCATTTTGCTCAAATCAATCTATAAATTCAGCTTCTGCTCTGGTAACACCAACTTCATCATTTTTACTTCCAACCCTAGGGTTGACAGTGACCTCTTACTATTGCAGATTTTGCATCACCACCCTATTTAGCTTCTCAGCTGTTCCATTATCTGCCCAATCAATTATTTGCATTAAATTTCCTCTGTTCAAACACCCAGAGTGTTCCTAGCTGGAATCTGACTAAAACACCATTTCACACTCATTAGGTTGACACAAATTTAATGTCTGACAATACTATGTGCTGACAAAGATGTAGAGCAATGTAAGCTTCCACACCCAAGTGGTGGGAGTGTAAACATTAAGACCATTTGGGAAAGCAGGTGGCAGTATTTAGTCAAATTGCAGATGGGTGTTTCCTGTGACTTAGCAAATCCACATCTAGGGATGTATACCCAACTGATAGCTCACAAGAAAAAAAGTAAAATAATACTCACTATAGCAATATTTATAAGAGCAGAAATTTGTAAAACAATGTAAATATCTATTAATGGAAGAAATTATCATTGAAATATAGTATGCTAATAGAAATATAGAGATACTATTGAGTAGTTTAAAAGTATCAACTATAGGTGCCTGTATAAACATGGATAAATCTCAAAAGCATAATGCTGAGTGAAAAATGTCAATTCTGTATATTATTTAAGGACAGATAAAAATGGAGTAAAATTACTAAAAACAAACACACATAGGAGTAATAAACACCAAATTCAGGATAACTGTTCCCTTTGGAAGGAGGGATGGAAATGGGATTAAGTGGTCTGCATGTAAATTCAACATATCTACGTTTTATTTCTTAAAGATATCTTACACAATTTGGTAAAAGTCTTATCTGATAAAGCTGGGTGAAAGGTACATCCATGTGTGCTATGTGATGCTACACATTCTTCTGTATCATCAAAGAATTTCATTTAATTTTAAAAAATACCCAATCTTTCTAAAAATAAGTAGCCATTATTAATGTAGAAGAACCAATAATGGGCACCTAATAAAGACCCCCAAATTTATGTGTAGAAACTGTTGAGAACTGACAAGAGAATCTGTATGAAACCTACCTAAATTCATCCAAAAAGAAAGCCGTATTTTATACACACTTATCCCCATCCGTCTTCAAAACAATACACTTTCTCCATGTTCATCATCATCAACCATGTCAGCCTGCTGAGACCTGCTCCTGAATGAATGCTGCTTCAAAACACTCTCAAGCATTTTCCCAAGCACTGTCCATCACTGCTGGCCTACCTATGTCCATTGTAGTAAATCCATCTCCGTGATGTGCAGTTCGTCCGCCTCAGGTGAAGTTTCTAGCCATCAGCATTGACGCTGAGTTTCTCACTCGGCCTTGAGATCTAGCTGCTAGGCTCCATGTCACTGATTGCCCCCTCCCCCATATTGGCTATTAAAGCCACTGGTTTATGGGCCCGGGCTCAGTGGGTTTTCACAGTTCTCATCACTCCACTGTAATCTGTGTCTAGTTTATGAATCTTGGCCCAGCTGCAGTTGAACTTCTTTATACCTTCAGGCATCCCAGGCTCTCCCTGACCTCTGAGCACTAGCACATGCTCTGTCTTGATGTAGAACACGCTCGCCCCAACGCTTGCTTTTCCAGCTGACTTCTTATTCCCTTCAACGCCAGCTTCATCCCCTCCTCCTGGAAAGCTGTCCAGATCCTAGAGACTGACACCCCCGTACTCACCTGCTAGTATATTCAGCACACAATATCATCATCACTCTCACCCACCCAATGTCAGCTTCATTCAGCCAGGGAATGTGGCTATGTCATTCATCACACACTGTCAAGCACAAATCCCAGGATATAGTAGATATTCAATAAATATTTCAGGAATAAATGAAGGAAAATCAAGTCAGACTAATGGTCTATCCAGCAAGTGATTTCTTTTCTGGCAAGGGGTATAATTTGCATCCATGAAGTCAAACATCTCCCAGACGCTAAAGTTGCTTGGTAACTCACTGTAGATCAAGCATGTCAAACTCAAAGGCTAACACAGGCCAAATAAACGAGGCATGTGGCCCATGGGCTGTGAGTTTGACATGCTAGCTGTAGATCAATCTTCCCAGTATTTATCTAATTTTCTGCAGGACTTTCTCTTTAATACAAAAAAGCTACCATTTCTGGGATAACAAATTCCATAAGACTACATCATACTATGTAAAGTTTGAGTTCTTTCATTTGTTTTTAACATTATCCTTTCAAGCCTAAAGTCTTTAAAGCTAAAATACTTGCCATGATAATTCTTTAGCTTCTTTCTTTCAGCTAAAAGTCATACAGAAAGCTTTTTAAAAAAAAAAATTTCCACAGCACAATGAAGGGAGAAATAATGGAGACCAAGGATGAAATACACAACTGAAGTGATAGCACTCATGGGAGGCCAACCAGACACAACTAGTTGACACACACAGATTCTGGCATTTGTGTGTCATTGATGACTCTGGATTACTGCTCGTTCTATGGCTAGGGATTTTGCCTTTGCTATATCTAAAACAATGGGTAACTATGCGTGCAGAAAAGGAAATTCTTATTAACACAGCTTGTTTGATAGTTGTTCTTATGACAATTTAAACTCCCTCTTTAGTTTGCTTCTGCAGCAGCAGCTGGGAGCAATACTTCTTTTGAATTATCACAAGATTTAATGGTATAATGTGATCCAAGGGAAGGCAGACTAGCTACAGCAAGACAGAAATAACGAATGAGTATAAACCAGTTCTAATCTATTATAACTGCCCCAATTTTAACTGTGAATATTTTATAGAATATATATGTATTTTCACATTAAGTGTGTGTGTATAGATACATTTCATTTTTATAGATTTCATATGTTATATACGATTGTACTCTCAATACCTGTATGTCATATATTTCAGAGGTGAGTATATTTTGCAATGACTCTGTTAGAATACAAGCTGTTTTTGTTTTCACCTGGGAAACTTTTCTTGACATTTTTTAAAATAAACTTGTTTTTAAATATTTTTAAGGAAACTTGTAAAAACACTTTTGCTTAGCTGAGGGTAGAAAATCTCCAAGGGTTCAATGTTTTAATTCTCTAAGATGTTTCAAATTGTAAAAGTAAACCAAGTAGCATTTTCCTAAACAAGCATTAGGAGATTCTTTGACAATGCCCATCAGAGCATGCCTCCTAATCTATTTCAGCATACTTATTCCTGAATTAAGCACTGTTAATCCTTACATCTTCCTTCCAAAGAGCTTCTAAATTATACTCTTAAGCGGGGCTTATTACTCTGAATTTCAAGTGGATGAATTAATGTTTCTATGTAAATGTCTCCTGTAAGTGCAGCTGCTTGGGCATGTGGCGAATGCGGGCAAGGGTGTGCTGAGCGCTGGAGGCTGTGCTCTGCAAGTTAGACTTGAGCAGACTGTACCAGGCAAATAGCTCCAGTGTCTCTCTCTCTCTCTTTTTTTTTTCTTTCTGAAACCAATGCACTGACCTCAGAAAATATAATATTCAGAGCAGGACTCTAGCTGGCTTCAGATACACCTTTGGGCAATGACAACTACTATAATTTGTAGACCTAAATGTTTAAAAACTATAAACCACATCCTGTTTCCCAGCCCTGCTCCCACCCACCTTCCCAAATACCACACCCATCCTTTTTATCATAGAAAACAAGGAGCCAGCATGACTCCTTTTCAAACTCATGTTTCAACTGATGAACTTACGACCTGTTTCTGGGACTGTCTTACCTGAAATCCATTAACAGAAATTTGCAGACCTATTTTTTCCAAAGGTCTCAGGATTACTTTGAAGTGTATGGCTTTTGAAAAGTCAGAAGTATAATAATTAAGTGTACACAAGGTTAGGGTCTCAAGTTATAAGTCAGACAGCTTTTGATTCAAACCCCTATTTTATATTTCCTCAGCAAGTTACATAACCTTTTGTGCCTCAGTTTCCACATAAATAGGATGGTAATAATAACAGTACTTAGGATTAGTTGGAATAATTCAACTAATTATTTATATTTTATATAAAGTATGGGCTTAGCACAGTGCCTGGCACAGCCTGATATCTCAATAAATGTTGGCTGTTACTGCTGCCATTATCACCATTCATTTGGTATTATAGGATTTTTCTCCAGCGTTGACTGAGCACAGTGAGGTAACAGAACTTGACACAGAGATAAACCACCAAATACCACTGTATATTCACATAGAAGGTTCCAGTTAGCAATGATCTAGCCTGACCACCTTTTGAGCCTCCTGAGATTTTGCAAGAAAAATAAAGTCACAATATCTCATTAGTCATATTTTTAGTTGCAAGGAAAACAAAACAAAAAAAATAGATTCTGGCTGATAGAAACAGAAGAGCAATTATTCTAAGTATCTTGGGAAACGCCTAGAGAATTGTGAACAAGGTCTGAAGAAGTCGGCTCAGAAAAACGGGAGGCGGGGCGGGCAGGATCCAGGCTCATCCATGCCTCAGGGCCCTGGCAAGAGCCCCGGGACCTAAACCTCTGGACTGCACACTTGCATCATGTCACTGGCCCTGATTCTGGGGGACACCCCTGCTAATGCCACTGCCAGCGAGAATTCTGCTTCATTCATCATTTTTCGTGGCTCCAGTAAACTTCGTCATGGGTTCTACTCTTTTCTGGGGTACCAGACAACTGGAGAATGATGATCAGAAATGCACAAGCTACTCAATGAAAAACTCCCATGATCAACAGTGGCTGGCCAGTGGGCCTTGGGAGCCATGGCCTTTCCTGATGACTTGAAAACTCCAGGGCACCACAGTACCTCTTATCAAGAAATAGGAAGAAGTTAAAATTTTTAAAATAAGTTCTTAACTTGTTCCTTTGTTTCATTCTGAAGGGAGAGAGGGATGTTTTACAAAGCAGTTTCATGCAAAACTCCAGTGAAAAGTGTCTTGGAGTCTAATAGATATTTCACTTTCATGGAAAAATGTCTTGGAGCCTAACAGGTATTTCACTCTCCTGCCTTTATCATTATCCTTTATGAAACCATAGTTAACTATGCTTCCAAGAATGTGCTGCTGATGCAGTGAGGACATTCTTTTCTTAATGTGTCTATTTAGAGAGTGACAGGTGTCACCAGTTGCTGTGCTGACTCTACAATTCCAACAGCTGTACTGGCTTTCCTTATTGAAAATAATCAATGGCTTTGACAGAAAGAGGAGGGGATATCGTGGCATATTCTGACGCATCTTGACAGTATGTGTCAGAGTGGCTGTCCCTGTCAGTTTCTGCTCTTTGATATTTTTCTAACTAGAACCTGGGGGGAAAGTTCTCAGGGTCTTTAACACTGACAATCCCAAACATAAAGGGCAATGGATACCTAGAACTTGCATGGCTTTTATTCGCTGCTGCATTTTATATTTTAACCCCTCATTTGAACCTGGTATAGTTTCCACAGATTTATAACACTTAGAAAGACTCGTTTGGGTTTGCATGCATGCTTCCTTGGCAACAGAAAAGGCTTGGATTGACAACTAGCCACACTTTAATCTTAGCTCTTTTTTTATGATTCCAAATAATTTTAAAACTTTATTAGTAGATATTATAAAATATTAAAATTCTATGGCCATAATAAATAGATAAAGGATATAGGGCATTTTCATTATAATTCATTACGTGTACTGATAATTCCCATCATTATGGCTGCTGCATCAATGCAAACATTCTTTATTAGAATTTCTTTTATAGAAAGGTGAGAGTCACATTGGCAACTTAAGCTGCTCTCTCTCTCTCTCTTTGTAGCAGAAAATAATCTGTTGTGCTAAATAATTGGAAATACCACTTTATTAACAGGTAATTAAAATGTGTAGCTAATGGGCCTCCTGAGACTTTAAGCTAAAGCTACATACTGTCACTTAAATGACTCCCTGGGCTCAGGCAGTTGCCAATCCAGGGGAAAGATCCCGAACCTGAGTGCATGGGCAGAAAGAAGTTCAAGGACCACGATTATCCTCCGAATGGGGTTAGCGTGGATCCCAGGTGAGACCCAGGGAACCTGAGTCACAGGAAGAACCCCTACTTCTCTGACTTGTGGTGGTGCGTGCCAGTCTATCAAAAACACAAGACGAGGAGAATGGAGGCTTTCTAAGACCACAGGCACTGCCCCCAGCCTTTGCAAGGGGTCTACTGCCCAGTTGGGTTGATGTAGGACCTCAGCTTCCTTGCTTAGCACCTCCTGATAACTTGCCTGACATCTCAAAGAGTTTCT
The DNA here is from genome assembly GCF_000412655.1 of Myotis brandtii. NCBI lineage: Eukaryota > Metazoa > Chordata > Mammalia > Chiroptera > Vespertilionidae > Myotis > Myotis brandtii. Next base: position 4,215,866 of record NW_005360187.1, on the reverse strand, counting down.
TAAAATATTCTTAAACCTCTGGCATCCCTTCCTGCCCTGGGCCTCGTGAATAAAACATTTACCCAGTCAGCAGCTTTGGCAGAAAGGAAAAGCCAAGGGCCATCCATCAACGTCAGGAGCTGAAGTACTAGAGACTGCAGATCCTTTCATAACTCCGCTGCTTTATGGCATTGGTAAATAGCCAAATCTTGCCAGCCCCCCATTTTTTGGTGAGTGTTTTTCCCCCCCCAGTCTGGAGAGCGCTCCTTTTCTAGCCCGGTGACATAACACCACCACCATCACCACCACCACCACCACCACCACCACCACCACGGGAAATCAAGGAGTGGCATGATGACCCCAAGTGTTTTTGTGTTTTTCCACTTGTACTCTATATTGGTTTCCTAGGGCTGTCCAAACAAAGTACTATAAACTGAGTGGCTTGGACAACAGAAAAAAAAAGTGTGTTGTCTCGGTTCTAGAAGCTACAAGTCGGAGATCAAGGTACCAGCAGGGTTGGTTCCTGCGGAGGCTGTGCCGGAGAATCGGATCCTGCCTCTCTCCTAGCTGCTGGTTGTTTGCTGGCCAACTCTGGGGTTCCGTGGCTTGTAGAGGCTTGTCTACATGCCTGTGTGCATATCTGTGTGCAAATACTCCCTTCTTACTAGGTCACCAGTCATACCGGGTTAGGGGCCCGCACTGCTCCAGTATGGCCATAATCAAGTGCATTCACAACGACCTGGTTTCCAAACAAGGAGGCATTCTGAGGTCCGGAGGGCTAATGCAGGGATTTTGGAAGAACACAATTCAACTTCTAACAATCTTTTCTACCTTTTCCAAGGTGCATTTCTTCTTCCTATTGGTTACATGAATATGTCAACCCCACCTACTCATAAAGGACTAATAAGAATTTTTTCCCTTAAATAAGCCCAAAAAAGTCTGGAATCCATATGAAATCTGATTCATTTACCATAAGAATCAATTTAATATTATGCTATTTTGTGAGGTTAATGAGTAAAGCAATTTTGATAGGAAGTATAAAGTCAATGTTATTGGCATTTCATGAGTAGGGTATTCTAAATCCCTTTAAATTGTGAATAAAGTAAAATGAAGTCAAATAAAAAATTTATCATGTAACATTTCAAAATTTATATTTGAATAGACAGAAAATGTAATTTCTTCTGAGATTTCTATAGGATAATTACTTAAAACTAAAAAGTTGCCAGGATTGGGATTGAAGTGAAAGGGAAGCATTATTTTTTTAATTATATTTTATTGATATTTTACAGAGACGAAGGGAGAGGGATAGAGAGTTAGAAACATCGATGAGAGAGAAACATCGATCAGCCTCCTCCTACACGCCCCCTACTGGGGATGTACCCGCAACCAAGGTACATACCCTTGACGGGAATCGAACCTGGGACCCTTTAGTTGGCAGGCTGACGCTCTATCCACTGAGCCAAACCGGTTAGGGCGGAAGCATTATTTTTTAAAATAGTCTTAGAACCCATAAAATTATTAATAATCCCAAATGTTTTTGCTAGCTACTAAAAAAGTTAGTATCATATTTTCAGATTTTTTATGGACCAGGTCCCCTGCAAATACTCAGGTGCATATGAAAAGGGGATATATCCTCAGTGAACACAGAGAATCCATCTATAAGGGATAAAGTTGATTCATGGTGAAGACAATTTCACTCATCACGTTTTCATTTTATATTGCCCCTGAAAATAAATTTCCTAGCTTATCTAGAATAAAACCACACTGCTTCTAGACTCATTCATGAGATTAGTCTCATTATATATGTGGATTTTGTCACATACCCACACAGTAAATATATGTGGTGAGTATATCACTACAGACTTGAGATGCAGTATCATGAGCTTCTATGTATAAACACAAAGACAATATAATTCAGTCCAGCAAAAAGGGAACCACATTGAAGGGAAGAAATTATTAGTGTCATATAGACACAACTGACCTCAGAGCTCACATCTCCTGGGGCCATGCTGCCTCAGTCTATAGGTAGCCAGGAGTCACCTCGTTATTCACACCCTTCAATTCTCAGGCAATGAGCACCCCCCCTCACAAACATACATGCATACACATCCACACACATGTACACACACACACACACAGAGCCACAGGTTTCCCTATAAACCATAACCAAATCCAAACAAATTGTCTTGAGGAGCCTTCCTTTCCATCACTTTTTCATTCCGACAAAGCTACCAGGAAAATAAAACTCTTTCATGACATAAGTCCTTCCTATACCCGTCTGCCCTGAATCCTATTAATGAAACTCGTTGAGAATTTGTATGATTGCTAATTCTGCCCTGAAGACATGTCTGTTTGTACACAAGATGAGAGCCTCCTCAGAGTAACAGACACTCCATCTCATCCCCGGTGCTGTCCATATAAGCACTGAGAGGAAGCTGCTGCCACTGGTTTTGCTATATTACTTTAAGAAGACTCATCTCCTTAAATTACATTTGTTTTTAGTTCTACAAAACACCATTTCAAGTACATTTGATCACCTCTTCCCTTTGATATAGACAATGGTATAAACCTAAACACAATGATGTGCTTGGCTATTAGAGATGTATAACACAAAGGAGAGTAAAAACTATTACTTGCAAAGATACTTTTTGCTTTTCTATACCCGTGCTTTGTAGTTAACTTCAAATTATGCATCTTGGAAGTGAACAAGACACTGACTAAGAATCATCTTTGCAGAGTGCTCAGGGGCATTTCCTTGCTCTGCTGGGGTTTCACTCCCAGGTAACTTTTCTGATAAGTGGGGAACTTTCTCAGAAGTCTTCAACATCGGGACATTTTATGTACCTGTTATAATGCATTATTAATTTAATATCACAAGGTTTCCTCAGGAAGCAGCATGGCAGTCCCAGCTCTCAGAGTGTCCCGCTGAAAAGAAAAAGGCTTCATTGCTTAAGCCCCATTTTCCAAGGATCGCTCGTATTGTTGGTCTACAGGAGACTGTACAGTAGGGATTTTGCCGAGTCTGGTTACTAGTACCAGACCAACTGCATATTGCTCCCCCTTCTCCAAGAGCTGGGCCAGGATTTCAGAGATCACAGATAGTTGTAGATATGTGCCGTTAGCCAGTGTGAGCTGTGGCCTGTTGCATGTGTCAGAGGGAGGGGGCTCTCCATAGCAAGTTCTCATGATTCTCAGAGGAAGCCTGTGAGGAGGTGTGAATCAGCCCTGCTTCACAGACCCCATGCCCTGAACTTGGAAGGTGTATTCAACCAAGCTGGGCACCCAAAGCTCTGCTCTGAGAACAGGAAGCTCCTCACAGATACCCACCTTCCTAGAGAGGCTTCAATAAAGTCTGAATTGGGAAGAAATTTTACAGATAAAGATAAATACCAACATTAGCACATAGCAGCCTCCACAGCTCATTGTTAACCACAATCAAAGGATGTCGGGTCTCTGCACCAGAAGCATTTTCAATAAAAGCTAATGTGCTCTCTTTAGCTCCCCCCAGCTTCATCATGAGGCCAGAGGGAATAGGCCTACTGTCCTAGTTGAGACAATGTTATAATATGACTTGGAAGAGAGCCCAGATGCAAAGAAAGGAAAGCACCCTGACGACGGTACCCGGATAGTGACCAGGGTGAGGGAATGTCACTCTGAGTCCCCATCACTCTGCCACTTTGCTCAAATCCAGTACATGTGGAGAGGCCACAGAAAGCTTAGTTCCTTCCCTCCCCACTGGCTTTGCTGGTGCTGATTCTAATGCCCAAATTCTTGTTCTCACTTTCACAGGCCTGGCTCCTTCTCTTGCATCAGATATCAGCTCCTTAAGGTCTTTCCTCCTGTCCTACCAAAGTGATTTATTTCTACTATCACCTATCTCAGAAATCCTGTTCTTAATCTCATGATTTCATCTCATCCTCTGCTCATCTTATTTACAATTCGCTTCTACACGGGGCCGAATGCCCCTGAGCTCAGGGACGGGGTCTTGCTTTCACTGGTACAGTGTCTAGCACATACCAGATGCTCAAGAAAAGTTGACGGAATGAATGCATTCTAGAGCAGCACTATCCCACAGAACTTTGTGGAATGATGGAGATGATCTATATTATGCTGTGTCCAATATGGTACCCACTAGCCACATAATGTTAGTGAGCATTTGAAGTGTGGTTAGTATGAATAAAGAGCTAAATTTTCAATTTCACGTAACATAATTTTAATTAAGTTTAAATATAAATAGTCACATGTAGCTGCTGGCTGCCATATTGGAGAGTGCTGTGTTAGGACAGTTCCCTCGGTGCTCAGAAAGGCACACAATTATTCCCAAAGAGTTAATCTGACCCAAAGAGGAGGTGCTGCATGAGCCTGAGTTTGGTGTTTTTATGAGCTACTTGGCCATACCTATACAGCCTGGAAATTACTGTTTTAACCTGCATGATACTTTCCTTGGGCATGGAATATGGTACATGTTATAAAACCAGGTAACTTGGACCAAATTTCTAAAAAAATAAGCTCTCACTCATTTGTGGACTATAATGAACAATGTAAACTGATAAACAAAAAAGATCTAGAGACAGAGAAGCATCAATCAGATGCTCAAACCTCAGAGGGAAGGTAGGGGAGGGTGGGGGGAAGGGGGAGAGATCAACCAAAGGACTTGTATGCATGCATATAAGCATAAGTGAATGACATAGACAACAGGGGGTGAGGGTGAGGGCGAGGGCAAGACTGGGGGGATGAGGGGAACAATTGGGGGGGGGATAAAGACACATTTGTAATACCTTAATCAATAAAAAATTAAAAAAATAAATAAATACACATACCACTAAAAAAAAAGTTAACATTTTTCTAATTCATTTTGTTGATGCTGTCTGCATATGCACAAAAGTCTTTAGAAAGAAAAAACAGGCAATGACTCAAGCTAATTCCCCAGTATCTGTTTACCCCAAACAACAAATGAAGCAGAAGAGGTTCTTCTCATTGATTCAATGGGCCGTGGCCTTCGAGGGCTGAGGCTGCGGCTGTGGTTTCTGTGATAGGTTTATCTCCAGGGGCCTGACACAGTGGAGAAGGCACTTAGTAAAAATGTTTTGAATGCACAAATTAATCCCAGAGAGTATTCTGTTCAGTTACTCCGGTTTATTTCCTTTCTCGTTTGCTTTTCCCATTCATTGTACTTATTTTCTCAAGTGAAGAAATAAGAGGGTATATGGGGAAAGACGGGTTGTAGAATAAAAAGGGCCTTTATCCCCATATTCTCAAGTTTCTCAGATAGTGCCCCAAGTAATGGGTCCGTGTCAGGAGACTAGGGGAGCCACAGGGTCAGGCAAGGTTCGATTTCTCACCACGCGCAAACAGCAGAGGATGGTTCGAGTGAGGGCCAGTGTAACTTTCACCATCTACCATGAACGGGCTGGCCCCCAAGGCTGGTTCTCAGAACAATACTACGGAAATGCCAAGGAAGGAAAAATAGAACAGGATGTAAAAAACCTAGTGTGTTCTTCATAAACCTGATCTGAATTCAGTTGTGCTTGAGGTTTGCACTTCTCTCTCTCTCAAAATTAAGATCCCCCCCTTCACTTCTATAGCAGAGAATCACACCACTCTTCCCTGTAGGCTCCAGTGTACCAAATGGATCCAGGTACAGTTTTCTAATTTGAAAGCAGTAGCTCCAGCAAATAATTTCCATGAGAATTAACAATCACCCTTTTCTTTATCCCTCTCTTTGCCCTTCCTCCTCCTCCTGCTCTCCCTCCCCTCCTTCTCCTTGCTCTCTTTCTGATATAGTGTATCACAGCCAGAATGTCCCCTCTTTGATCTATTAGATAAAATAGTCCCATTGCCTTAATATTGACAGCAGCTGGACCGCCCCCGGCCAGAAATCCTTTGTGTGAAATAAACAAACAAAAATTCTGCCCCTCATTTCCCCACCGAAGCCTGTTGCTGCCTGCCTTTCAACTGGAAATCGAACCCACAGGCATTTACATCATTAGGTTTGTTTTCATAAGTTATAGCAAAAGGCAAAAATGAGCAAAAATGTTCTCTGGCTACAGGGCAGATTTCCCAGTGCCTGATTTGTTAGGGATGACATTTCTGTTAATACCCTTGTATTAAAACTGCATGCCCATATTTTAATTTCACCATAATGTCACATCATGGCACTTAATAAGAGAGAGCCATCAAGAACTATTACCACAAAGACATTATGAAACTTTATATGACTAAGTTGTATATTGATTTTGGGTGAGTGTTTCAAAATAGTTTCATTAAGTTTATGTCAAAGAAAGAGAGGAAAAACAGGAAGGAAAGAAGAAAGGGAGGGTAAGAACAAGAGAGGAAGGGAGGGAGGGATGAAGGACAGAAAGGAAGGAAGGAAAAAGGAAACAGAATCTCAGACTGGGAACTCCTGAAAAGGAGCGAGTAATAAGATTTTTGTTCCGCATTTTGTAACTTAATATCCATTCCATTATGCCCTGTGTGGAGCATCGTTTTTCTATAAATGCTTTTAATATGAAATGTATTGTTATACGGGGCCAGATATTATTATGTACCAACCAGCACAGGAAACTGTTATGCCTGAGAAGCATGTTTGGGAAAATAGATGTTAACACTGTGACTCTCTTTCTATGAAATGACAAACTTCCCCGAAGCACAAAGTAAGGTTTAATCCAATCTCTTTGAGATCCATGATGGGGTGTCAGAGAATGTGTGACAGCACATCTAGGGAAATATTAATTTCAGATGGAACTAGACAATAGTGAAAATCATACAGAAATCCTCTGTCTGCTTTTATGGTTAATCATAAACAGAAGGCGAAGATCAAACACGCCAGCTTTAAGTCAGAGGTTAGACACCCATTTACAGGAAACCATGTGCATGAGAAACACATCTTCATACTCTGATTTTAGAGAGGACAGTGGGTGCATCCTAAGAAAATGCAGAAATCAGCCGCTTGCCTTTTACAGGGGCAGGGCCTGACCCAGCACCACGGACAAGGCCTTCTCCTAGACTTGGCTGGGATTTTACAACAGGCATTTACAAACCCTTCAGAAGCCTTCTGGTTAAAAAGAAGATCGTTGGTTCTCTCTCTTCCCAATTCTCTGACCCAGCAAAAATCACTGTCAACTCTCTGCCCAGTGGAGGGATATTGACTCTCCTGTTGCCATGGCAACACATTAGTTGTCAGGACTGTGTGTCTCTCACACTCAGCACCTAATCTGTTCCTCCTGTTTTTTTGGAGTTGACACTTTCTAAGCCTTAATTAGATTATTTGATGGGACCTGCACATTTCATTTTTACACTAAGTAGCTATTGAAAACAGAGTCATCCAGAGAACAGATCACAGCGGTAAGTCATGTGCTGTCAGGCCGACCAGGAATGACAAAGAGCAGGAGTAAAGTGGGAGGCACGGGCTCCACTTGCAGCTCCTCAGATATTAGGGAAAATCAAAACAGTTTTGCCATCTGTCACAGAGCACAGTGTGACAATTACAGAGCTGTTTGTTTCGACGTTTGAGGAACATGTTGCCACTGTGATTAGATCACAATACTATTACCTAGTAACTAGAGGTTTGGATCAATGCCCTTTAATATTTTTCTTCTCAGAGAATCCCTGTCTTAACTTATTTTTTAGTGGGAATGTCTGCTAAGCAACTCACTCAGAGATAAATATTTCACACAGGTAAAGCACTTAGCATGGGAGTCGCAGCACAGCTGATGACTTAATTTCAGAGCTAATAACCAAAGAAAACAAGGGGAGAATTCATAAAGGATTACAGTCAGTCTAGAGCAGCAGTTCTTCCAAGAAACCCACAGAACCCCTGGATTGGGGGGAAGGGAGAGAGGATTGGGTCAAAACCACTGACCTGATAAACCTAAGACATTATTGCCTTTTTTACTCTTTTTTTAACTTTAACACTGATAATGCAGAAGTAGTAGCGCTTTCTCTCTCTCTCTCTCTCTCTCTCTCTCTCTCTCTCCCTGTTGTAAGGAGAGGAGGAAGAGGAGGCAGTTACATTTTAAAATGTCCTTGATAAGGGAGTTTTTAAAAAATTAACTCTTAAATCTTGGCCCTTGAGTACAGGTCTTATTAATATTCTGTATGACAAAATGAGAAGTTGCATAAAACACTTGTTGTCATTGAAGTTGAATGGTTGTCTCAAGGAAAAGCTCTGTGTGATTGAGCGGAGAGCCAAACTAACCACTTTCTTAATGGAGTACAGTTTTTACTTGAAAGAACAATGGACAAACAATGGTGTTAACACAGGGATTTGGCAGATATTTTTTTCCAAATTAAAGAAAACTGTCATTTCAAAGAGAACAACCTATAGTATTTGTTGCCATTGATAAAATGTGAGCTTTCAAGCAAAGTTAGATTTTTTTTGATAAATTATACCTATGAGCTTAAAATCTTGTCAATACATAAAGATTTTTCTGATGATATAGATATTAATGAATGCAATTTTTATACTGTACATTGAAATGTGTCAACATTTGGAAGGTGAGCACCAAAATTTTCCAAATAATCAATGCATGCATGATATTATAAAATCTTTCTTGGGTAAAAGGCCAATTCAAAATAAAAGAAAGGCCAATGGATTTTAATGTAACAGATTATAAAACATTAATTCAGTATGGTTTCAGATTTCATACGGCAAGTAGCCATGGGAAAACTACCACTTGTCAAGTTTGGGTGTATTATCAAAGAATACTCTCAATGACCTAAAAGAGCACATTAAAAAGGTCTTCTCTTTTACAGCTACACATCTGTGTGAGATCAGATTTTCATTTACCCCTCAACCAAAATAAACATATCACAACAAATTGAATGCGGAAGCAGGTAAGAGAATTCATCTGTCTTCTGTTAACCATACCTTAAAAAGTTTGGCAAAACTGTAAAACAATGCCACTCTTCTTGCTAATTTCTGTTTTGGAAAGTATTACTATTCATAAAGATATTTTAGTTTTTACACAATGGGTTTATTATTGTTATTTTAGAAATAGACATGTAAATTTAATTTTACCTCTATTTTATAATCTAGTAAATACAAAAGCTAAGCCAAACCATTGGAGTCCTCAATAATTTATGTGTAAGGAATCCAAGACCACAAAATTTGAGACCACAACATAGAAGGCCAAGGGGAAATTGTTTAAGACACTGGGACCACAACAAAAGGACCTAGGACACACAGAAATGTAGGTTCTTAGAAATACATTTTGTCTAGAAGACAACTAAACAAATGCTTCATGACCAGGCTCTAACTTCTTATCCAAGTACAGACAACAAAATCCCAGAGCAAGGAAAAGACAGCCCAAGCTTAGCCTCAGGATATAGTTCTATTTTGGGGGGTAAAACAGTTTCCTCTCTCTTTTTGCATCTTACAAGTTTTTTGTCTTGTTATGTCTTTCCACCCTACCCTAAACAAACAACATTTCGTTCCAGATGAACACACAGAATTCTTTGGGATCACCAGAGAGTCTATAGTACCCCATGTTTATAAAAACAGAAAGCAAGATTAGAGGTTACCTGTTTCACCTTTTAAAAAGCACCATTCCCAACATCTATAATAAAAGATAACAATAACATTCTGCTGATGTGTCTTATGCTATTTAAATAAAAATCACAAATTTTAATTCACTAATGCATGCCCAATAAATTAGAGAATGTGATACTGTGTTTCCAACAGAGATTGGCATCTTGGACCAAGGTAACCATTCCAGGCCATAGATTAAAACCCAGATCACACTAATATAAGAGAAATTCTGAGCGGTAATATGTCTTGCAACTCTTAGTAGAATTCAATGATTCAAACCTTCAAAAGCATAAAATATTATCCCATAAGAACATTTATCAACCTGGAATAAGTGAAACCAACTCAGTCAAAATAAGTACTCTGCTCCCCATGCATGTTTTTAAGAATAAGTTATAGGAACAGCTTCGAACATAGACTATTTTGTAGTTTGTGTCATCAAGCTTGGAAGGATTGGGTTCTTGATTCCCCATCAGTAAATGTAAATAAATGTCACTCACTTACCTGAGTCCAAGACCATCCAAGCAGCTTGGCCACTGGATCTGCCATCTCGTCTTCCCGTCGCAGAGCTAGGAAACAATAAAACGATGATCAGCACCCAGCCTGGAACAGGTCTGTACATCCCGGGTAGTACAGAACCCTATACAGTGGGGCCTCCACTTACGAGTTTAATTCCTTCCGTGATGGAGCTCGTAACTCAAATTACTCGTATGTCAAATCAAAAAGTGAACAAGTGATTCTGGGCTGATGTTGTGGCATTAACTGTGACGTTCGCTGCGCCAACTAGCGGTGGGGTATCTGAAGCTGGCTCGTAACCCGAATTTAGCTCGCAACTCAAAGCAAAAAATCGGCCGAGAGACGGCTCGTATCTCAAAAAACTCGTTAGTCGGGACACTCGTAAGTCAAGGCCCCACTGTATGCACTATGCTTTTTCCTCTACACACATACATACATATATACATACATATGGTAAAATTTCATTTGTAAATTAGGCACAGTAAGGGATTAACAATAATAATAAAAAATTATAACAATATACTATAATGAAAATTATGTGAATGTGGTCTCTCTCTCAGCAAACTAGAATCAATTTCTTTTTCCTCTTCATAATTTCACGGGTAGAAGACTTGTCCTTACCATAGATCTGAGCAACCTCAGCATACAATTTCTTTCTTTCCTTACTGAGACATTTCACCTTCTCACTTAAAGGACGCACTTTATGGCTTCTCTTTAGCACATCCAAATTGCTAGCATCACTACTCTTGCACTTGGGGACATTATTAAGTACAATAAGGGTGACTTGAACACAACCACCTTGATACCACACAGTTGATCTGATAACCACAACGGCAAGAAGTGACTAAAGGCCTGGTGGGGTACAGTATAGAGATACCGAATACAAGCATGACTCACGTCCCAGGTGGGATGGGGTGGGGTGGCAAGAGATTAATCATGCTACTCAAAACAGCACCCAATTTACAGCTTACAAATTATTTCTGGAATTTTCCACTTAATATTTTTGGATCGAGGTTGACCGAGGATAACTGAAACTGTGGAAAGTGAAACCGCATATAAGAGGGACCACTGTAACAGTATTTCCTGGTTTGATGATCTCTTTGGCATGGGACAGTGGGCCCCAACTCCCTTGGAAGATTGAGCCAGACCATCTGGCATCTCCACCCAACTCACCATTTTCAAATTCAACAAAGTGATAGTATGTTTCCCAAGTACAAAACATGTCCTTGAAACCAGAGGACTGAGAAGCAGGCAGCATCATCTGAGGAGTCTCCTCTGGTTCATTACTCAGGGAGGGGGATGGGAGGGCCAGTGCTGGACTTCCTGGGGGTTCTGAGTCTGGGCCCAGGACCAGGCTTTGGTTTGCAGTAGCAACACCCTGTTCCATTGTTTGGGCCTCTTCTCTTGTTAGGGAAAGTGTGACAGAGTTCAGGCATTGTTGTATCAGAATCTGTTTCCCACACTGCATTTATCACAAGATAAAAACTCTTTCAACTGTCTCAAGGTAGTGGCTAATGAGAACAAGTCTTTAAGTAAAACAGAGGCCTTCTCCCTCATTTTCATGGCCAAAATAAATAAAACAGAACAGAGCACAATTTTATGATTCATGTTGTAGATATTAATATTATGACTTAGTCTGATAGCCCTGTTTTCGGTTACATACAATAAACAAAAAATGATAAGCTAGCTGTTAAAGAGTTCACCCCTGCCAAGCTCCCCTTAGAAGTTCCCTTATAGTATCAATTAATGAAGTGGTCAACATTTAGTTCCGTGTAAAATTAAATGACCTCAACATGTTGTCAATTGTTAGGCTCTCTTTACAAAAGGTTGGAATTCTTCTAAAGTGTTGGTGCTAAGCAACTATGAAGAATTACAAAAATAATTTCTCATCCAGCAAGTAGACAATTGGCTCCTCATAGGCTTCAGTAAAAACAAAAATTAAAAACAAATTGTGCTTAATTTTTATTTCTTAATATTGCCCTTTCATATCATTTCTCTTTATGATGCCAGCAGTTTGTGAGATTATTATTCACAGAAAACAAAATCCTCCTGGACTCTGCTTCTCTGCTTTCCCACTTCAAGATTTAAAATACGTGAGAGAGAATACCAACAGAATATTTCACAGACCTAGAACAAACTCTCCAAAATTCATCTGGAATAAAAAAAAAAAGACTCCGAATAGCTGCAGCAATACTGAGAAAGAAGAACAAAGTTGTAGGCATCACAATACCAGATTTCAAGTTATATTACAAAGCCACTGTTCTCAAAACTGCCTGGTACTGGCACAAGAAGAGACATATAGATCAATGGAACAGAACAGAGAACCCAGAAACCGACCCAAGCCATTACGCTCAATTAACATTTGACAAAGGAGGCAAGAGCATATAATAGAGTCAAGGCCATCTCTTCAATAAATGATAATGGGAAAATTGGACAGATAAATGCAAAAAAATGAAACTAGACCACCAACTTACACCATTCACAAAAATAAACTCAAAATGGATAAAAGACTTAAACATAAGACAGGAAACCATAAAAATCTTAGAAGAATCCATAGGCAGTAAAATATCAGACATATCTCATAGAAATATGTTTACCAATACATTTCCTAGGACAATGGAAACTAAGGAGAAAATAAACAAATGGGACTACATCAAAAGAAAGCGCTTCTGCACAGCAAAAGAAACCATCAACAAACCAACAAGCTACTGCATGGGAGAACATATTTGCCAATGTTATCTCTGATAAGGGTTTAATCTCCAAATTTATAGGGAACTCATACAACTTAGCAAAACGAAAATAAACAATCCAATAAAAAAAAAAATGGGCAAAGGACCTAAATAGACCGTTTCTGAAAGCCAACATACAGAAGGCCAAGAGGCAAATGAAAAAATGCTCAAAGTCACAATCATCCAAGAGATGCAAATAAAAACAACAATGAGGTACCACCTCACACCTGTCAGAATGGTTGTCATCAACAAATGACAAGTACTGGCAAAGATGTGGAGAAAAAGGAACCCTCGTGCACTGCTGGTGGGAATGCAGACTGGGGCAACCACTGTGGAGAACAGTATGGAGTTTCCTCAAAAACTTAAAAATGGAACTTCCATTTGACCCAGTAATCCTACTTCTAGGAATATATCCCAAGAAATCAGAAACACCAATCAGAAAGGATATATGCATCCCTATGTTCACAGCAGCACAATTTACAATAGCTAAGATTTGGAAACAGCCAAAGTGCCCATTGGCAGATGAGTGGATTAGAAAACTGTGGTACATCTACACAATGGAATACTACGCTTCTGTAAAAAAGAAAGAACTCTTATCATTTGCAACAATGTGGATGAACCTAAAGAGCATTATGCTAAGCAAAATAAATATCAGTCAGAGAAAGATAAATATCACATGATCTCACTCATCTGTGGAATATAATGAACAACATAAACTGATGAACAAAAACAGATCCAGAGACATAGAAGCATCGATCAGCCCATTAAACCTCAGAGGGAAGGCAAGGGAGGGTGGGAAGGGGGTAAGAGATCAACCAAAGGACCTATATGAATGCATATAAACATGACCAATGGACACAGACAGTAGTCGGTGGGGTGGCGGGGGGGGGGGGGGGGGGAGTGAAGGCCTGTGCTGGGGGAACTCACACACTCCTCACTTCTGGCCTGTGCTGGGAGGGGCGGGAGTGGGCTGAGAGAGGTCAATGGGGGGAAAAGGATACATGTGTGATTCTTTCAACATAAAGAATTGGATGGATGAATGAATGAATGAATGAATGAGCGAGAAAGGAAAATACACTTATGCCTCCCAACTGCAGGAGGGGCAGTTGTGATACGCTTGCCACAGGAGATTCTGTCACACCCAGAACCTGCGTGAATACCTTTTTAATGAAGCTAGTAGAACCCCATTTCAGGAAGAGACGGCAGCCTCGGGGAGCAGAGGGACCACTGTTATAGGGCAGCCGGTACAGTCTTTGGCTACAAAGATCAACAGCTACGTATTCTTTACATGGGGGCTCCTTGTCCTTAGACCTATAATCTTCCTACAATCTTTTTATTATTGTGATAAAATACACATAATGTAAAACTAAACACTTTGACCATTTTAAGGTGAACAATTCAGTGGCAGTACGTACATTCACAACGTTATGCAACCATCACCACTATGTAGTTCCAGAAGCTTCTCACTGCCCCAAAAGAAAACCCTTTACACATGGAACCGACAGTACTGAAACCCATGGATTAGATGCTCGGTTTGGGATCAGAATTTCTTTAACTCCCCGCTCCCATCCCCAGAAGATGATCACAGTTAAGAGTATGAGCTCTGCAATCTGATGGCCTGCATTTAAATTCTGCTCCTGACTGCCACCTGGGACAAGTGCACGCTCTCTCTGACCGTCACTGTCCTCATCTACGAATTGGGAGCAATCAGAAAACCTCTGACAGGGCTCTGAGGGAGAAAATACACACATACAGCCCACTCAACTTGGGGCCGGGGTCTGGCATCAGGAGCTCAATGTGTGCCTCGTATATTTATTAATTTATGTTTTTTAGCACACCTTCCATGTACCAGGCTCTGTTCTAAATGCTGTGCAAATATGAGATGCTTTCAAATTCTTAGCCATCCCAAGAGGTAGTCACTATAACTAGCTTCATTTCACAGGTGAGAAAACTCAAGCAGAGAAGGTGACTCACTTGCCCGAGGTCCTGCAGCTCTCACGTTGGAGGAGCAGGAGCCCGGATTCCAGCCTCCGAGGGCGTGCTCCTCACTTCTGGCCATGCTTCCTCCATGGAATCAGACTCCCCCAAAATGCATAGTCCGTCCGTCTTCCTCGCCATTCTTTCTCTACTTCCTGAAGCAATTCAATGTCATCAAAAATGGAAACCATCCACATTTGTGCCGTTCTCACACAGCACCTGGCAGTGTTTCTGTGTACTTTTGCCATGTCTTTTTTCATTAAATGTGTGATTTTACACAGTAGACATGCAATCAGCTCAGACGTGCCATTTTGTTTGCTGTTTTGCCCTGTCGTGTTATAGCATAATCACACAAGAAAATATTTATTCCCCCAAATGTATGTGACCTTGAGTTACTAGTCAGCTTTTTGTACTTTCTGTCTCTTCATGTAGGCGCACTATAACCCCTACACCCTGAGTGACAGGCTCTGTGTGGCTGGTTAGCTCACATCACACCAAGAATTTGCATCTAATTCTCAGGATAGAGTGGTGAGAACTCAGGAGGGCTGGCACTCGGCCAGGTCCACCAAAATGGTGGTTCTTTAGCTCATCCTGGGACCAAGGGCACAGAGCAGGATACAGCCCAAGTCACAGGGCAGAGGAAGAGAGAGATTATGGAAAACCATTACATCAGCTTCAAAAGTCCAACTTTTACAGCGTGCAGGGGAAACCAACTCAGCTAAGCATGTGTGCAAGTCAGTGTGTGAAAGGGATGGCAGTCTCCCAGGTCCCACGTCCAGGCATCATACGTTATTAGCAGAGATCCCAGTGTTTAAACAGAGCAAGCCTCCTGGAAAGCCAGGCAGGAGGCTTCTTTACACGATTAAAGAAGTGCAGGTTCTGATAAAATAAATTTCCCTTGAGGCACAACTGTTTTTCTTCGTTCCTTCAAAGGGCTTCATATTACGGGGAGGTACATCAAATTAAATTTCTTGTGTGTGTTTTTTCTCTTTTACTTTAATTACAAAAGTAATATGTGCTTATTGTAAGGAGTTCAAACAATACACAGTATGTAGAGTGAAATTCTAGTAAAGCTCCATCTTCCAATCCTAGTCCCAGAGGCAACCTGCCAACACTTTAGAATGAAACCCTCAGATTCCTTTTCTATTTTTGCACATATGCAAGTATTTTTACACACATGTACAAATGTGTATGGATATGCAAATACATGGGTATATATATGCAAATACATAAATATCTAACTTTTGTTTTTGTTAAATGTAGGACAAAACCATAAAAAAAGACAAGATAGATTGTAGCAGAAGTTGAAAACATATTGGGTCTATTATTAAGAGTTGCCAACACCTAGAAAATAATTTGAATTGAAAAGAATTGCAGAGAGAAGGTTAAAATGAACAGATATTTTATCTAGAAACACAAAACATCATTCCATTTTTGTACATCAAACTCCAAACTGTGTGAAATTTAGTTTGATTGGTTATATAACCCCTCTACTTCATCAGAAGTAGTTCAACAGTAAGTACACCAGCTTGGAAGGTTTATGTTAAGTGATGCTGGGAATAGAAACATTTGACTGCATATACTCATTGCTATCATTTTCATTCTTGCTTCTTTGATTTACCATTCTTAACAACAGCTCTGCTCAGGCATTGTTGCCCCCTGCGCAAAATATCTTCCTCCCACCCCCACATCCTCCCTCCAGTAAGCCATAGATCATTTCCTACCACCCAGGAAAGACTTTCTTCATCACTCTGACCCAATGAGATCAAGATTGCTTTGGCTTCTGAACCCTACATGGAGAACCAGGAGCCAGAAGTTCATGAAGCCAACTGCCAGTGGGCAGGTTCAGAACTAGCTGGTTCTTGGCTCAAGCTTAGAGGAAGACAACATGACCTCAATGCAACCTTACTATGACCCTGGACTAATTATAGTCAAATTTGCATTTTGGTTTTGACACCACCACCCTAGGGTTTTTCTGTGTGCATTACAAGTAAGGGCATGCGCATAAGAAATATAGTTATACTAGAGGCCCGGTGCATGAAATTCATGCACGGGTAGGGTCCCTAATCCTGGCCTGTGATCAGGGCTGACCTGCGGGATGACTGGTGGGGCAATCGGGGGGGCCCCACTCACACCCACCTTGGCTGGCCTGGGGCCTGCGGGCTGGGGGAAGCTCCTGCATTGAGTGTCTGTCCCCTGGTGGTCCGTGTGCATTATAGCAACCGGTCGTTCTGCTGTTTGGCCGATTTGCATATTAGGCTTTTATTATATAGGATAATCCTTTTCTGTCAATTATCCCTAGATGCAAATGAAAGTCTCCACCAGAAAACCCCACATTTAAACCATATAACCCAGGGAGTTCAGGGCCATTGTCTCTCTCAACTGGCCCATTCCTCGCTTGGAGTCTATTTTCAATAAATCCCTCTTTGCTTTACTTTCATTTTCTTTGGCCTTAATAACTTTTCTGTGTCGACGAGAAGAACTGAGATCCCAGCCAGTAACCTCAATCAGTAACATCTTAAACTTCAAATAATAAATCAAAAATTATTTCCCCAAAGCTTACAAGGTCTGGATTCTAGGATAAAGAAAATTAGCACGCTAACCAGGCTTCCTTAACTCCAGGCCCCTCAATTGACACCAGAGGGTCACTGAGCCTGAAGTGATGGGCAACACTGGGTGTTGGGAAGGAGAAACTCTGTGACTTTCATCAGATGCTCCACAAATCCCGCAACTCAAAAGAAGGGTTAAGCAGCATGATTTCGGTCACACGGCAGACACATACCGGAATGTGTTTGGGGAGATGGGTGGCAGTGTGTGACTGGATAACACAAAGGGCTCCTCTGCCTCTTTCCACCGGTGAAAGAGTGGCATTTGTCTCCACCCCTCCATTTCAACCAGCTGCTCAAAGCTTGACGTTAATAAACTATCTACCTTTTGATATTTTTAAAAAATATCCAGCCATGATCATAAACTCCTTTCTGAGCAGGAGATTGTAACAGGAAGGGTTGTGATGAGAAAAGTGCCTCATGCCGGAGAGGGTTTACATAAAAATGAGATTTGCACCTTAATGTGATCACGAACCTCAGTACACCATTCCACATTCAGTTAAACACACACACAATACTGCAAATCCCTCTTTCTGCTGATATGTGCTTGTGCATAACTGGTATGAATGATTCGTATAATAAAGCATGGCTCTGAAAAGCCATGGATAGCCCCTTGATTCCTTAGAGGATATTAGTAAAAATGATTCCAGAGTATAATACCCAAGCCAAAGAGAAGTCCGGTGAGTTGAGCTCATTATTTCTGAAAACTGTCACACAAAAGAAAAAACCATGTCAGTTGCTCTGACTTAAATTAGAAGTGGTTTCCCACTGAGCAGTGTGTTGAATCTTTGGCAGAAAAACAAATGATGCCTTAGACAATTATACGTCCATCCAGGGATGAGACTGAACCCAGCAGTATTTAGATGTACCTTGATTTCAAATGATGAAAACAATTACTCCTTTCCAAGACTGGAAGTCTGTATTTCCTGGGAATCAGGAAATCTGGGTTTTAGTCCTGAGCCTGCCATAAAGGTATATGACCTTACACAAGTAAGGTAATCACATTTTCCCTGTTTATAAAATGAAGGGGTTAGAATCTGTCTCATCTCAGCTTCCTTCCAGCCCCAGCATTCAAAATCTTAAGTATTGTTTCAAAGACAAGGAAAGGATTAAAAGATTTTTGACTGGAAGGAAAAATGAGGAAAATTTATTTCATATTAAGATAAGAATTCTTGAAAACTCACGTTGGATTCTGAATCTGTAAAATGGATCCTATGTGTTCCTACATATGAATATCCTATCTTAGATCATTTACTACTAACATTGATGCTTCAGGTTTCCTGATCCAGCCTCTCTCTGGAGGTGAATGCTATTTAAATAAACACCTAAGTACGATGGAGTCAGCATCTAAAAAATGTTCCATATTTGCTCATTTTGGATGGTCATGTATCTAGTTTTCCTTTTTTTAAAATTTTATTTTTCTCTCACTTTTCAGGTTTCATGTAAATAAGACCTCCTCAAAGAGGCCATCCCTAATGGCCATTGGTATTTGGGTCCACCCATGCTATCTCTATCCATCCCTGTCATGGCTCCCTCTTTATGTCCTTCATAGCACTCAGCCCCCTGCACAGCTATGTCTTTGTACTTTTTCTGCTTATTGTCCAGTTCCCCCAAGTGAAGGGTCTTAGCTCTCTTGTTTACCTGTGCCTGACACATGCTGACCTGCAGTGAATAATTACTGAATGAAGATAACCAATACCGTCTATAGCAGACAGGCATAGAAGTCTTGTCGAGAAGGTCAGATGAAATAGGAATATTCTACAGAAGCCGGCTGATGAGTTCAGACATAACAAACCAGTTAAACCATACCCATGTTGGCCTATAAATTCAATGGTCTGGCAAGAATATCTTGCCAGATGAAGAAACACTTTGGATGTGTTGGTTAACAAACTGGCTCCTGCACATGGAGGGCAAGGAGAGACTGAAGAAAGATGGGGACCAATCCAGATTAGTAGGTGGCAGCCTTAATAAGCAACAGAACTTACATCTGAGGCTTGTCTTGGCACCCATAAGATGAGTAGATCTCTGTATCTACCAGCCAGAATCTTAAAAGTTTATATGGGGGCCTTACTGTGTTCAGTCATGTAGAAGATCCAGATGATCTCAACAACATCTTACCATCTCAAGGCTGCATCCTTGAAACAGCTCCTAGTGTGGGAATGTGGGTGGAATGTACATCCCAAGAGCAAGGGAGGGAGTGAGGAGTCTCCAGTTGCCTGAGTCCAGCTCCTGGGTCAACAGGTGGTCATGTCTTCTCAATGACTTCCTCCAACAGAATGATGCATCATTAAAAATATTTTTGAAAGATCCCTCAGTCTAGTGTCATTCATAGATAACTATTATAGCTCTAGGACCTTGTACTTACTAATAATAGTGAAGACCAATGAATTATTTCATGTCCAAAGAATTCAAGATAAAATTCTTCCAGAAGCCCTAGTAATATTTCCACTACATTCATAGCTGGTGATGACTGATGCTACACCATCTCCTCTTGAGACAGTTCATTCACCAAAGCCACTGCCATCAGAACAGCCACTGAGAGTGACCATAGCCACAGATGTGATGGGGCTGGGAAGTAAGTACACAGTGTAGCTGCTGCATGGAGAAGGGGAGCATTGTAGGAGCTGTTCCTTGCTGAAGCATTTGTACAGCTGAAGCAGGAAGTCGTGGTAGAAACCCTACATAGTTTTCTAGGGAACTTATTCCAAACCAGAAGCCCCACCAGGAAGCAGAACCTGGAGGACACCATCACTGACTTTTGAATCAGCACTGATTCATACCTGACTCTGCTAACCACAAGGACAGGATGATGTTAATAAAGTTACTTAACTTCTCTGACCCACACTTTTCTCACTTGTGAAATGAGGCCTAGAAGATCATCCTCCATATATACCAGGTAAGAAGATGGATTCTAGAAACATACTGTTTGGGGTCAAATAACTAACTTTGACTCTTATTGGCCACATGCTTTGGGTAAAATTGGGCAAGTTCCTCTCTGGGCCTTGACTAACTCATTGATAAAATGGGGACAATGATAGTACCCTACCATGAGTATAAAAATGAGATATAATTATTTTTTAAAATATATTTTCGTTGATTTCAGAGAGGAAGGGAGAGAGAGAAACATTAATGATGAGAGAGAATCATTGATTGGCTGTCTCCTGCATGCTCCCCACTGGGGATCAAGCCCACAACCTAGGCATGTGCCCTGATCAGGAATTGAACCGTGACCTCCTGGTTCATAGCTTGATGCTCAACCACTGAGCCATGCCGGCTGGGCCAGATGCAGAAGCCATGCTTCTACAATTCTTAGAAGCATGTGCCTCTATACCCAGAACATAAGAAATGCCCAGAAAATGCCAACAATTACACTTCTTTTCCAGGACATTCTACAAACTTAGAGATGTTCCTTGACACAATGACTGAAACAAATTCTCACCTGTACCTAGCAAAGAATTTTCTGATAGTAACACCCAAGGGTGAAATGAAATATTCTATACACTCTAAAATCAGAGACAAAACCCCTCAGAATGCTTTACCAACAGTTACTCAAGGAACTATTATACCTTGTGCCATAATAAAAGGTGAGAAGAGGAACAGAAGGACTGAAATCCTATTTACTGAGGCGTTAGAGAGGACAGGTGGGAAGATCCTCAGAGATGAATAATCAACTTTTATCAGTCACACACAAGATTTTCCATTGAATTGCAGGAGTTCACAGACTTCAAAGACCCTTGCCTTTGGGGGCTAGAGCTCTGTTTCAATCAGACCAACAGTGGGTTCTGACCCCAAATACGACTGCTCCAGAAGCCTCCTCAGCACATTGCTGCTCCCAGAGGACAAAGACATTTCTCAGCCACTGTAATGGCAGAGCCGCTGCAATCCATATACATCGCAAGTCTGTGGAAGTGCTTTCATTCTTAATGAGGCCACCAGATCTGGAGCCTTGTTCTCTATGCTGATGACAATCTGCTCGCCTATGACCCAACAGGGCAACTTACTCTTTCAACACAAATGAATTGAGTGCCTGCTCTGTGTAGTGCATTGAGCTAGGGGCTAGGGATCAAACAATAAATAAAATAGGTGTGGCATCAGTCTGCAATGAGTTCACAGTCTAGAAGGTGAACCTGCTGAGTAATTTGGGACTGTGGGGTTGGGGGTAGTATAAGATGCTACAGAAACACACATGGGCATGAACCAGCACTGGGGACTCAGAAAAGCTTTCCAGGGAAGCAATACCAAAGCAGAGTGCTAAAGAGGAACAGGAGTCAACCAGCAAAGGGATGTGAAGGGTAGAGATGGAGGGGAGAAGACTCTTCCAGGGAGAAGAAAGAGCATGTTGGAAATCCAATGGCAAAAGGGGGCTTGATGCCTTCAGGGTCTTGAAAATCTAAGTGGGGCTACACTGTAGGGTAACATGGGAAGGGGCAGGAAAGGAGCCTGGTGGAGGACCATGAAAATGATGTTACAGAATGTTGACTCTATCCCACAGAAAGCAAATAAATGTAAGGAATTTTAAGCTGAGAAGCCACACAGTTCACAGGTTCCACCAACTGAGTGCCAGCTGCACTCTGGTGCCAGGACGCACTTCATTAGCACCCACTGGACAACACCCTTTGGAGGCTGCTTCTCAAGTGTGTGTAGAGCTAGGATTCGCTGACGAATAAGGCCCTGCTTCTGCCTTCAGGGGGCTCCCTGCTGAACTGAGAGGTCTTTGTCAAATACTAAGATGACAAAAATGGGTGGGAACCTTTAAGAAATGGAATGGAGTGCAGTCATGGCTCAGAACAGCCTCTGGGACAGGTGAGCATGAAGAAGTTGAGAGGGAGACACCCCATAGGACCTCAGTCTCCGTGAAAGCAACACTGGGCTGGCAGAAGTAGAAGGTGTCACAATGATACTCACTGGGTGTCCCGCAAGACAGGGAACAGCATGAAAACAGGATCAAAAAATGTGTGAATTCTTAAATAAATGAAACAAAGGGTCAGTTCATACCAGGTCCTCTGCAGCCTTATTACTAGAACATTTAGAGTTTTTCCAAAACACTCTTTAAAGATAATTAACCTAATTTGGCATGTTACAAAGTCATTTTAAATCTCCATTTGGTGAACGAATAAATATATTCACTCAGCAGCATGTGTGTGTGAGTGATAACTCGGTTTATCAAGGGCCAGAGGAGCCCAACCTCAAGGTGAGTGCCTCCTGCCCAACCAGGGGGCTGGCAATTATTTCCTACCAGCCTTGCCACTTGTAATAAGTTTGTGATGTGGCTGAGTTTTAAAAATAATGCCTGGTCAGTGTGGCTTGGTGGGTTGGAGCATCGTCCTATGCGCTAAAGGGTTTAGGGTTCCAGAGGCAACCAATCGATGTTTCTCTCTCACATTGATGTTTCTTCCCCCACTTTCCCTCTCTGTAAAATCACTGAATATATCCTCAGTGAGGATTAAAATAATAATAAAATAATGCCAGCCTATCTGTAAGACCTCCCATCTCTGGGTCCCAACCTGAGAATTTACACTTAACATGACAAAGTTTAAAGTGGGAATGGTCTCATCCTAACCATAGCTGCCATTAAGGTATAATTCAATGAAAACATTTTTTAACTTCTTTATTTAAGTTGCAGCTAAAAACAAAAATGACATTATTTGTCTTTTTATTGGTATTTCAACTGTTTCAAAACTAATCCCATTGGTATTTCAACTGTTTCAAAACTAAACAAGCCACCGGGGGCCATCTAGATGCACAAATTTTAATTACATGATTCCCTTAATTAATTTTGACAGAGGATTTCACAACAAAGATCCCAAGTCAGTTCTGTTTTTCCCAGAAAAGCATTGCACATGTAATCCTTACTCACATAGCCCTCCGCTGAGTTCAGGGGTTTAAAACCAGCCTCTTTAACTGCCTTGAGTACTAAACACAGGAAAAAATAACAGCTACACCAGGAAGGCACACTTGAACTGCCCCAACTGCCATAAATGTGGCCCCCAAGTTCACCACCGTTCATTAGCTTTACTCGTGATAAGATCTGGAGGCAAAAGTGGGAGCTAAATACGGAGTATTGATAAGTGACAGACTCTGAAGGAAATAGTGACAGACTCTGAAGGAAATAGTAAAGCGAGCCCAGAGAGGGACTACGTCCGCTGTCCCACCATGTTCAGCCTCTGGGACTCCTCCAGGTCAGTGGAGCCCGTAGGGTCTTCAAGGCTGTACTTCAAGGGCAGAGCAGGGGGGCTGCCTGCCAGGGGTCCCCAGTAGGTGTTGCTGCACCAAATGCTGTTCTCAGTGTCCAGTACCTCAACCAGGTAATATCCTCCCATGCCCATCATTCCATCTCAAGGAACAGAAAATCCTTATTCATTCTTTCATGATCACTCCAACTAAACAAACAAACAAACGCACTTGCTCTACCAAAGCGTTTACATCCTCATACCAACTGCACTGGATCTTTACAGTGGGGCCTAGGAGATTCCATTCCTCCGTCCACTCGGTCAGATGTCTGTCGGCCTCCTGCTCTGATAAAGCGAGAGGGGCCTGCCTCTCAAAAGCAGGCAATTCTGCCCTAACCGGTTTGGCTCAGTGGATAGAGCGTCGGCCTGTGGACTGAAGGGTCCCAGGTTTGATTCTGGTCAAGGGCATGTACCTGGGTTGCGGGCACATCCCCAGTAGGGGGTGTGCAGGAGGCAGCTGATCGATGTTTCTCTCTCATCAATGTTTCTAACTCTCTATCCCTCTCCCTTCCTCTCTGTAAAAAATCAATAAAATATATTTTTTTAAAAAAGCAGGCAATTCTGACAGTCACACCAAAGCTGGGCCCCTTGCAGGGGGGCCAGGAAAGCAATTCCTGTTTGTAAGGACCTCTTTTCATCCTTAAACCTTGAATTATTTATGTCCTGACATTCCAATATGCATGCTGGATCTCTTATTCTTTGCACAAGTAGTGGTGATAGAAGCTTTGCTGTTTCTTTATAAATCTCACATGTAACTGCCTCTGTTGACATCCCATCTCTAAGTCAGGGCTCTAGAGTTTCCAACATTCCACAATGGATGCAAGTTACATAAGGATCTTGTTAGATCTCGTGGGACTGGGGCAGGGCCCGGAGACTGAGCTCCTAGCATGCTCCCAGGTGTGACTAGGCATAAGTCTGCAGCCCACACTTTGAGCAGTAAGGGCTGGTTCACATGGAGTGGACACTAAACTTCCTGGTACTCAAGTAAACAAAACATCTTGCTCCCTTTTCCCCTGTGGGTTTCTTCTCTTCTAATTTACAATCTCTCCCTAGTATCTCACACTGCTTTTGTTGGAGTTCCCAGTACCCATAAAAACCAGCACCACAACCCAAATTAGTTCCACATGAGAACATGACAGAAAGTAGACTCACTTTGCTCTTTCCCCATTTGTCATTTCAATCACCTAAGACACACGGATTAAAAAGAGAGACGGAGAGAGAGAAACAATAAAGTACTTAATGTCCCATGTTCCCCTGTTTATCTGAAGGTGTTGATTACCTCGAGGTAATTTTTTTCTTGTAAAGTAATTTATTTTAAATAAAAAAAAAGGTCAGGCAGCTATTTCATTTATCACTATTACAAAGGAGTCTAACCCAGTGATGGAGAAAGGGAAGGAAAAATTAATTACAAGTCAGAAGCTGCAATAACACTCCCGGTAATTGTGACAAAAATTTTAAATTAACATTTCTGTCACTGAGAGAAGTTTGATTAATTTTACAATTGGAGATGCTATAGCAAGAATATTGGGGGACCAGAGGACACAGCAGCTTGCAGTTCCAGAAGGAGATGGCTTCTTTAAGACTCCGAATGTATCTGCAAGGCACCTTCACACTTTATTAACAGCTCAATCAGTGCCATGCTGGAAATAATTAGCCAGGAAACCATGGAGCAAATAGATTCTGACTGGCAAACCCTGTGAACAGAAATACATGCAATGAGCTGCTCTGTAGCTATAACAAAGCCAACCTTGTGTTCTGCCTTACAAAGCATCCTGGGAAGATCGCTGTGGCCCCTGCAATCTTCCCTTCAAGAAATGAAACAACAGAGCAGCAGCAGTTACACTCTTCTTAGAGATCTTACACTGGGGAGGGATGCAGAGAACCCAAGGCCCAAACAAGAGAAAGTAAGAGAAGAGAAAGGGTGTAAAGGGTGTATTAATAACATGCTTCAAACTGGCTGAACGTGTTCTCCTGTGATGATTTATCAATGGCCTGTGTAGGATAGTGGCCTCATTAACACAGCATTTAACACTTAGTTTAGGGTTTACTATGCTCCAGGCACAGAGATTCTAAGAGCCGTTATCTTCAATCCTCGACATGACCCTGTAGTTTCTGCAATAATCTCATTTTTATGGATGAGCTATTTTTGTGGCACAATGAGGTTAAGAACCACACACCTAGAAAATGGTGAGCAGACAGATACTCATTCCCAAGCTCCGGAACCTTCATTTTCACCAGGGGTTAGCACACTGTGTCCCACAGGCCAAACACTGCTTGCCATCCATTTTTGTAAATAAAGTTCTATGGGAACATGGCCATGTTCATTCATTTACAGATTGTCTTTGACTATTTTTCATGATGAAGTTCCAGCCGGGAGTTTCTCCGAGTCTGAGCTATTTAGCTGTATAGGTTGAGAGACAATCATACAATTAGAGCAGCAGTTCTCAACCTGTGGGTCGCGACCCCTTGAACGACCCTTTCACAGGGGTTGCCTAAGACCATCGGAAAGTACATATATAATTACATATTGTTTTTGTGATTAATCACTATGCTTTAATTATGTTCAATTTGTAACAATGAAATTGGGGTCACCACAACATGAGGAACTGTATTAAAGGGTGGCGGCATTAGGAAGGTTGAGGACCACTGAATTAGAGGGAGGAGACGGGACTAAGTATGGTACAAGTGGGGAAGGGAGAGCAGTGACTACTGACAATGGCTGGAGTCAGGGGTTAATGGGCATTAACTGGCCCTCAAGAGGTTTAAGGTCTGAAGGGAAGCCTGTGTAAGGCCGAGAGGAAGATGAAATCTGAGAGCAAGTTAGCGGAAAGTTAACTCAAGCATCCCAGTGTTATGGGAGAATTGCACGGGTAGAATTTCTCTGTTGCTACTGGGAGTGGGTTCTTGGGTGCCACTGAGGCCCCCACAGGAGGAGGAGATATGGTAGAAAGCTTTTTTGTATGGGGTTACATCCTTTGGTTGGCAAAGTCCCCTCTCCTTTAAGCCAGTCCTGGAAAAGGTGCAGCTGGGGATTCAGGAGAGCTAAAAGCAAAGCCTGTGTCCAAAGTGTCCCTTTCATGGTGGAGTTGAGTCCGGCACAGCATCAGGCTAATTTTAGTCCATTAGGCCATTGGGTGTGGGGTCCACATGGCTGTGGGCATGTGGGCAAATGTAGAGCATGAGCGCCCCACCAGCCAGGAGTCAGACTGAGCAACAAGAACGCAAGCAAGAGGGCCAAGAGAGGGAGCTCACTTTGTTCAGGAGCTTATGTATCTCAGAATTCTCCCCCATGCATTGGCCACGCCCATTCTGGCCAATGACCTGCTCCCAGGTGTGACTGACAGCGTTCAGACCTCACTGGACATGCCTATAACATTCTCAGTTTCTTCCCTTTGTTCCTTCCCAGTTAATTAATATCTGGGTTAATTACAATATATCACATGGAACATTTACAACCATAGTTAGTCTGTATAATCAAAGGGAAAATCTCACACATTATAAAGCAGAGAGAAGTAGAAATTAAGAGATATTTTTCAAATTATAAAGAAAAATCCAGGGAATGTAAAGTGTAGATATTAAGATAAAGTTAAACTTTATAGTAACTAAAATGTTTGCATTGATCTAAGAGTAGGCGGGCAGAAAAAAATACAACGTGATTTAAATCTTAAAATATGTACATAGTCCATATAGACAAAAGACAGCATTTAAATCAGTGGAGGAGGTATTTCATAGATGGTACTTAGACTCCTTCCCCCTCAAAATGTTAAATACCCATATCACAATACTAGTAAACATCAGGTGAGTCAAACAAGTTTAAAAAATGAATCAAACAAGAACTAAAGAAGAGTATAGTTTTAATTACTCACTCTCAGCGTTAGGTAATCATACAGCAAAGGGAGAAACTATAAAAAAAGATTTTTAGAAATATCTGCCTCATAAAAATGAAATAAAACTTTATTGTTAAAATATGAAAGTCAGACAAAAGCCTGAACAATCTGTTGTGTTAAGAATTTATAAGAAAATATACTTTAATTACAGTGGACAATACATAAAACAACAGAACTAATAAACACAAAATAAAAAATAATAACAAAGGGAAACACAAAAACCCAGTCTACCTAACAGGAGAACACTTGAAAACTCATGGTTATCAGAACAATGAAACTTCTTATAACGATTAGATACCCATTCTAACCAATGAAATGAACCAAGATTTTAAACCACCCCCACTGCCACCGGCTGTGTGCTGTGAAAGGAATCCAAGGATCCTCAGGGGTGGATGATGTCAGCCCATAAAACTTTTAAAATAGCCTGAGTAAGCCCGCAATTTCACTTTGAAGATTTTATCCTAAGGGGGAAAATATCACAGATGTGCAAAAAGAGCCGAACGCAAGTACAGTCCTGATAGAATAGTAACAAGAGTCAGAGGGGAAAAGACTCCAAACATCTAGCACTAGAGAACAGCTAAGAGGGTTTGGCACCGCAATCTGAAAAATCATGCCCGTTCTAAAGCTCCAGCTGACAAAGATTTCAAGGCAGGGAAAGAACCCAAGTGCACTGTTGAGAGAACAGCAGGAACAGTGCAGCGTGTGCAACCACACCCCCGTTTCAGGAAAAAGGAAACATTATCTACTTAGGGATGTCAAATGTTTGCAATAGAAGATGAAAGGAGGAATGTTGTTTTTCTTCTGTGTGCTTTCCTGTATTTTCTAAGCTTTTCTCAGAGAGGCGGAAGTAATTCTCTAATCAGTATTGATAAATGCATTAAATGCTCATTCTGAAGGAGAATCTGGACACAAGGCCAAGTTGACCAATGCTCCCGGAGTCTCAGTGTGGGGCGGGAGGGTTCTGGGTGGCTGGGGAGGGAATCACCCCCACGGTAACTGAGGGTTAGTTACTGTGTCACAGGTCAGCCAGGTTACAGTTAGGACCCGGTTACAGTCAGGACAGCGAGATGGCAGCCTGAGAAACCCCCGGGCTGCAGAGGGCCCGAGACAGACGCCGGCTGCGGGAGAAGGGAACCATCACTGGGAATGTTCAGCGGCGCAGCGGCCTCCTTGGAGCCACTGGTCCGTCTGCTCCAGGGCCCCGATCACAGCGCCATGTATGAACCCCTGTCTGTGACCAGAAAAAACGCGAACTGACATTTCAAGACAGCGTTTCCTAGCAAGCGCATGCAGTGATTTTTTCCTTCAAAAACATCAAAGACTCCATTAGAAGTGTGTCACTGTATCTGATTCTCTCCCCTTCCTAAAGGCAGCAAGGAATGTTAAAAGGCAGCATAATAGAAAGCTTTTCATTTGGATCCATAGACACTCCGTTCCTCAGATAGGAAGGGAGTTCCACCTTTGAAGGTGTGGGCTCCATGCGGAGAAGAGCACAATTGATTCTCTGCCTCTGCTCTGCTCTGTCAAACCGCCGCTCCCTGCTTGTGACAGGAAGGAAGGAAGAGGAGCTCCAGGTATTAGCGGACAGGTGACTTGGGCTCATCTGCAGAATTATGCTAACAGAGTCCATCCCAAACAAGGCTGATACCTAGCACAGTGCCTGAAATATAGCAGAGACCCCATAAACAAGCTTCAATAAATAATCCCATGGAATCTACACTTGCTGAAAGGCAACTGGGATCATGCCCTTTCTTAAATTCCCTTTCTATATATTTAACTGCTCAGCATGTGGGCATCTTGAACTATACTCATTTTGAACATCCTGGGGTCATTCTGTGATGATTGGCTTCCTATGTGGGAAACACTACTCATCAATACAACCAAGTTAATGAGTTGAGGCCCCTGCTAGATTCCGTGTGCTCACTGCAAGGGCCTGTCACCTCACCAGCCCATCCTCCAGCTGACAGATGAGGAGCAGAGTCAGAGGCTGGTGTGAAGCACTGGCTGACTGGGGATCAGGGTCCAAGTTCCCTTCCTCCTCGGGCAAGGCTCTGTCAGAGCAGCCTTTCGTTGAGCTGGTCCCCAGCAGGTGGAGAAGGGCGGGGAGAACATAGCTTACACTTGTGTGTCAGGAACCATAATGCTGTGACTTTTTCCTTTCATCTTGAGTTAGTTCCCTTCTCCTGGGTCATGGCCATTTATTTCCAAATAATCTGTTTAAGCAATTAAAGCAAGTCATTCAAGTGGAGAAATTCGATGAGAGAGTATGGTGGTTTTGAACTACAGGGGTGGGTAAAAGTAGGTTTACAGTTGTAATGCAGATAAATAGTACATTAATAAATAATAATACAAAACAAACTCTTGTTTCACATACTCACAGCTGTAAACCTCCTTTTGCCCACCCTGCACGTGGTTGTGACTTAGAGCAGAATTGCCTATGTTTTCAGAATCTACATTTCTGGGCTTCACTCCTCACCCTCAATGATTCTGATTCAGTCCGACTGGGAAGGGCCCCATGAATTTTATTTTTTAATTAGCTCCCAAATGGTTGAGGAAGATGATTTGAAAAACAGTTTACCTGACCATGAGCTCCAGGCAGGCTGGCAGCATCTAATAATGTATCTGTTTATTCACAACTTTTAGCCTAATGCTTATCATAATTCGCTCCATAAATATTTATCGGATTGAATTCATGTTTCTAGGGATGTTATGTATCCCTTTAAATACACAAAGACAATCTAGTCATTGGGAAGGAATTGGAGGTAAATATTTGACATCAGCGTGTTATTGGTTTATAACAACCACAATAAAATGGTCTGCTCTTCTGATTTCTCTTGGCTGTAACTCTGCCATCCACCACTCTCACATGCTGTAGCTCAACAAAAATATAGAAAAAGCGAGGAGACCAAGATTCAGAGAGGCAGCAGTTTCCCTGCATCACACAGCCAAGATCCATCAGAATGTACAGTCTATGCTCGTCACCCTTCATCTTGGGAAGGTCACAGCAGGCACACTGGGCAGCATAACCATCACAGCCATGGGGTTCTATGTGATTTAAGCACCGCCTATAAGCTTTGTGATCATGGGTGCGTGATAGCTTCTCTAAGCCTCAATTTCCTCATCTGTGAAATGGGCAACAGTGGCAATGTTTTCTACTCTGAAGCTGCGAGGGGAGATAGGCTCACACAGATCAGGGTAGCTGTGACAGTTTGTGTACGGTGTTTTGTAAATGCCAAGAACTGCATATCTGAGTTGTCCCTGTGAGTACCACTAGTCTTTTAGTACTGATTTTCAAATACTTACTTTTTTCCAGTAATATATTTTTTAGTTTCAAAGTTTTAAAAACGTGCATCTTTATGCACCTATACAGTCCAATTATTTTTATTAAAACTATCATTTCCCAGCCATCTCCCAAAAAATCTGAAGGGGGGGGGCAAGAAAAAGAAACTGTCAGCTCTCCTAGAAATGAATTATCTAACATCCTAAAATAGGTTTAGTTTCTGTCTCCTGAAACTTAGTCTTCTTAATAAATAGTATCTCCATCTCTTTGCATCTCCTTTATTATCATACATGCCTGAATGTTGATATCTCTTAATTTAAAAATAAAATCATCCACTTTCCAGATACAGAATCAAAGCCACGTGACCATCCGTAGGGTAATGCAGAAAACATAACTGCACCTTCCCTGCTTTGCTATATGTGTCATGTCTTTCCCCACCTTTGACCTCCAATTCTAAGAGAAGAATGTGAATGCATCCTAATGACTATACTGAATCTTAATTAGGTTAATTAGGCAGTGTTCAGTTAGTGAATTCTTGAAATAACCAATGCCACATGCCCCATCTTAGAAACTATTTCAATTTTATTCCATTAGTAATTTTACTGGTTTCATTTTCTCTTGGAGAGAAGATTGGTTTCTCATTTGCCTTTTACTCTCATCCCGCTAATTTCCTTTTCCTTTACAGATAAATTCTCCATGTGTAGCCAGGTCTCTCTGTGGTCAGAGGGAGGATGGGAGTTGTGTTAGTCTAGGTTTTTGGGGGGAAGCTGAGACAGTGCAGAGAGACACCAGATTATGCTGCCATCTGACCCCAGTGGACCAGAGGGCAAGGGAAGGCTGGGTGAAGTGTTATGGACTGCTCTGCAGTCTAAGGCAGATTCGGTGAAGTCATGGGATGTCTTAGAGCCCAAATGGGTTAACAATCGAGAGTCCTGTCTTCCAGGAATGGGTCTGCCTTGGTATCCCCAACACTTCCCATGATGGAAGTAGTCCATAGTCGGTATCCTCTGGGTACTTACAATGGCTTTCAAATGGCAGCCTCTGGGACCCTCTTTGTAGCCGGACCTCTGCAAAGAGCATTCTTATGCCCACCACCTTGGCCCCCTATGAAAGAGGCATCTGATTGGACAGTTTTTGAAGGTCATTCCTCAGGTACCACATTTAATGGTCCCCACGAGGGAGGAGAGCAGGAAAAAGGGAGAAAATGCAGTGTTTGGAACGGGGCTCAAAAATAACATTCCCAGGAATTCTTCAGCAGCAGAATTTGTTTGCAAACCAAAAAATTTGTGGGATTTTTAAAAAGACCTTTCACTGGGAAGCCATGAGAGCTGGTAAGATTCAACCCCAGAGGCAGCAGCAAGGCCTGCCCAGTTAAAACAGTAAATAATTTGATTGAGATAAAGATTAATAGCTGAAATCATGTGAGTCAGTCAGAAGCACCAGAGAGCATCAATCTCCAAAGATTAATAATGGTGAAAGACAAGGCTGTGATAATCAGTTTCATAGTGATGAATCACGGGAGAGTTTAATGAGTGAATTTCAGGAGAAGAATTTCAATAGAGTAGACTAGACTTGGGGAGAGTGCAAATCACACGGCTAACCCTGCAAGCGGGCTGTCTGCCTGGAGCACACAGGGGCTGGAAGACCGTTTTCCTGTCTGCGTGCTAAATGCCGAAACATCACACAAATTGGTGTCAGGAGGTTGAATCGTATCTGCTGCAGCGAAACGTGACTGGAGCCGAGAAACTGTGCTCCCCACGCTAATTTAGAAGGCAGGAGAGCTGAGCTAACAGAATGTAATTGTGTCTTAATGTGCTCAAGGAGACTGAGAATCATTAGTCATTGTCTGAGGGACACACAAACTGATGTCACTGTGTCATACTTCAGAAAGTAGGGGGCCAGTGTCCTAACTCTTGTCTTTATCAGCCCATGCAGGCCTAGTCTAATCCTCCTAACACATTCTGGGTGGCCACCATGCGGCCTGGGAACAGAATGACAAATGAGCCATGGTCCTAGACCTAGGAGGACTTACAGTTTAAAAAGGAGAGGCAGACACGAGCACTAATAATGATAATATGGAATTTGTCCCAGCACCTGCTGGGAAGGAGAGCATGTGTTTTGGAGTATGGACTTGAGAGACAAACAGGACCCTGTTCTAGCCCTCCCTCTACCCCATATGGCTGTGGGGCTGCGCCAAGAACATCTGAGCCTTAATTTCTTCATTGGCCAAATGCAAAAAGCCGTGGTTTTCACCTCATTAAGTTGGTGTAAAGCTTAAATGAGATAAGGAAAGTACATTGTTCATTCAATGCCAGGCACACGGTAATGTTCTAGAAATTATAAGTAATGATTTTGTCTCATAAATTAATAACTACCTTAATGATACTATTATTGCTATACACAAAATTAAAAGGCAATAGAATGTCAGGAGAAATGGATTGTTCCTTTAAGGAAGAATGGGGCCAGGATGTGGATTAAAATGAGAGGAAAGGTTCAAGAGGGGAAGAGAGAGATAGTCAAGATGGGCCTGAATGGAGAAGAGTTTTCCAGATTCAGAAGAGAAGGGAGAAAAGTTCTCAAGGACAAAGCAGAGTATAAAACCCATGATGAGTTGAGAACCAGCAAGAACGTCAGTGTGGTGAGAGCAGTTTGTGGTCCATGGACTGAGGCAGGAAAAACTGATTGGGACACGAGAGTGAAAAGTTTTAAACACTAGAGTTCAGAAGAAGCCAAATGTATAGTTGGTGGAATTTTTAAAAAAAGAAAGCACTTAACAGTTCTAAAGCACAGAGATATTTTCAAGGGAAAGAATAAGAAAAATATATAGAAGAAAATTGCCTATTACATAATTTTTTAGATTTTGATGTTTTGTCAAAGCAGGTCTCTCCAAACAAAACAATACTCACTAAAAGCATAATTAAAACAAATGGGCTTGAATATTAGTATTGGCCCCAACGACTTAGTAATAGTGGATAATTCTATCTATGCGTTTGTAAAGTCAATGATATCACTAAGTGTGTAAGCACCTCTAGCCACACCCCCTACATTAAGAAGCCGACTATGATGACCATCTAGTAAGCACCTCTTCCATACTAAGGACTTTGTGACTTGTGAGTTCTATTATTTACTTTTGTTGATGCGGAAACAGAGTTCCTGAGGAATGCAGTAGCATGTGCAAGGTCACACAGCTAGTAAATGGGGCACCCAGGATGTGAACAGGAGACGGTCAGAACGCATCACGCCACGTGGACTCACCTCCCTGCCCCTCTCCTCCAGGACAGACAGCAGTGACAACCCCTTCTGCATGGCGCAAGATAGAATTCAGACCCCACTGGCTTCCCTTCTACTCATGTTGGGCAGAGTACATTAGACATTACTGTAATCCTAAGGAAACATTCAACTCCCCATAAGCTCAGAAGCCCCACTGTAGTCCTGAGGTTCCTGTAGGAAGGACCTTCAGAGGAAAATCCAGGGGCCTCGATTACATTTGCTTTTTAATTAATCGAAGGTGCTAATTTTCAGCTGGAGGCAAGTTCATTTCTCTTTGTGCTAATCTAATGGCCACCAGCAACTCCAGTGCTATTACAGCAAAAGTTTGGAATGGCTGTCAAGCTCCTGGCGCTAGAATGAATGCAGCGCAAATAAAACAGCTTCCCTGGAAGGCACGCAAATTGAAATAATTTCCACTGATGGTCTCTGCTTCTCTCAGTGAGAAGAGAACAGGGCTAATTCCGACCTAATCAGGCCACACTAACATCCAGACAAACCCGTTCTTTTGATCCTTTCATGTCTCTCCTCTGAAAATGAGAAGGAAAAATAAGCTTCGATTTCTTCCAGCAGCAGAGAAACAAACACTACAGGTTTGGGGTCTGAGAAAGTTATGGGTGTGCTTTCCTCTCTCTGGGAAGCTGTTCTGTCCCCAGGCCTTCTCTCCCTGCCCCTCCCCGCCCCCCATGATATAATTATTTCATAGGCGGGGGCTTTCTTTAACTGGAACAAAGACCATTATTTGGAAAAGGAATTAAAGCCATAGGCCATCTGTATGTCAGATCATTCAAGGAGGATGGAGTATAGGAGCTTGTTGTGTGCAGCCAGGATGTGCAAAGTCCACTGGGGTCACAGACCAACATGAAGTTCTTATAACCAAGTCTTTGGTTCCAAAAGACATCCCATAGGGGCCCCTCACTGATTGGCCAAAAGCCTGTAGAGGCACCTAGATTCTGAGGTTAAGAAAGGGTGGTGAAATCCCAGCAGCAAACAGAGGCACCTGAAATTTGGCCTTGACTCCAGACTCCATGGGTATTGGTTCACCTGGCATTGCCAATAGTCTTTAAAAATGCGCTCTTACTACTTCTTTTATTTTATCCACTATTGTAGTTTCACATGCCAACTCAAAATTATTGATGGGACTGCCTGTCCATGAGCCATGTGATTATTTCTGGGCTTGCCAGTGATAATATGGCCTCTATTCTTAATGGAATCTTAACTCCTAAAATATCACCTGTCTGCTCTGGCTGGTTTGCTCAGTGGTTAGAGTATTAGCCCTTGGACTGAAGGGTAGCAGGTTGGATTCCAGTCAAGGGCACATACCTCTGTTGTAGGCACGTGCAGGAGGCAACCAATTTATGTGTCTTTCTCACATCTATGTTTCTCTCTCTGTCTCTCCCCCTCCCTTCCACTCTCTCTAAAAATCAATGGGAAAAAATATCCTTGGGAGAGGATTAACAACAAAAACCTGTCCAATGAACCTACAGCATTTTGAACAAAGGACTATCAGTCATACTTTAAAGAAATTCCAGGACTTTTATTTGCCTCTAAAGCAATTCTTACCAAAGGAAGTTGTTCCTTACAGTAAACCTTCCCTTTAGGAAACCTTTCTATCTTGAGAGAAGGGACTTGAAAGGCTGCAGCCTTGGCTCTGAGTCTCTAAAGGAAAGACGCACTCAATTCTGTATCAAAAACCAGGAGGGGAGACACGCAGGCATCAAGGGGTTACACCTTCCTGCAGAGGAAATGCTTACGGAAAGCTTAGAAACAGCCACAATGAATCCAGCCCATCCACTTGTTAATGGCTTGCATTATTAAAAACATTACTTCTGCTTTTGCATGACAAAGAACATGAGCAATAATTTTGATAATAACTTTGTCTTTGATACACAAAGGAACTCAGTGTGAAATTTTAAAAAATACTATCTTTGGGGGCAAAACTGGAGATTAGCAACACACTGGGAAATGAGCTATTCAACCA
Source organism: Myotis brandtii (assembly GCF_000412655.1). NCBI lineage: Eukaryota > Metazoa > Chordata > Mammalia > Chiroptera > Vespertilionidae > Myotis > Myotis brandtii. The sequence goes on along the minus strand of NW_005360187.1, from coordinate 4,179,888 downwards.
AGGAAGAAGTCTGTGGTGCCTTTTTTAAATTTTAAATTTGGAACTCTAGTAGAAAGCTTGTGGAATGCTTAAACAGTCTGATGTCCATTAGAATGTTTAGTCTATGAACAAAATGTGAAACTTTTGATCAGAAAAAGTGTGTGTATGTGTGTGCGCGCGCGCGTGTGTGTATATATATATCTCCATTTACTCCCCCCCCCTTTACCATCTTCTACCTCCCCCGACCTACCCCTCCCTCTGGCAATCATCATACTGTTGTGGAAGATATTTTTTAAAACCCAGAAGTTTGTGGTTCGGCGCAATTAGGGAACAATTAACATGAATTCTAATGACAAGCTTGAGTTTTAATAACATTTTCTCTTGAATTGTCAAGTGACCACTGTAAAAGTGGGTTTCCAGTTGTGAGTATGCAAAAAAAGCAGTTTTTTCTTGTATTATTATATATTAATTATTGTATTATTTTCCATATAAATAATTGTAAACCTACCTTTGCCCAATCCTGTATTTATCAACAAACATTTATTGAGGATGTATTGCCTGATATTGAATCTAAAGGTACAGCATAAATAAGACAAATACCCTCAACCTCGTGGAATTTACATTCTAGTACGGGGAGGCTGATGCTGAACAATAAACTTAATAAAAATATGCTGTATTTCAGAAGATAAATGCTGTGGAAGAAGATAAATCAAGGCAGGAGGAATCCGAGGTACCGAAGGCAGAGTGCACAATCTAAAATAGGATGGTCAGGTTATGCCTCCCTGAGAAGGGGACATTTAAATGGAGACCTAAGGGAGTGAGGGAATTAGCTACACTGTCCATTGAGCCAGTGAGTGCCAAGCCCTGAGCAAGATGGGGAAGGCTGTGTGGGGAGGAGATTTGGGGGTTGGGGAGATCAGGATTCCTGCTTTGATCTGCTAGGTTCCAGGTCTACTAGACTGGAGGTGACATAAGACTTGGATATACAAGTCTGGAGTTCAGCAATGAGAACTGGGCTAGAAATAGAAATATGCATGTTCTTGGTGTAGAGATGGCATTTAACACCACAAGGCTATGTGAGAGCTCTGAGCAAGTGAAAACAAAGTGCAAGACTGCTCCCTGGGGCTGCCCAGCATTCCCAAACCTGGGGAAAAGAGGAGAACCGCAAAGAAGATGGAAGAGGTAAGCCAACCAAGAGCTTTGCTATCCTGGAGCCAACTGCAGACACTGTCTCAGGGAGGAAGTCATCAGCTGAGCCAGCTCTGCTACTGATGAATCAAGAGCAAGGCAGGTGGAGAATCACCAGTGCATGGCGGGTAGGTCACCAGCATAATGGTCTAGGCCTGCACTCACAGACCCTTCAGTTTTATGTAGCTTACTAATCTGAATATGGTTCACAACCCTATCTCCCCGGGGCTGCTCACAACTTGCTAGCTCATCTGCAGGACTGGCCTACAGAGTGTTTTGTTCAGTGGTTCTCAACCTTCCTAATGCCGTGACCCTTTAATACAGTTCCTCATGTTGTGGTGACCCCCAACCATAAAATTATTTTCGTTACTACTTCATAACTGTACAACCATAAAATTATTTTCGTTGCTACTTCATAACTGTAATTTTGCTACTGTTATGAATCATAATGTAAATATCTGATATGCAGGATGTATTTAGGCGACTCCTGTGAAAGGGTCGTTCGACCCCCAAAGGGGTCACGACCCACAGGTTGAGAACCGCTGGTTTTGTTGTTGTTATTGTTTTGTTTCGCCAACACAGTGTTTTATAAATGTGAAGTAACATTAAAGTGGTGAAATTTCATATTTAAAAAATACAGATTTCCGTGTTCTCCTAAGAACCTTAAAGCTCTCACTGGTCTGACCCAACACTCCCCCTATGCAGCAGTGACCAACTGGAGCTGTGGGATGCGAGTTTCCAGGTCACCGTGCCCAACAATTTGTCAGTGGGTGCAGACGAACTCCCACCCAACCAGCCTCTCCTGCTCACTTAACCCCGCTGGTTACACAACCACTGTAGTCTGCGATCTCTCTTTTAGGAAGTTTTGAAATGGAATCAGATCTCAGTGGTTCCTAAGGCACTTGAGAGATTTGCATCTGCATATGAAAGTATAATTTTTGTATAGTTTTGTATATGCATCTCAGTTTGGAAAACTTCCACTGTGGTCTGACAGATTTCTCTATACCAGCAGGGAACATTCATTCCAGGAGACTTTAAGAAGTGTTAAGTGGCAAAAAAATTTCCTGTTTAAATAAGCATGGGAAACATTAAGTTAGGGTTATTTTTCCTTATTTTCTTTACTGTGGGACATCTTTGCAGGCTTAAATGCTAATGTGTACTAGGTTTCTTCAAGAGTTTTGTCTTCTAGTGCGCCCCAAACCTGTCTGGCCATGGGCTGCTTTTCTGATGGATGAACACCTGAGAGATGAGAGACCCACAGGACACTCCAGGTAATGGCCTTTCTAGACTGGGACATCCATGATGGCTGGGACCATGTCATCTTATTTCCAGAAGTCAACAACTTCAGTAGCATCTAACACATCAATGTTCAATAATTGGCTGAATACATTACAAATTGGAGAGGCTGGGTGTGTCACCAAGGCAAAGCTGACGGATCCCAGATTTCACTCCACACCTGGATACAAGGGATGGAGGCCTCAGGTCCCTCACAGACCCGGCCTCCCAGGAGCACTGCATGTGCGCTTCCTTTCACTGCAGGCATAGATGGCCTAGCACAGGCGCAGGCCCTGCCTGTCCAACCGGTGTCATTTATAGACAGGTCCCTCACAGACCCGGCCTCCCAGGAGCACTGCACGTGTGCTTCCTCTCACTGCAGGCATAGATGGCCTAGCACAGGCGGCAGGCCCTGCCTGTCCAACCCATGTCATTTATAGCCTTGGGAGGGGCCTGCTCCAAAGGCCTTTGTGCAATTGAGCCAGTCACGTGCAGAGCACATGACCCTCCCCTCCACACTCCTGCTACTTCTCTTATTTCTCCCTCTTTGGCTGGAGCCAAAACCACAACATCACTTGCTGCTCAAACTGCTGTTGCATTAAATTGGGAGACAGTCTATGGCAGTAGCTGAGAGTGCCCAGCAGTAGGTGTTTGGCATTCTAGCTTTAGTACGTGGGAGTCTGACTCCATTTGTGGAGGCATGAGCCTAGATTAAACCTGCTGTGAGGATGAAATGCCAGAGAAAGGCACTCTGCTGGGAGCTGGGCTGAGCTGGCCCGCAAACATCTGTGTCTCTATGTCTTTTTGTTCCTGTGAGCATTTATGCAGCACTCAGCGCTCGCTATGTGCCAGGCGATTACTTTGCACATGACCCCATTTTACAGGTGAGAAAACCAAGGCTCAGAAAAATTTTACCCATCTTGTCTAAGTTCACATAGTTAGTAAATAGTAGGACTTGGGTTTTTACCTCAAGTCTTCCCTGATTCTAAACCACCCCCGCTGTTTAACCAGGAATTCTCCAACACACTAGAGGAGGCTTAGCAAAATCACATGGCGATGAGAACACACTTGTCCAAATTCTTTGAGATTCTCATACACAACTCCTTACAGTGTCCCAGACATGGGGATGGGGGAGAGCATATATTTTGCAAAAGATTTTGATATAATTTTGTCCAAACTGGCCTTGTGCCTTCTTTGTATTATATTTGTATATTTGTTTTTTCTTTTAGATTTTCACGATTTTACTGTTTACTTTTATACATTAAAAATGTATTATCTCTATAAGTTTGAAATATGTAATTTAAAAATAGAATGAAATTAAAAGGTGGTGAAATATTTTTCTTAAAATTTTTCTTTGCTCTTCATTAAAAGGCAATTACCAGTATAGTAAGGCATTAAAACCACATTACCAAGTTCCTGTGGGGTCTTATTTGGGGTGATAAAATGTTTCAGAACTTGTTAGAGATAATGGTCCTACAACATTGTGAGTATACTGAGTGTCACTGCTTGTACACTTTAAAATGGTTGATTTTATGCTATGTGACTTTTACTTCTCAAAAAAAAAAATTCTGAACCATAAAATTGAACCCAAACATATCCACACTGGAGAACCAACGCCGCTCCTGGCGAAGTCTCTGGCAAGCCACAGCCTTCGAGGGAACCAGTAGGCACTGTCTGAAACTCGGGGACAACAGCAGCTTCCGAGTGACCAGATGGCCTATTGCCTCTGGACAGTGGCTGCAGAGTCAACTCCTCTGGGGCGAGGAGAAGGTGCCACCATGAATGTGCCATAAGCACCAATTGTTAGCTCATTCAGCACCTTGGCTGACTCCCATTGGTGTCCTCGCCCAGTGGCCTTCCATGCGCACACGAACACCCACGTTGGGGCAGCTCAGGATGGAGCCAGCCCCACTAATGCAGCAGAGGCGGCTGTGGAAGGGAGAGCCTGGCCCCTCCTTAGCTCCCCCCAGACACCCCTTGAAGCATCACCCAGAGCCCCTTGTCTCCTGTGACAAACAGTTCTGACGGTTTGCTGCCCTCACACTCCTAACCCCAGGGCATCGCCTACATGAGTCTCATCTGAGCCCTGCTCAGCCGGCTAAAAATGCCATTACATAAACATGTTCCTCTCATCACACGCCACTCCGCACTTCCGATCACGCCCCAGGCACTGGTGTTTGCAGTTCAGGAGGGAGGGTGAAATGCACGTTGTCAATACTGCCCTGGGTGCCCAGGAGCAAACACTTACACCGCGCACCACATTCCATCCGAGTGCGGACTGCAATTCCAGGCTACGGGGCGGCTCTCTGCCCTGCAAGGCTAATCAGCCCACGTGGGGACGGAGGCCATGAGGCTGGCCTCACCAGCACTCTCCCAGACTATTTATATATTACAAAGATCAAAAACCACACAGAATGAAGGCGAGTACCATGAAATGTCCCTATACTTTAATTTCTTTCTGAAGGTCAAGGCTTCAGAATGAGGCTCACAAAGCAGCAATACAGCGGGCAAGAAACACACATTACAAGAACCTCTTCTATATCAAAAGGAAAAAAGAGGTCATTGACTATTTTAATGGGATCATTTCAGTCCGCTGGCCCCGGTGCTAAAACCATATTGGAAATGGAAAAGGAAGTGGGATCTTTCATATTCACTAATAATGTCCCAGCAGCAGTAAGACTGCATTTAGTCTAAAATTACACACTTCTGCAGAAGGCAGGTGAGGCTGTGAATAGGATGTGTCTTAGGACAGGCTTCCTCCATCCAGAGCCTGAGACAAACCTTAAGGCAGGTGATTTCTTTGGCAAATGAAAGCCTAGAGGAAGAGTATGGGGCCAGAGGAATGAGACAGAGAAGGGAGAAAGCCAACACAGAGACATGTCAGCCTTGCTGCCTGGCTGTCCTTGTGCATGGATGCTTGAAGCCCATGTGAGCGGGTTGTTGCAGCCATGGTGGGCTCAGAAGTCAAGAGAACATGAAGCCAGATCCACTACCAAACTCTGATGCCCACGGCCTTGCTGATCACCCTGGAGGAGCTCAGCTGCACTTGTGGGAAGACACCCAAAGCTTCACACATGAAGAAAAACTCCCTAATCCCAGCTTCTGAAGAAAGATTGCTCAAAATCGAGTCTTTGCTCACTTCTCTGACCTTCTTAACCATGGGATTAATTTTGACAAATAGGTGCTTTCTAGCCCCTTTACGTTAACCAAAAGAAGCTTCTCCATGTCTAATACCCAGTACTGGCTCCCATTTCAAAAGTATCAATATTGATTTTGGACAGAAAGGGCAAATACTCAAACTCTGCCAATATGCAAATGTTTATTCTCTCCTCTTCTTTAGGATAGCCTCTGATTTGCCTCCTTTGCCATATTCCTACTCCCCCAACACGCACAGAAATATTTATAATTCAAAGTTCAGAAGTTTGTCTGCTGTGCACGGGCCAAATGCAGCTCCAGAGGCCCACAAACCATAGAAGCCCATCTCGGGTCATAGCACAAAGTCCTGGGCTGAGGAGACCACCTGTTCATGAGTTTGGCATTTCCCCATTTAACTAACAAAGTGACAGTCTCGTGGAGATTCGTAGAAAACACATACTGAATAAATCTGGTTATTCTGCAGTAAGAGGAGAAATAGAATGAAACCCTAGCGATGTTGCTGAGGACAGGAAATTCTATGGTGGCTGTAGGTGTGGGGTGGAAAAAAATAAAGTCTACCTTTATATGTTATAGTTTCTTTAGGTTTCTTGACTGGTCAGTGGCTAAATTTCCCCCCTGGCAACCTAAACCTGTCTACCCAGCCCTTGGTTCTCGGCAGCTGGGACAGTTCCAGCTTCAACAGGCATCCTCCAGCAAATGCAGTGGTGCCCCCTGGCTTTGTCGTCTGGGATTCAAATGGTTCCAGGAGCTATCCTGACACCCAATCTTGGGTAGGGGTTTGATTTGAATGTGCTGTCAGTTTTGATTTTTCACATTACCTGCTCATGCTGGCAGAGAGAGCCCAGTAAACTAGCAATAAGTTTTCAATTCAAGGAGGTCAAAATAAGCCTCCCATTGGGTGAATAGCAGGGGCTTTTCCCAGCCAAGTGCAGTAACTGAAGGAACAGAGCTGCCCAAGGACACACAATGAAGCGGGAGAGCTGTGCTCCCCAGAGTTCAGCCACAGGACCCTACCCTCACGCCTCCCCTTTTGGAGAACAGCCTTGTGAACTGTCTGCCCAGAGATGCCCGACTGCTTGGCACAGAGAAACCCAGTAAGAATGCAGAGAATACCTGTCTTTTTTCAGAAACATTTATGATGCCGTTTGAGGTGCTAACAGTGCCTGTATACAGAGGCACTCAATTCATTTTTGCAGAGAAAAAAGCAATAGCTTCACCCCAGTAACTGGGTTTGTTCAGCCGTGTGCGACTTTCCCTCTCTGTGATGTAGGTTTGGTGTTTGCTTTTCTACCCAGACACTCAACTGCCCACAGCTCCAGCTCAAGTGTAGTTCACGGGACAAGAGTCTCCAGAAATACTAGTCTAACTGGAAACCACTATTAACAGCAATCGTTCCCAACAAGCAGCTTGGTGGGTTTTTCACTGGACTCTCCTGCATCTGGGCTAGCTCAATCATAGCAGTCAGGAGGGGTGGGCTATGCTCCCAGTAATAATAAACCTCAAATCTCAGTGAGTGCTAACCACAAGGTCTATCTCTCACTCATGCCACATGCTCTGTAGGACTTGTAGTGTGTGTGTGTATGTGTGTGTGTGTGGGGGGGGGGGATAAGGGGGTGGGAGGCTCTGTTTCTTGGAGTTACTCATGGCGCCTGGCTGAGGGAAGGTCCATTTTAACTAAGCTTCCATGTTCCCTGTTGCTGGGGAAAAAGGAACACTTCTTTTTAAATCATATTTTATCATCCAAAACAAGTCACAGGCCTCATCTACCATGGGTACAGGAAGCGTAACTGTCGTGTCCTGGGAGGAGTTAGTGAATAGAGCACGTGGGAACAGGCCTCATGACCAGGTGGCCTTGTCTCTACCTCTATCTGGTAGTTCAAGTCCTGTTGGAAACCACTGGGAAGAGCTTTCCATAGAGGAAAGTCAATGTGTTACAGTCAAATATGTCTTGGGGCATGGCCCAGAAACCCAGTTCTAAACGGTCAGGAAGCTCTTAAACCTCTATCATAGGTACTGCCCCCATTCAGTTAAAAATGAGCCCCTGCCCCATACCCAGAGTGAAACAACTCTAAATAAGCCTAACGCCATTTGCCCTAGTACTGCAATGGTTCTGACAGTTTTATTGCTCACTGAAAACGTGGGGATCAATTGCAGTGAGGTTTGATTAAGGGATGGGAGTTGGGAGACTGAATGAGCAGAAAGGCCTCTGTGGGTTCTGTAAGGAGAGAAGGTAAGAGAAAGAACAGTCAGATAGCAAACACCTTGACCAGGCTTATGCCCCCACCTGACCAGGTGGTCCCAGGGAGAATGCATCTCCTGTAGCCAAGCTGAAAGGTATGGTCCCTTCCAACTTTCCATGGATGATATAGAGTCTCAGAAAAGGTTGCCAAGACATAGCCCAAAAGCAGGCACACGCCATGCTCTCCCTGCCTCCTAAGGGAAAAGGAGCCACAAGTTCCTGCCTGAAAGCACAGTCAATGAGCTTAGGAGAGGGATGCTGCCAGGGAAATCTGATAGAGAAAGAGAGAGAAAGAGAGAATAATGTATGTGTGTGTAAAATATACACATACACACAATATTAAATATATTATCAATTGCATATGTTCCATTATATATAATATATTAGAGGCCCGGTGCACAAATTTATGCATGGGTGGAGTCCAGCCAGCTAGCCCTGATTGGGACCAATGGGGCAGGGCTGGCCAGGGGAAGGGGCCATGGGTGATTGGCTGGATGGCCCCACCCCCTGTTCGAACTCCTGGTCAAGGGGACAATTTGCATATTAGCCTTTTATTATATAGGAAGAATTATATTGAACTCTATATAGTATTGTGCTTAAGAATCCTGGGCTAATATTTCTTTCCCCTGGAGTAGCAGTTGTCAAATTACAGCCGACAGGCCAAATACTGCTGTTTTTGGATGGTCTGTGAGCTAAGAGTAGATTTTACATTTTTAAATTGTTGAAAAAAATTGTGGAAATTCATCTTATCTCTTGTCATATAAGTATCCATATAATATTCTCGATTTTTCCTCTTGGCCTGCAAAGTCTAAAATTCCAAACTAGCTCAGCAAAAATGTTTGCTGACTTCACCCTAGAGTATTAAGAAAGCAGATGGCTTCCAGGCACTGTCCCAGGAACACATTTATTAAGGGGAATCATTAAGGACCCATGGATGATGTTGCCTCAGGAGGCCACATTCTGTTGGTCATGGAAATTTCATTCAGGTCGACTATGATGGTGAGTAAAAGTAGAAAGTGGGAAAATGAAGCAGAAGATCAAGAGAAAGACAGTGAGGTAGAGAGAATCGCTTCAAATTGAATTTCACAACCAGCATGCATGTTCACTTCTTACTTTTCTTTATAACAGCTTTGTGCCTGAGCCTCTGAGCCTTGGCTTGTCTGTGAAATGGGGGGAATTAATATTATCTGATCTTCCAGGTTGTTGCTTTGGTGTACGTTATCAACCAGAACCCTAGAGCAGAACCCCCTTTGAACACTGAATGGGGCTGGAAAAATGGTCCTCCACTTGGTGGACCTTCTCCACAGTTAGTAGAGATGGCACCAATGTCTCATCCACATTGTAGGAGCAGCCAATGCTTAACTAGAACTTGGTGTCACTTTTTATTTAAATGTGAGAAGAAGCAGGTAATTAGTAAAGGCTTGGCACGGATGTCCTACCACAGCTTACTAAGACAACTTGGCATCTCTGACATTAGCAATTTCAATTTCATTCTCAATTAGGTACCAAACCATATATACTATAGAGTGGGCATGGTCCTGGAGGGAAAGGCACAGATCAGTAAAGAACTCCATTATTCTATGATCTCTCATCTTCCACATCCATACAACCATGCCACCATGGATCAAGCATTTTCTCTATTTAATGGCCTCTCAGTGATAAAAATTATAAAGATCCTGTCCTCATGGAGCTTACATTCTCCTGATAAGAGCAGACAAATGGTAAACAAATCAGCAAATAAATAAACAAGATCATTACAGATAGTGATGCATGCTGTAAAGCAGTGGTTCTCAACCTTCTGGTCCTTTAAATATAGTTCCTCATGTTGTGACCCAACCATAAAATTATTTTTGTTGCTACTTCATAACTGTAATGTTGCTACTGTTATGAATCATAATGTAAATATCTGATATGCAGGATGGTCTTAGGCGACCCCTGTGAAAGGGTCTTCGACCGCCAAAGGGGTCGCGACCCACAGGTTGAGAACCGCTGCTGTAAAGGAAGAGAAAAAGGTAGAGAGTAATTGGATGAGGTCAACTTTGGAAGGGTGGCCTACCATTTGAGTGTGACCTGAAAGATGAGCAGAGCAAGAGCCAGATGTGACCGGCTGCAGGGAAAGCATTCCAGGCAGAGCAGATTGCAAGGGCCCTAAAGTTCCAGGGGGTGGAATGCTGGAAGGAGGTGAGGAAAGGGGTGAGAAGCAGGAGAAAAAGGCTGAAGGAGGAGAAAGGGGTCAGATTATGCACAGCTGTGGTCCTGACACAACATAGAGCTTCATTTTGATGATTACAGGAGATAAGACTAAATATTTACTGTGGAGCATCTGTGGTCTGGTTCCTGATCTTGGAAGCTGGCTAAGGCAGAACCATCACCCAGAGGGACCAGGAGTCAGAGGCCCTTGCCAAACTATAGCTGGGGGGAGAGTGGTGCTGACCCAACTGGGGTAACTGAACCTCAGATCAAGCTTGAAGGGAAAGGGTGGGACCAGAAGTGAGGACAGAGCTAGAGTTGGGAGCTGAGAAAACACATGTAGGGCAGAAGGTAAGAAAAGACAGCACAAAGTCAGAGGGGCCAAAACTTTTTTTTGTTTCTGTTAATCCTACCGGAAGATATTTTCCCATTGATTTTTAGAGAGTGGAAGGGAGCACAGAGGGGGAGGAAGGGAGGGAGAGAGTGGGAGAGGAAGCGGGGAGGGAGGGGAAGAGGGAAATAAGAAGGGAGAGAGGGGGAGAAGGAGAGAGAAATATCAATGTGAGAGAGCTGCATGGATGGGTTGCCTCTTGCAGGCATGCACCCTGACCTGATCAGGCCAGGCTGGGAATGGAACCTGTGTGCAGGCTGATGCTCTAACCACTGAACCCCTGGCGAGAGCCAAACCTTTTATTCTGATTGTCTGGGTTTTCCTGGGGCTCCCTATTTTGACCCTGACTTGATGTTCCCTGGTCGGGTTGGCTGTGATTAAGGCACGATGTCCACCATGTAGGTAGAAATGTGCTGGATGCCATAAGAGCATATTGGAGGCCTAGTCACCTTCTGTATTGACAACTAAAATCAGTTCAAAATCCAGTTAGAAACCTGAGGGATAAGACACAGCGAAAGGACAACACAAATGTTGAACTACATGAGTGGCATGCTGTGTTTCTGCACGTGCTCTAGGTGGTCAGAGGAGCAGCCATTCCTGGGTGCCGAGCGCGCAGGGCAGACAGAAAAGCAAGCGGAATTTCAGAAGGGCTCCGAAGGTGGTGACAAATCCGAAATGGCAAGGAAAGGACAGGGAGTCAGCAAGCTGAGAAATGGGGTGGCCACAAGGAACGTCCCATATGAAGGCCACAGTGGTTTTCTCTTCTGGTAATTAGAGTATAGTTTTTAGAATAACATTTCAACCACAGACTTAGTTGCCACCATCAGCATCGCCTCCCCTTTCTGAGAAGAGGGAGTGCAGCGAGACTTTGCAGAGGAAAGAGGGGAAATTGGCTGTTCTGAAAACAGGGCACCTTCTTCTTTGAAACCTCTCACAAGGGGGGAAGCTGCATGATAATGAAAAGTCTTATCATCATTATTATTTACTTCAAATATTGGGCTCTCTCATAACAAAAGCTTCATTCTCTGTAATCTTATTGTTGTTTGGTGTCCCGAAGACACTGAAATTCATTTACACCTTCAGATCTGGATACAGGAGTGCCACCTGCTGCTCTCCTCTGTGGCTGGTTTATCCTATTAAGCTATTTATAGGGACTCTTGGTGAAGGTGGCGAGAATAGCAATGCCAACACCTCCTGCTTCCCTCCATCTGACAGCTGGCGTGTTGTCTGACAACACAAAGGGAAAGAAGAAAGGTTGCATATCAAAATATTTCGAAGGCATCGCTGTCAAACATACAGACCCACAACCTGGATAATGAAGTTGCATTGCATTGTCCAAAATGAAATCTTTCTCACCTGGGACAGTTTATAAGTTTCAGGAAAAGAATATGGCTTTCAACTCCAACATATATGCCTTTTCTTACTGTGTAATCACACACACACACACACACACACTTAAAATAATTATTTTGCCAGCAAAATCAATTCTGGTATGAGGGGTTTTTGTTGTTGTTTTGGGTGTGTGTTTTTTAATTTTACCATGCAGAATGAGTTAATACAGGTAAATATCCATCCAGTAAATCGTACTCTCACTGACTCTGATAAGTAAAAAATAAAAGCGCCCCCCAAAATACAACATGGAAAACTCCAGCTGGCTATGATGGGGGCTACCCGGCTAACCCTCAGGAGCACTCAACGTTTGACTTAATTGAACAGAAGCTCTTCCTTGCGTATCTTCTCCCCATTTGCCGGCCCTTGGGGTCTAGGAGCTGCTCAATATGTAAGCATCTTAGTACTTCCTCTTTTGTCTGAGTTTTTTTATTATCAAAACCCCACACTCCATGGCAGTGTCTCCTGCTGCTTTCCTTGTGATGAACTGACACTCCATAAGGAAAGGGCTTTTGTTAAGATGAATCCACCTCCTACTTTGTTACAGATTCTGGGGTGAAAGGGTGAGAAAGTTCAATGTTAGTAATGGAATCTTCAGCAGCGCCCCTCAGTCTCCCGGCCACTCTCTTCCACGGAACCTTCCCTTCTCCCGCCAGCCGCCACCTGCCTGGATGAGGACTGGGTATCCAACCACATATGGTTCTCACAGAGGCTGCTCCTGACCTTTCATTTGTGTAGCAGGGCTCCAGGGGGTGCATTGCGCGAATTAAATTCTCCCTCAGGAATTTGAAACCAAAGACACAGGTGCTGGTGAGAACTTTGGGGGAAGAGTTGGGGCACAGTGAATGGTGTCACATGCCAAAGTCCTCATGGCCTAATGACTTGAAGGCAAGTGGTTGGGAGTAAAGAGTTCAGATGTGCAGAAAGCATCAGAGAAAACCAGAGAGGTAGAGGCCAGACCCTGGAGCGCCGTGGTGCTGGACCATGCAGAAATCTAGTGTGCGATGTTTGCTGGGCTCCTGGAGGACCTCTGTGTCCTTACAGAAGAAAGATGGCCTTTCACCTTGATCTGCTGGAACAGGTCTCTGTTCCTTTCAACTGGAAGAGCCCTTACTCATAAGATGGCCAGTAGGCTACCTGAGTCAGAGTCCCAGGTGGTTGTTAAACATCACCCAGACCCCCTCAATCAGCAGATTCTGAAGACCAGGAATCCACATGTATAATAGGCACCACACACCCCACTGGAATCTGAAAACGATATTCCTTACAGAAACATCTTCAGAGGCATTTTGCCTGTGAAATCTTAGGAAAATATAAAGAACAAAATGTCAGCTAAAACCCTATTAAGTTTCCAGAACATGTCATGCTCACATTGTCTTTAAGCCTTTTGAAAGCACTGCAACGTGAGAGGTGGTTAAGTTAGCACACAGCAGCAAATCTTGGATAATTGCCCCTATTACTGCAGGGAGTCACAACTCTTCTCCTTGAGCAAGTGCCTGTTAAAATCAGCATCATATATACCAGACACTGTGTCACATGCGGCTTTGATCCCCCTTCCATCCACAAGCTATTTTGTGTCATAAAGAAGCTGCCATGTGATAACTGTGATGATTTCTATGCCAATTAAGTGAGAAAGGTGATGTCAAACTATTTCTAGAATCACAGAATTACAGTTTAGTCTTTCAACAAATGCCCATGAACTACTAACTCTATGCCTAGAATTCTGCTAGGCAAGAGGGATTCAGAAATAACTAAGATGCCAAGCCTATAATTGGGGGAGATAGGCCTATAATTTATTAGGTACTTTAGTAAGATGGCCAGGAAGAACTGTGAACACCAAAACAGACATATATGTACAATGGGGACATGGACACAGTGAGGTCATCTCTACAATAGGAAGGGACAGGCAGGGAGTCCTTCAAGATTCCACTTAAACACACTCTGGTATAGCACAGCCTACAGCAGCTGGGTGGATCTGTTAGCTTAATTCTGGAATTGAGAATTAGGAAGCATATTAGCCTATAGACAAAACAGGTCCCCTAACCTAGCTTTTAGGAATAAAGTATAGTTCCATTTGCTATCTTTTGAGTCTGACTTCTCAGGTTGATCAAAACTCAAGAGGATGTTATTGTGCAAGGTGAGGCAAAAGTAAGTTTACAGTTCTTATATGGAAAATAATATAATAGTTAATAAATAATAATATAAGAATAAACTGTTTCATGAACTCACAACTATAAACCTACTTTTGCCCCACTCTGTATATTGGACTCCCTCAAAGATCCCAGTACAAAGAAGAAGGTAATTAATTAAAAAAAATTCCTAGAACTTTCCTACATTTTGTTCATTTCAAGACATATTTCAGTGTCTACTCTACTGAAGACTGAGCTACGCTGAAAGATGTTCAGACCTCACCATTTAGCAAACAGACATGGACAATAAAGGTATGATGAAGGATGGCACTTATGTCAGATATAAAATATAACAGAGTGGCATGGCAGTATCAAGAAAAGAACAATGAATTCTGTCTCCCAGATGAGGCAGGTTCTCTGAAGACAAGATACTTGATCTGGACCTCAATATGAATTAGGACTTGAGACTCTAAATACTTAAGTTAAATGAGAAAAAATGTTAGAGTAAACAATCCTAACAAAGAATATTTACTGCATGAGTTAGCTTCTGCTATGTAACAAAACATAGTAGCTTAAAATGACATTTGTCATTTTCCATAATTCTGTGGGTTAGTTCAGCATTTCTTCTGGTCTGAGTTGGCTTGGCTGGGGCCAGGTGGCCTAGCAGACCTCACTCCCATGACCGGGGCCTTAGCTGGGATGGCTGAGACAGCCATGGACTTTGTCCTTGTAACCTCACATACAGGATATCCCTGGCTTGCTCCTTGAGGGCAGAGAGTTCCCAGAAGAACCAAAAAAATAATGGGATTAACTGAAAAATGGAGGCAGGGGCAGGAGGTGGAAAAAAATATGAAAAAAACACTAAGTGAGTCTAGCACATTGTCATCCCCATCACATGAAAAACCACTATTAGCCCTGGCCAGTGTTGCTCAGTCGTTTAGAGTGTCGGCCTGTACACTGAAGAGTCAAGGGTTCGATTCCCAGTCAAGGGCATGTACCTCAGTTTTGCTGGAACAGGTCTCTGTTCCTTTCAACTGGAAGAGCCCTTACTCATAAGATGGCCAGTAGGCTACCTGAGTCAGAGTCCCAGGTGGTTGTTAAACATCACCCAGACCCCCTCAATCAGCAGATTCTGAAGACCAGGAATCCACATGTATAATAGGCACCACACACCCCACTGGAATCTGAAAACGATATTCCTTACAGAAACATCTTCAGAGGCATTTTGCCTGTGAAATCTTAGGAAAATATAAAGAACAAAATGTCAGCTAAAACCCTATTAAGTTTCCAGAACATGTCATGCTCACATTGTCTTTAAGCCTTTTGAAAGCACTGCAACGTGAGAGGTGGTTAAGTTAGCACACAGCAGCAAATCTTGGATAATTGCCCCTATTACTGCAGGGAGTCACAACTCTTCTCCTTGAGCAAGTGCCTGTTAAAATCAGCATCATATATACCAGACACTGTGTCACATGCGGCTTTGATCCCCCTTCCGTCCACAAGCTATTTTGTGTCATAAAGAAGCTGCCATGTGATAACTGTGATGATTTCTATGCCAATTAAGTGAGAAAGGTGATGTCAAACTATTTCTAGAATCACAGAATTACAGTTTAGTCTTTCAACAAATGCCCATGAACTACTAACTCTATGCCTAGAATTCTGCTAGGCAAGAGGGATTCAGAAATAACTAAGATGCCAAGCCTATAATTGGGGGAGATAGGCCTATAATTTATTAGGTACTTTAGTAAGATGGCCAGGAAGAACTGTGAACACCAAAACAGACATATATGTACAATGGGGACATGGACACAGTGAGGTCATCTCTACAATAGGAAGGGACAGGCAGGGAGTCCTTCAAGATTCCACTTAAACACACTCTGGTATAGCACAGCCTACAGCAGCTGGGTGGATCTGTTAGCTTAATTCTGGAATTGAGAATTAGGAAGCATATTAGCCTATAGACAAAACAGGTCCCCTAACCTAGCTTTTAGGAATAAAGTATAGTTCCATTTGCTATCTTTTGAGTCTGACTTCTCAGGTTGATCAAAACTCAAGAGGATGTTATTGTGCAAGGTGAGGCAAAAGTAAGTTCTTATATGGAAAATAATATAATAGTTAATAAATAATAATATAAGAATAAACTGTTTCATGAACTCACAACTATAAACCTACTTTTGCCCCACTCTGTATATTGGACTCCCTCAAAGATCCCAGTACAAAGAAGAAGGTAATTAATTAAAAAAAATTCCTAGAACTTTCCTACATTTTGTTCATTTCAAGACATATTTCAGTGTCTACTCTACTGAAGACTGAGCTACGCTGAAAGATGTTCAGACCTCACCATTTAGCAAACAGACATGGACAATAAAGGTATGATGAAGGATGGCACTTATGTCAGATATAAAATATAACAGAGTGGCATGGCAGTATCAAGAAAAGAACAATGAATTCTGTCTCCCAGATGAGGCAGGTTCTCTGAAGACAAGATACTTGATCTGGACCTCAATATGAATTAGGACTTGAGACTCTAAATACTTAAGTTAAATGAGAAAAAATGTTAGAGTAAACAATCCTAACAAAGAATATTTACTGCATGAGTTAGCTTCTGCTATGTAACAAAACATAGTAGCTTAAAATGACATTTGTCATTTTCCATAATTCTGTGGGTTAGTTCAGCATTTCTTCTGGTCTGAGTTGGCTTGGCTGGGGCCAGGTGGCCTAGCAGACCTCACTCCCATGACCGGGGCCTTAGCTGGGATGGCTGAGACAGCCATGGACTTTGTCCTTGTAACCTCACATACAGGATATCCCTGGCTTGCTCCTTGAGGGCAGAGAGTTCCCAGAAGAACCAAAAAAATAATGGGATTAACTGAAAAATGGAGGCAGGGGCAGGTGGTGGAAAAAAATATGAAAAAAAACACTAAGTGAGTCTAGCACATTGTCATCCCCATCACATGAAAAACCACTATTAGCCCTGGCCAGTGTTGCTCAGTCGTTTAGAGTGTCGGCCTGTACACTGAAGAGTCAAGGGTTCGATTCCCAGTCAAGGGCATGTACCTCAGTTTCAGGTTCATTCCCTGGCCCTGGTAGGGGTGTGTGTGTGGGAGGCAACTAATCAAAGTGTGTCCCTCACATCACTGTTTCTCTCTCTCTCTCTCTCTTTCTCTCCCCCCCCCACTTCCCTACAGCCCCCTCTCCTTTCCCTTCCACTGTCTCTAAAAATCAATGGGAAAAATCTCCTCTGGTGAGGATTAACAACAAAACAAACAACAAAATATAAAAAATGAGATCAAACATTTAAACAGAACATTTAAGTCATCTTTGGATATGGATGTAGAAGAATGGTATGCACAGCTAGAAGACTACTCATTTAAATCCTATTTAATTTGTAAAAAAGAAAACACAAACTAAAGAAACTCCTTGCAGCTGAGAGCCAGAAGAGGTTCTTGACTGGCTGGCTCAGCAGCCAGGATGTGCTCAGCTGCCGTGTGTTGTTCATTCTGTTTCTGCGTGGAAAGCGGACGAGGGGTCCCAGTATCCGGCAGCTAAGCAGAGCATCTGCTTTGCTGGGTCATCTGGGCTGAGGTTGCACCTTGGTCAGAATGTTAGCAAACTGAGCCTTGTCACAAACTTCGTCAGGCCCTGAAAGCCAGTATCTGGAGTCCTCTTCCCATCCAGAAGGTGAACTGATACTGAATTGAATCCTTCTAGTGCTGTTACCAAATAAGCCCTTAAAAAACAACGAGCAAATGGAAAATAGAGTGTCTTTTATTGATTGTGATGTTTCCACTTAATCCCCCAGGGGCGCTTCTCCCCCAGCACATGGCCAGCAGCAAGGGCAGCGCCCACGCAGTCGATAGTTACCAGGAAATGGACAGACTGGTCTGCCTAATGGACCTCTCCAATTTCTTCCATTGGGATCCATTTTGGGATTAGTCACTGAACGGATTTTTCAATGCTTCCTCTAGATTTCGCTTTCTTTCAAAGCAATTTGGTAACTATCAGTTTAGCGGCTGGGTTGACCTTCACGACTAAGAACTTTTTTGAAGACACTGAGGTGTTCCTTTGCTTTTCTTTTTGAACCAGTGGTAGTCTCTGATTTTTGTAGCAGTTTATTTTTTCAGTATGTCACTAGCAAAGTACACACTCCCACACAACACTCCCCCCCCCACACACACACACACACACTTTATAGGAGGGAATTTTTTTATCTATGAACTATACTTTCAAAAAGAATGTTTCAACAGTTCCTCAAATGCTCCCCCATCCTGCCCCCTGCTTTAGTACCATTTCTAATAAATCTATTTGGGAATAAATTTGGATTTTTAGAAACATTGCAAATCACTTGAGTTTTCTCTAATTTTCCACATGACTGTGGCGCACTGGTCCAAACTAGGGAACCAGCACTGATTCATTACTGCTAACTAACATCTAGGCAGGACTGAGATTTCACCAGTTTTTCCATTTATGTCCTCTTTCTGTTCCAAGATTTAGTCCAGGGAACCACACTGCATTTAGTTCTTAGTTTTCTCTGGTCTGTGATAGCTCTCGGTCTCTGTAATGACCTTCACGTTTTGAAGTGCATCTGCCAGGTATTTCACAGGACATCCCTCAGTTGGAATTTCTACAATGGTTTTCTCCTGATTACCC
Organism: Myotis brandtii; assembly: GCF_000412655.1. Taxonomy (NCBI): domain Eukaryota; kingdom Metazoa; phylum Chordata; class Mammalia; order Chiroptera; family Vespertilionidae; genus Myotis; species Myotis brandtii. The sequence continues at coordinate 4,161,302 of NW_005360187.1, read as the reverse complement.
TCGGGTCATGGGTTTGGGGAAGAAAGGATTCAGAAGTGTGCCTTTCTCGTTCCATCACATCAGCAGCATATGCAGGCACGTTTGCCAGGTTTCTTCTCTGTAAACCATCTTTTTTAAAAGCAACTAAGCCTGAAATGTAGTATAATATTTAGGTGATATTTCTAAACACTGTGTTGCACAAGATTCTAGAATATAAGGTGTCACTATTGTTGGTCTCCTTAATAGTTGTCAGAGAGAAGCTGAATGGGAAGCTGGAAAGTGTTGGGGTGAGAAAGAAGGACAGAGAGGAAAGATGTAAGCGTATTTCAAATTAAGCTTTGACTTCCAAATTCTATACTAAAAAGTTCTTTCAAATAATATACTAATCTATGTTGGCCAACTGGATTCAGCCTCAAAACCCCGTTAGTTATAAGCAAGGCAAGCTGATCCACACTTCCAAACTCTTCAGTTATTTTAAATTGAAATTAGCAATTGCCAGTTTAAAGTCTACTTTACATTGAGAATATTGGTCTGTGTCACTGATTCAATGACATGGGGGTGGGGAAGAGCAGTTTAATCTATTAAAGATCATATTGATGTAGTGCCTAGTACAGTGATGGCGAACTTTTTGAGCTCGGCGTGTCAGCATTTTGAAAAACCCTAACTTAACTCTGGTGCCATGTCACATATAGAAATTTTTTGATCTTTGCAACCATAGTAAAACAAAGATTTATATTTTTGATATTTATTTTATATATTTAAATGCCATTTAACAAAGAAAAATCAACCAAAAAAATGAGTTCGCGTGTCACCTCTGACACACTTGTCATAGGTTCGCCATCACTGGCCTAGTAGATACAAAATGTTTCTTACCTATTGTAGCAAAATCTGCCCTGTGCTAGGCAGCCCGAGTCTCTCATCAGCTGCACTCATACACCTGGGAGAAATGCAGGGTCTCCAACCTACTGAATTAGAAGCTGCATTTAAACTAGATCCCCAGGTGATTCATAGGCACAATAAGGTTTAAACAGTGCTGCTTTAGAGAATATTATCCATCAAACCTTGGAGATGATGAAAAGAATATGTGGATGGACTTCTGGCCTTCTATCTTCAAGCCAATGATAATATATAAGTATTCAAAGCACAGATTGCTGGAGGAAATTGATTGTATTACTCTGGGAATTAAGTTAGTTGATATACCTTGCAAAAGCAAAATTGTTTCTTTGAACAGATATAATAGTTTCATCTTGAGGTGGCCAATGCACCAAGATATATCCTCTAACATAATCTTTTTTTAAAAAATGTGTAGAGACCTAACCAGTTTGGCTCAGTGGATAGAATGTCGGCCTGCGGACTGAAGGGTCCCAGGTTCGATTCCGGTCAAGGGCTTGTACCTTGGTTGCGGGCACATCCCCAGTAGGGGGTGTGCAGGAGGCAGCTGATCGATGTTTCCTCTCATCGATGTTTCTAACTCTCTCTCCCTCTCCTTTCCTCTCTGTAAAAAATCAATAAAATATATTTTAAAAAAAATTTTAAATGTGTAGAAAAATAAAGATCCAAACAGGACCCCAAAAGCATTATCCTAAAAATAATTGAACTACATTAAAATTAATGCATTAAATACTTAGGATATTATATTTACAATAAATTTAACTGATAATGTATTTGCAAGCTATAAAGAACTATAAACCAATAAGAAAAAAATAGACTCCAGTATTTAAAATGGGCAAAAGATATGACTCTTTACAAAAGACGATCTAAATGGTGCTACACAACTAAAAGGGTCTTAATCTCATCAGACATAAGGAAAGGAGTTAAAGCCACAAGGCCACACCACTACTACTCAACCAAATAGAATGGCTAAACAAAAAACCAACACAGTAGCTGCCATTACCAAGAGTTGGCAAGAATGTGGAGCAGTAGAAATTGGTACAATTTTTTTAAAAAATAAAGATAAATGTCTATAAAAAAGGAGATATTAAAAAAGTAAAGCCCCATTTATTGAATTTCATCTTATAACCAAGACACACAGAGGTCTCTGTCCCTAGGGTTTTAGTGACAAATTCTATCGTCTCTGTGCTCTGCTGCTACTTGTACTCCCAGCAGGTCTTCCAGACAACACTTAAAAAAAATAATTAGATGAGTTTTAAATGTGCCTCAGACCTCATTCTCTCATGAGCCTCAGACACACACCCCCATTCCTCCCTCACTGAGGGAATGCCTCCTAACATTTGGAAGAAGAATCCAGTCCCTGGGCTGAGACGCAATGTTTATCAAGGAGACATGACGAAAGTCACCCCAGAGACAACTTTTCTTATTAGGCAGTTCTCCTGGCCCCAGAGAAGAACAGCGTGGGCCTCGGCTCGAATATCCTGCGGACATCCTGCATTCTGACAGCTACAATTCTTCCTGTTTCAATTTCAATTCGTATTGATTTTCAAGATTCTCATTTCAGAGATGTATGCAGTCATTGTACTACCGTGTTTAGCAGTTTATCTGCGCTGCTTCTGTATGCTAGATTGATTCTTGCCACCGACACAGCAGCCGGGAGCACCAGCTCGCTTCCCAGGTGCCATCTCTGCTCACAAGCCATTACCCCCACATGCTTCCCCCTCTCACCTGATGAAAACGTTCAGTTGAGCCAATGCCCAGGAGGCTCACGTGTGGCAAAGAAGCAGTAGAATTTGGCAATGAGCTACTTTTCAGAAAAAAAGGCATGGATTAGGCAAAGTTGAATCTGAAGTGGGCAAGGAAAATGGAGACATAGCTCTGTATTTCTATTCAAAATGGCCAGGTCTCCCTGTGGGAAGACAGCGAGAGAACTACATAGATTTATTAAATACTAGAGGCCTGGTGCACGAAAATTCGTGCACTGGGGGGTCCCTCAGCCTAGCCTGCCCCCTCTCACAGTCTCAGAGCCCTCAGGGGATGTCCTAATGACTGTGGGGAGTGACCAGCTGATCAGGAGAAGGCACCTGCCCCCATCACCCCCTTGCTGCTGCTGCCTCTGGCCTCCCTCTGCAGGAGGCGACCCAGCTGATCAGGGGAAGGCGATGCCCCCAACACGCCTCTGCTGCTGCCACTGCCAGCCGCTGCGGCTTTGTCTGGAAGGATGTCCAGAAGACGTCCGCTCTAATTAGCATATTACCCTTTTATTAGTATGGATTTGCTTGGTTCTGGTTAGAGGTCACCTCTGGTTAGAGGTGAGCATTTTTAAATATGTGCACATAAACAGAAGAGATTTTAGGAAGCGTGGAGGAGAAGGCAAGGTAAACAAACCTACAAGAGAATGTGTTTCTTACTGGACAGTTTCTCCAAGGAAGAAATTCTAAGGCAAATAGTGGGATTTACTTGCAGTGAATTAAAGCATTCACAGTGAAGGCAGTGTAAGGAAAAACTGCTTCAAAATTTAAAGATCAAAACATTTATGGATTACAATAATTACTTTTTCTCTTTAGCCCAGTTTCCACTCTTTCATCTGTAGTGACTATGAAAACTGTGCTTCATTTTTGCTGGTGGTGTTTCCTCATGCCAAAACTTTTCCTCACACTTTCTTCTGATTCCTTGGCAACCCTTCCCAAATTCCATATAGCATAGAAGGGCTGTAAGTCACGGGCCTCACTCTCACCACCTAACTCAGTCCCCCGGGACAAATACTGCATGGGACATACTTATGCCCACCCCAAATCATTATTTATTAGAAATTCCAATTTAACTGGGCATGTTTGGGATATACTTACTCGTATACTAAAAAAAAATATTCATTGTTATCTGAAGTTCAAATTTAACACATATTTGGAATGCACTTCTATCAACACAATATTCATCAAAAGTTTATCTGAAGTTCAGATTTAACCAGGATCCTGTATTTTTACTGGCAACTTTACATTGCATCTCTCCTTCCACTGGTAGGCAGGTGCCCTATTTTCCTTATGAAATGTACCTGCTGCGCTCTTAATCCATAAAGCAGCAATTATCAAAGACTATGTGGGAATTTTGGCTGAGCCAAGTTGTTCTTAATTGGTCTGGGAGTAGAGTCCTTATTCTGCTTCATCTTGGCTGTATCCCGTGAGCAACCTTCCATGAGAGCACCTCCTTGAGAATAGTTATCACCCTGAGAAAAGATGCACACTGACTTAGGGAAGGCGCAGTCTCTGACTGTGCTCCTGACAGAGAATGGATAGGGCACCTAACCTCAGGATATTTCTACCACAACATGGAGACTGTGCTTTGGTTTAAAGAAGAGTCACCTTTCACAACCCAAAACGTGCCGGAGAAAGAGACTGTGGAACCACGCAGGGCAGGGTAAGTGAGGGCAGGGCTGACAGTGCAGTCACCTTTGCTCCTACCCTATTCCTGGGTGACCACTTTGTTCAAAAGTGATCCATTTCCAGGGCTGTTGACTTTGGGTGGGAGTCTGTAAGTCTGCGTGTAAGCACATGCCCAGGCATGTGTGTCCTTGGGGCAGGGAGTGTCCTAGAACTGCCAACCTTCTCTTTACTCTTATAAAAAGTCCATTGAGGCCCTCAGGGTTATAGTATTACAGGTCAGCTTTTCCTTACTCTTCTCTCAGCATCTTCTATTCAGAAGCATTTTATAATCCATACATGCACATCAGGAAGACATCCTGGGGCCAGCTCTCCAGTGGTCAGTTGGTGAAATTGGCTCAGCCATGTGAATTTTCTTGACCTGCTGTATCACCCATGTAGCCCCATACAAGGAGAGTGACATTTAGACTCACTTCTCATAAGATCCTAACGATGTGCATGGGGGATAGGTCTGCTAATGGGCTGAAAGTTGAAGAGTTTCCAGGTATTCTTTATGCAACACTGAGCGATGTGTTGCATAAATGAGCCATCTTACAAGTAAATCTTTAAGACCCTGCTCTCTGTGGCAAATTAGAAAGGCAAAGAGTTTACCTTTCCCCAGCATGTATTAAGGTACAAACAAAACAGAAACAGACTCATAGACACAGGGAACAGACTGATAGTTGACAGAGAGGAGGAGGTTGGGCGACTGGGTGAAAAAGGTAAGGGATTAAGAAATCAGATTGGCAGTTACAAAATAGTCACAGGGATGTAAAATCCAGCAAAGGGAATATAGTCAAAAATATTGTAATAACTATGTGTAGTGCCAGGTGGAAACTAGATTTATCAGGGGGATTACTTATGCACGCAATTCATGCAAGGGTAGGCCTTCACAGCCCTGGCTGCCTTATGGCCCGTTGCCTCATGGCCCTGCAGCCTGGACCTCCCTCTGCAGGGTGATCGTGGGGTGATGGCAGCCCCCCACCCCCCAGTCGCATCACACCCGCCTTGGCTGGTCTGGCACCAGTGCATGTCATAGTGTGGTCATCAGGAAGGTAATTCCGCTGTTCAGCCATTGGGTAGATTTACATATTACACTTTTATTATATAGGATGATTGTCTAACCACTATGCTGTATACCTGAAACTAATAAAAAATAATATTGAATATGAACTGTAATTGAAAGAAGTTTAATATATATATTTTTAAAAGGTACACAGTAGTGGGGAGAGGAGAAGGGAGCCAATTTGGAAAGATTTGCACAAGTGAAAGATTCACAAGAGACACATCATGAGCTCGCTGAACCTAGATGGCCCTGAAATGTGGACTTATAGAGCATGAAGAAACCTCAACTATTTATCAAAACCAGTTAACTGAAAAGGCTGGACTGGGACTTTTTCAGGCCTGGAGAATTTGATTCCTTTGAGAACTCTTGATTATTGTGCAAACAAATGGCAACATATAATACTTCAAACATTTTATAGTTTTAAATGCCTTGTTATCCTTTATTTCTTCTTATTTTTTAAAGTAAAAATTGAAATATGATTAATCTTATGTTTAAATGTGGAGACACATTTTTAAATGATTGGTCAAAATTTCCATTGTCACAGAGATAATAAGTAATATAAACTCCAGGTTTTCTGGCCTGAAACCTTTTATCCAACACATGTTAGAGACACCGTGTCCCATGCACTATTTTAGACACTTGGTAAATAGGATAGACACACTCCTGCCTCAAAGAGCTATACCTCTGCATTTACATGAAACAAGTTTAATTCACTATTCTGAGATACACAAGCTACTTCATATATCTTCAAAAAGAAGAAACAGGTAACATACGATATTCAATATAGTCAACACATACTGAATCTTGCATTCTTAATGGCCAATTTAAAAAAGAGAGATAAAGAGAAAGAAGAAAGGAAATGAAATTAGAGGCATGAGGAGAGGCCAGTAAGAGAAAATCTTCATGGGATAGGGCGGGGCGGGGGCAGAGTTCAACTGAATGCAGAGAGAGAATATTTAATACTCAGACACACTGACAAGATGGGGACAGCTGGGGACCTTCTTCTTGCCTTCTCCCCTTGTGGTACTCATGCTGTAGGGTATTCCCACCAGAAGTATTAATCTCTCCCACCAGCCCCTTTACCTCTAATTGTTCTTCACTCATAACTTAGATTTCTTTCTACTCTTACCCTACAAATCAGCCCTCCTAAAACTGTAAACTCTTTAAGGCTAGCATCCATTTCTGACTCATCTTACCACCTCTTAATCCATCTAGAATAGTTTCCAGCATCTATTAGGTCCTCAATAAATCTTCACTGAATTGAGGTTAGATTGAGCTTTCTCATTTCTAACTTACCACCTCGGGTAAATAAATCAGACCCCAACTCAAATAAGATTGATTTTTATATCCATCATGTCAAAAACTGTTTTATTCTAATAAGTTGAGTTTTCATCCAGGAAAGGTACAGCACTAGATTCTGGAGAGGATGAAATGGCAAACACAGTAAAGGCCCTTTAAGAACTTGCACTATGTCCCTCCCACAATGTATTACTCATGTTAATTCAGAACTCACTGGGTCAATCCTCTCTGGTGACCCAGGGACAAAGTTGACCATTGAACCATCAGGATTATCTCCATCTTCTCACCTGCCAATGAGCTTCACTGAAGGCTAAGGAGAGGAAACGTATGAGCCAAGTTCATGTGGGGTTAATACATGCCAAATGCTATGGGCTGAAAGTTTGTGTCCCCCACCAAATTCACATGTTGACATCTTAACCCCCGAAGATGATGGTATTAGTAGTTGGGCATGGAAAAAGATGAGGTCCTGATGCATGGGGTTAGTGCTCATATACAAGAGATCCCAGAGAGCTCCCTGGCCCCTTTCACCATGTGAGGATACACAGTGAGAAATCCAACCCAGAAGAAAGCCCTAGCTGACCATGCTGGCACCCTGGTCTTAGACATCTAGCCTCCCAAAATTGTGAGAAATACATTTCAGTTATTTATAAACTACCCAGTCTGTAATATATAGCAGCTCAAATGGAATAAGACACCAAATAAATGTCTGAGATACACAAGCTACTTCATATATCTTCAAAAAGTAGAAACAGGTAACATACGATATTCAATATAGTCAACATCTGAATCGTGCATTCTTAATGGCCAATTTAAAAAAGAGAGATAAAGAGAAAGAAGAAAGGAAATGAAATTAGAGGCATGAGGAGAGGCCAGTAAGAGAAAATCTTCATGGGATAGGGCGGGGCGGGGGCAGAGTTCAACTGAATGCAGAGAGAGAATATTTAATACTCAGACACACTGACAAGATGGGGACAGCTGGGGACCTTCTTCTTGCCTTCTCCCCTTGTGGTACTCATGCTGTAGGGTATTCCCACCAGAAGTATTAATCTCTCCCACCAGCCCCTTTACCTCTAATTGTTCTTCACTCATAACTTAGATTTCTTTCTACTCTTACCCTACAAATCAGCCCTCCTAAAACTGTAAACTCTTTAAGGCTAACATCCATTTCTGACTCATCTTACCACCTCTTAATCCATCTAGAATAGTTTCCAGCATCTATTAGGTCCTCAATAAATCTTCACTGAATTGAGGTTAGATTGAGCTTTCTCATTTCTAACTTACCACCTCGGGTAAATAAATCAGACCCCAACTCAAACAAGATTGATTTTTATATCCATCATGCCAAAAACTGTTTTATTCTAATAAGTTGAGTTTTCATCCAGGAAAGGTACAGCACTAGATTCTGAAGAGGATGAAATGGCAAACACAGTAAAGGCCCTTTAAGAACTTGCACTATGTCCCTCCCACAGTGTATTACTCATGTTTCTGTGTTTGACAGGGTGCGGTGCCCCAACCCCCTGATGGGCCCTGCTCTGTGCGTGACAGGGTATGGAGCCCCAACCCCCTGATCGGCCCTGCTCTGTGCATGACAGGGGGCAGCACCCCAACCCCCTGATTAGCCCTGCTGTGTGCATGACAAGGGTGGGGCCGCAACCTCCCCATCGACCCTGCCTTGAGTGTGACAGGGGGTGGTGCCCCAACCCCCCAATCGGCTGTACCCTGAACGTGACTAGGGGTGGCATCGCAACCTCCCGATCCGCCCTCCTCTGTGCATGACAGGGGGCAGCGCCCCAACTCCCCAATTGGCCCTGCTCTGAGCCCGACCAGGGGCTGCATCTAGGGATTGGGCCTGCCCTCTGCCACCCGGGAGCAGGCCTAAGCCAGCAGGTCATTATCTCCTGAGGGGTCCCAGACTGCGAGAGGGCACAGGCCGGGCTGAGGTGCCCCTCCTTCCCCCCCGAGTGCACAAATTTTTGTGCACCAGGCCTCTAGTCAATTATAATAAGTGTAGCACACTAATTCAAGGTGTAATAACAGGGGAACCTGGAGGTGGGAGGGGCTGTGACTGGATATATGAAAACTCTTCGTACTTCCTCCTATATTTTCCAGTTAACCTAAAATAGTCTATTATTTTCAAGAACAGCGCTATAATAAAAATATTTCATTTACTAGAATAAAATTTTTAAGAAATAAAAAATGAGTATCATGATTACAAGCCTGTGTTTGGAGGGGAAACACAGGGCCGCTGATCTTGGACATCTAGCCTCCCAAAATTGTGAGAAATACATTTCAGTTATTTATAAACTACCCAGTCTGTAATATATAGTAGCTCAAATGGAATAAGACACCAAATAAATGAAGACTGGAAGAGGCATAATATCAATATTGGCTCATCAATTATAATAAGTGTAGCACACTAATTCAAGGTATGATAACAGGGGAACCTGGGTGTGGGAGGGGCTGTGACTGGATATATGAAAACTCTTTATACTTCCTCCTAAATTTTCCAGTTAACCTAAAACAGTCTATTATTTTTAAGAACAGCGCTATAATAAAAATATTTAATTTACTAGAATAAAATTTTTAAGAAATAAAAAATGAGTATCATGATTACAAGCCTGTGTTTGGAGGGGAAACACAGGGCAGGGAGTGTGGCCTACAGTATTATTCTTGCTGTCTTATTTATGATAAATGGTGTGAATTTTGTGAGGCAAACATGTTAAGTATTAAAAACCTGCAAAAAAGATCAAACAAAGGAATATACTAGCAAGCAGCACCAGGTCATTGCATGGCAACCAGAGAGAGTGAATTTGGGGAAGCAATTCGAGCAGAGAAATAACACAAAGAACACGATAAAAGGTCACGATAGAAAGAGAACAATTGCAGGTGTAAGGAAAATATGTGTTAAGAGGGGGAGAAATGTAAAGAACTAAGAAATGTTTGCATTTTCTCAAACACCATGCAGTCAAAGGGCTTTCCATGAGGTTTTCACGATCTTTGGAGGGTGGAGGGAAGGAGACTAGAGCAGGCTGTAACTGGGCAACTTTTTAAAACTTTCCAGGGCTTTCTCACCCCTGGTGATTTTCTCTCACCCACTCTCAATGCTGCCTGCAGTATGAAGATTTTTCACTTTCAGATGGTTTCCAGGCACTCTCTGCTTTTGATCAGAAGACAAAGGCAATGAAATGAACAAAAACAATTCTGACTTGGTTCCTTCTCCAACTTCACCTCCATCCTGTGCATGAAGCCAGGTAAAGGGTGGGGAGAAAATCAATCTCTGAAGTTGGCCCTTCTGCAACTCTCTGCATTAGCTCAGATGCCCACAAATCTTTGAAAAAAATCAATAAATATGTGTTATAATCAAAAATAAATATTCAGGCTTTGTCCCTGGTTCCTGGCACAGAGCTCCTAAAACCCTTGGAATCTTGGGAAAGATAAAAATGTCTTTTGTATGCTAATGAGATAGCTGGTAGTTGGGGGTCCCTGGTAGGATGAAGGCTTGTCACAAAAAGATCAGGCATGATTAGAGGGTTGGAACTTTTAGCCCCCACACCTGACCTCTGGGAAAGGGAGGGGCTAGAGATTGAGTTCAGTAACCAATGGCAAAAGATTTAATCAATCGTGCCTATATAATAAAACTCTATAACAACTCCTAGATGACAGGGTGTGGAGAGCTTCAAAAATAGTGAATACATCAAGATGCTGAGGGGGTGACCTTTCCCCATATCTTGCCCTGAACACCTCTTTTATTTTTAAAAAATAATATTTTTATTGATTTCAGAGAGGGAGAGAGAGATAGGAACATCAGTAATGAGAGAGAATCATGATCAGCTGCCTCCCACACGCCCCCTACCTGGGATCAAGCCCAAAACCTGGGCATGTGCCCTGACCAGGAACCGAACCCTGACTTCCTGGTTCATAGGTTGATGCTCAACCACTGAGCCACACCGGCCAGGCTCGAACACCTCTTCTATTTGGCTCTTTTTAAGTTGTATCCTTTATAATAAACGGGTAATAGCAAGTAAAGTTCTTTCCTGAGTTCTGGGAGTTATGTTAGACAACAAACCTAAGAAAGGGGTTATAGCATCCCCTTAATTTATAGTCAGTTGCCAGAACTATCAGTGACAACCTTGTGCTTTCAACTGGCATCTGAAGTGGGGGAAGTCTTGTGGGACTGAGCCCTTACCTGGTGGGATCTGATGCTAACTCTAAGTAGACAGTGCTTAAGGAGAGACTAGGGTTTGTCACTCTGGGAAGAGAGCTGAAGAAATAGCTGCAAGGATCCCTGTGCTGAGTCCTGTTCCCTCACCACAGATACTATTTTTCCATGAATGCAATAGCTCCACCATCCAGACTCCCTGTTGCCCCACCCATGGAGCTCATACCCTGCTGAGGAGTCAGCTGCCTGGGCAGTGGTGTAGAGGTCCGGGCAGACTCAGGGGGTGTCAGTGACTGAGTTGTGTGGCTCTAAGATGGCCATTTAGCCCTCACATGTCCAACTGGGACAGAGCCCTCCCTTCACACAGCCCAATCTTAGTCTGTTCAGGCCTGATACACTCTGTTGACCTCACCCTGATGATTTCCTGAGATCCTGTTCCAACAAAACAGCCTGCAGGCATCTGGCAGGTGACAGCTAGACTTGGGATATTTGCTGAGTGGCCTCAGACCCAGCACTGGCACTGACTTTGAACTGGAATCAATCTGATGAACACCAACTGCCCCTACCTGATGACTGACAGAGAACATTCCTCATCCAACTCAAGTACAATCAAAGGCTCTTCCAGCGATGGAGTCTAACAGGCAGCCGGCAGGTGGAAGCAGGTGAAGGTGGAGCTCAGGTTGTTTTGGACCTTTGGAGACCTGCCCCTAGAGCTTAGTACTGGTGGAAGCCAGCCTTGTGCCCAGCTTGGTCATTCCCACATGCACCTAGGCACAGAAGAGGCAGCCACGATCTTTGGATCACTTTGTAGCTCCAAACAGGTTGCCCAGGGCCAGTAACAGGCAGAGTCTGACATTGTCCTGCATCAGAATACCTCCCAAGAAGCCTCAGAACAAACACACCCTGTGGCCAGCTTCAGACAACATCAGAGCAAGATTCAATGAGCCTTACAAGCAGCATATACAAAGGGGGATCACTGAAGGCACCAGAACCTGCTGAGGTGAATTCCTATGAGTATGGTCAGCACCTACACAGCAGTTTGTACAGTGGTTGAGGTCACTCCTCATAGTCAGCCAGGCTGAAGGTCGAATCCATGCATGAATAGGCCAATAGCAAACGCAAGCCATAATTACAAAAGGAGGGCTAACAGAACCCACACAAGGTACATTCCTGGAGCACCCAGCTCAGTGATCAAGTAGACTGCACCACTGGATCCCACATTACACCTACTACATGAGGCCATCCTCCCAACACTAAGGGACATAGCAAATCTACCTAATACATAAAAACAAACAGAAAGAGGCAGCCCAAATGGAGAGACAAAGAAACATGGCCCAAATGGAAGAAAAAAACAAAGAAGAAAAAAAAAAACAGAAAAAATCGCCAGGGGAGAAAAAGAGCTAAATAAAATGTAGGCAGACAATGTACTAGATATGGAGTCCAAAAAAAGATGGTTATAAGAATGCCCAAAGAACTCAGTGAGAATTATAACAGCATAAAAAAGGACATAGGAACCATAAAAAAGAATCAGTAAGAAGTGAAGACTACAATATTCGAAATGAAGAGTATACTAGAAGGAATAAATAGCAAGTTGGATGAAACAGAAGATCGAATCAGTGATTTGGAAGACAAGGTAGTAGAAAACCAATAAGAGAAGCAAAAAGATAAAACAATTGTAAAAATGAGGATAGATTAAGGGATCTTTGGGACAACATGAAGCATAACAACATCTGCATCATAGGGGCACCAGAAAAAGAAGAGTAAGAGCAAGGGACTGAGAATTTATTTGAAGATATAATGACTGAAAACTTCTCTAACCTAGTGAAGGAAAAATAGACACAAGTCCAGAAAGCACAGAGAGTCCCAAACAAGATGAAACCAAAGAGGTCCACATCACGACACATCATAATTAAAGTGGCAAAGGTTAATATTTTTGTTGATTTTTATAAATAGAGGAAGGGAGAGGGAGAGAGACAGAGAAACACTGACATGAAAGTGAGACATTGAGAGGCTGCCTCCTTCATGCCCCCTACTGGGAATCCAGCCTGCAACCCAAGCATGTAACCTGACCAGGAATTGAACTGGTAACCTTTGTTGCATGGAACAACGCCCAACCAACTGAACCACACCAGCCAGTAAAATGGCAAAGTTTAAGACAAAGAGAGCATCTAAAAAGCAGCAAGACAAAGACAGTAACTTACAAGGGGAATCCCATAAGACTGTCAGCTGACTTCTCAACACAAACACAATACAATATATCGACGATGTATTATAGAATCGTACACTTGAAACCTATATAATTTTATTAACCAATGTCACCTCAATAAATTCATAAAAAGTGAGCAATGTAAGGGGAAGGGAAAGAAGAGGAAGTAATTGAAGAGTTTGTCTCTAAATAAAAGAGAGTAGGGTGAGAGTTGTGGGGTGGAGGGCATCTAGCTGAACAACATATTCAGCTCCAAAAACTTCATTACAGATTCCCAGCCTTCCTGCAGGTGGACTGGTTCCCTATGTCTGGTTCTGGATAACAGACGTAGTGGAAGTGACCTGTGACACTTCTAGACTGAGACATTTGCTGTGGAGAGCTTAGAGATCACACATTTCAGGTAGCATAGCTATTAGTTGGGGCAGGGCCATTTGGGCTTTATCGTGTTAAACTCCTGAAATTTTGCTATTAATTATCCTTACACAGAAATTGGAATAAAGAAGCAGGGTACTGTCATAATAAAAACCATAATAAACACACAATAGTGTAGCTGTTGGGAAGCAGGCAACAAGGACCTGGATATCGGAGGATAGAGATGGTGGCCCACGTATGCAGGGCCGTGTGCTGTGCTTTCCTGCCATAGTGAAAACAGATGATTAGCATGTTGGTTGCACTGGCTGCATATGGCAAGATGTTGCTAGAAAGATGAACTGGGAAGAACTAGCCAGTTTACAAAATAGAGGAAATATGCAGGACCTCAAAATTCAGGGCCTTGCATCCCCAATGCTTAATCTCAATTTGATAAAATGATCAGAGCAAAGACTAAATTAAGGTTGTGGCAGGATGAATAAGTCTAGAGATCCAGTGTGCAGGCCTGAATACTGTAGTTAATAAAACTACTACTGAGCGTAGACTTCAGGTGCTCTCATCACACACCATGTGAGATGATCTTAACTAGCTTGGCTGTAGTAATCATTTCACTATGTGTGTGTATATCAAATCATCATTTTGCACAACTTAAATATGTATAATTTTTATTAATATGTATAAGTTTAAATCTATACCATGCTAATAGGTAGGAAATATATCTCATTATCATTTTTTTTTAAATTTGTGATGATGAACATGTTTTTCTTCTATTTATTGGCCAATTGCATTTCTTTTTGTGAAATGTCTCCTCACATACTTTGTCTTGTTTCTACTGAGTTATTCATCTTTGCCTTCCTGATGGATGAAAGCTACACATTAAAAACCTTAGGCTCTTTTCTGAAAAAAAAAGGGGGGGGCAGGGTAGGTGAAATGTGACTTTCCTGCTTTCTGTTCCTAAAGCCTCAATGTGTCTAGTCATTAATTTGGAAAGAAGAAAAAAGGATGAGAAGGCAAACACAAACCAGATTTGAGAACCGAGTCTGAAAAAGTTTTTGATTGTGGTTACTGACTCATGGAACATACTGGAAGCAACTATCAGAATCCAACTGAATTCTTAAGGGAAATGTATTCCCAAAAGGAACTGCATGCTGGGAGTAAAAAGCCTCTGTCTGAGGCCTACAATGACTATGCCCTCCCACAAACAGGAAGAAGACCAAGAAAGCTGTCTAGTTCTTGAGAAGGGGACGTTACCCCATGTCTACTTCAGTCATGGCCAAAGGAAAGAAAGAGGAACCCCCTAGAGGGCCAGGCCAGCGTTCACTGGAGAACAACGGACAATGGCACTCCTTTCAGAGAACCTGACCAAGGAGTCACCCAGGAGCATAGGATGCCTTCCAACATCTGGAAGATATCAAATTACTGGGGACCAGTGGCTGCTAGGGGACTATTTTTATCCTTTCCAAATAACAGGAAATTATTTGGAATGCCAATAAGTGTGCTTGCTGTGATTATCCGGTCCACCATGGAGAAGGCAGACACTTTGTTTTCAGTTCTCAGGTGAGGAGCCACATCCAGACCTGAGAGACTATTTGTGGGTCATGATCAAGAGATGCTGGACTTTGAGTTGGAAGCTTACCAAACATCCACCTCTGCATCCCACATCCACCACCCTACCAGACACTTGGGTTAGGGCCATGTGGCTAGTTTTACCAACATACTGTGACCCAACGCATTTCCTCCATCTCTCTCTATCTGTGCTCTCATTATGTGCCCTATGCTGATGTGTCATCACCAGCTGTGGCAACTATGAACTATGGTATTGCCCCACTTGCCTGCAATTTCTTCCCTGTTTCACTATATGTTGGGTACTTTCATTCATGCTACGTTTCATAGGGAATTGTCTTTGTAGTGGGACTAATAGATATAAAGAACTGTACTTCTTTTAAAGAATAGCTGTCCTTCAGCATTCCAGTGGTGTTCTAACAGCTGGGAAGGGATCTTGATTCTTTCCTAAAGAACCCAGATGGCTTGTCAGCTGGCTCCTTCCGAGTGTGCAGCAGACAAGCCCCTTTGTTGCTATTAGTATGTTGACTACAACTGTGGTTACCTGGTGACAGGCTGAAATTACACAGGCAGCAGTTTACCTTCATACCCCCCACCCGGTAGTCAATTTCCCAGCATAAGCCACTCTTCTAGTGAGGATGTAATTTTGATACGTGTTTAATTTCAATGTGCCCTTGTTTGACAGAGTGATTTTTCACCCTTTTTAGACGGTGCCATGCACCCCTCAATTGAGTTTCTTTTCCCTGCTGTTATAGCTTGTTCCTGCCTGAAATACTTCTCCAAAAGCAGTTAATTTAATTGCCACTGCACACGTGCACACATACAGACTGTTCTTTTCCTTTTTCTGACACACAAAGGAACTGTTTCAATGTTTTTATTTCCTATTTTGTTAAATATTTATACAGGGTGGGTAAAGTAGGTTTACAGGAGTATGTAAAACACAGTTTATTCTTTTTTTTTAAAATATATTTTATTGATTTTTTACAGAGAGGAAGGGAGAGGGATAGAGAGTCAGAAACATTGATGAGAGAGAAGCATCGATCAGCTGCCTCCTGCACACTCCCCACTGGGGATGTGCCTGCAACCAAGGTACATGCCCTTGACCTGAATCGAACCCGGGACCCTTGAGTCCGCAGGCCGACGCTCTATCCACTGAGCCAAACCGGTCAGGGCCACAGTTTATTCTTGTATTATTACTTAATAATTATTGTATTATTTATTTGTACACAACTGTAAACCTACTTTTGCCCACCCCTATATTGTGTTCTCACAAAGCAAACTTACATACATAGGTATGAAACTTATAATGTTTAGATATTTCTCAAGGGACATCTAAAGATAGAATTGACCAATAACTAATTTTCTTCTGAATTGAAATAGTCTACCATAAATAAGAAAGTGCCACAATTTGTAACCTACTATTAAGTTCTTTTATAAATGATTCCTGAAGATCCATAAAATCCAGCTTAGTGATTCAGCAAAGCTCTCAGGCCTCAGGTCTATGACCAGGTCCTAGCCCTACTACTAGAGAGCAATCAGTATTACCCTGGGAGGCAGAATACCTGAAGTAAGGTGTTGAGTAAATGATGTGCGCAACACACACACACACACACACACACACACACACACACACACTCACACACACAATGTTCCTCTTTTTATGGAATATATTCAAATCAGAGACAAAACTAAAAGGACAACCCATCCAAAAATCTTTTCTGATCTATATGTCTCATTCTCACTAGCAACACATATGCTTAGTCTCACAGCTAATTTCTCTTTTGCTCCTTTTTTTGAAGAGGAGGTGCTGGTTGAAAGAAAACATTTTCATGAATCTCCATGAGCAGGCAGCTGATGGACAGCCACTTCATTTTCCTGTCTCTGTCTCTCTAATAATATCTCCATTTGATTGTATCTTTGGGAATGCCAATAAAGAAATTTGTCTTCTGCAAAATCAACTTCAACTTTTTTTTGGTTCTAAAAAGGATTTTTTCCCTTTCCTCAATGTCCTATCCATCAATCATGTGTACCAAGTAACCTGTATACAGCATGCCTGGGGAGGGGATGTGTGTGGTGGGGTGGGAGTGTGGGGAATCTGTGTTTGTGTAAGTCAAACACGATGTGGGCCCCATGTGATTCAGTCCCGGTTCTGTCACATCAAAGAGATGCAGGCCCATCAGCCCAAGTACCTAAAAAGTTTCATCTTGCTACTCTCCAAGAACATTAATGGAACCCTAATTTATGACCCAGAATGATACTTAAAGTCCTCTTTCCTTTTATCTTCAATTCATAGACTCCACAACTACTCCAAAACCTCTCAAATTCCTTACTTTCAAGTTTTCACCAGAAGTTCTCTGTAATCTCTAGGCCACATGATCCTGAGAAAAAGAGATAGACATATGTCTACATAGAAACACATATACACACATGTATGCATGTCTAGACATACCACTCTTAAACATATATGCATACATGCATAATAAGTGTGTATCTCTATACATTTACACATGTGTATATTACACATAGACACAGTCCCCAAGTTCTGCATCACAGAATCTTATAAATTGGACCAGCAAAAGAGAAACCTTCCTTACAGTTGAGAAGAGGGGAAAGTGAGCAAGCTTATAAAAGGCTTATAAGCTTTTTTTAAAGAGCTGGGGGATGGAAAACAACACACACAAAAAAACAAACTCCTGTGCTGGTACACGTTTGTCCCCGTCAGAGCTATTCAGCCATCTTTCTCACTTTTTTTCTGTAGGTTTTCAAGCTACTATTTCCACACCAGTTCCTCCCTCCATGCCTGTGTAGCTCATGCTGACTTTCTACTCTGCCTTACCTTTGCAAGTATAAAGATATATGCTTGGGAATATAAAGATAATCATGCAAGTCTATGAGAAGTGCTCCTCAGGAGGAGAGTACAGCTGAGAGAGCCAAGCTTCCAGGCAAGAGGAGGTATCTCAAAGACATCTATCTCCCTGTCACTGTTTACATTTTACATGAGTGTTTGTATTTTGTCAATTAGCCTCCAGATCTTCATGGCTATCTCTACAGTTGGATTTTTGTCTTATTTACAGATCCCTCCCCAATCATCAGGAGACCTTCATAGACACACTGAGACCTATTTATCCGTTATCCAACATGAATTGTCAACAGGTCGGATACGATGATGACTAGCTGCACCAGAATGGTGTCTAGTTGGGGTTTCTTCTATGTATCTTGTAATAAGAGTAATCTCAAAAGCAATAACAATTTATCCATTCATACAGCCCACACAGCCTGCCACTGCTGGGGAGAGTCCCAACCCTCATGGGCTGCCCTTCATCCAGGAGCAGGGATGTCTCTGACTCTTGAAGCCATGAGTTTAATCCATCAGAATCTGTCCAGGACAATTATTTAGACCAGCATCAGCTCAAAGTGTTGACAATTAAAGCTCAATCCAGCGGTGCCACTCTACTGAGCTCACTGTGAACCAAGCACAGGGAGGCAGCTTGCCTTCTCCAATGAAAACATTTGTCAAGCTCACTCATGCAAGAATAGACAGAGGGCGGAGACTTTGGAGTTGAGTGCAAGCCTGGCAGAGGCCATATAGGGATGACAGTGAAGATCAGGGGTGAAAGAGAACACAATTTAGCAGACTCTGAAGGGAGAACCTTATCATGTGACTGGACCACACTCTGCAGATTTGGAAACAAAATTACTTGTAACCAAGGTGCCCCTTAGGTTAGCTCAATTGACTCAGCAGGGACTTAAGGATCTGGCATGAATGCTTACCTGGCCGGAAATCTGATGGGAATATAAAGATAATTCCCAGGCCTGAAGTCAGATAGGCTTTATGTCCAGCTCTGTCCACTACGAGTTGTTCAACAGTGGATCAGGGGCTTGCCTCTTCTGACCCTTGGTTCCCTCATGTCTAACATGCTTAAGACACTAACTGGTTACTTAAAGAGCTTGTAAGGATCTGATGTGTTAATACTGGGAAGCACCTTCCTCAAAGTAGGGCCTCAGCAGTGATGGCTGCTATTCTGAAGGGCCAGGCACTTTGACCCAGAGCGAGTGGCTAGTTCGATCCCAACAGGCAGTGTCACCCACAGGGTGCAGCCCTGTCTCTTCTCTGGGGAGGGAGTTCACTGCAAATTTCTAAAGGAGTCAAGCCCTGATGTTTGAATTTTTAGCAAGTTCGACCAGTGCGTGTGCATCTAAAGGATGAGGTATGGAGACCATGATTGGACCATCTTTAGTGCTGACATTATGTTGTCACATCTGATGGTCTGATGGCCTGTAGAGAGTCAGTCAGTCTCTCTCTCTCTCTCTCTCTCTCTCTCTCTCTCCCCCTCTACACACACACACACACACATACACACACGCTTTAGCACATTTTTTTGTCTTTTGGAATTTTTTCATTTAAAATATCCTACGTTTTAAAAATCCATGATTTAGAACTCAGAAATACAGTCCTATAGAAATACTTTTAAAGGGGTGTTAAATACTCAGGAACATTTCCAAAGTCCTTAGGTAGCCAAAATACAGTACTTTAGTTTGCACTGTTGAATTTAAAGAGCTTTTTTTATATGACATTAAATAATCAAAACTGAACATGGCATTAAAGGCAAAATAACACTAAAGTAAATGGCGCATCCCAATTGAGAACTGAGGACTTCTGAGCTCTCTGGCTCACTGCTCCTCACACCTTCGGTATTTGTTGTAAGTGTGAAGGCACAGCTAAGGACATGGGTCAAAACAATGGCAGGCGGTTTCATGGGCATCTGCCCACTCCCCTTCTGGAAGCTGTTTACCACTCTGAACACTGTTTAGTGGAATTGGTGGATTTAAAGACCCCTTTTAAAAAGAAAAGCTTTCGCATGCAAAGGCAATGCCAGCTTCCTTACTTGTAGATTCTTAGATATATAAAGTATCATAACCATCACAGCTCTCAGATAACTATAAAACACTTAAAATGAACAAAATTGCAAAAGCAACATAATTAAAATTAAATGAATGAAGCAGGATGTTTTTGTTAAGTGAAATTGTCACTTGCAATGTGAATATCAAGTGCCCTCTTGTGTGTCCTTGTGAATTTGATGGCTTTATATCAACTTTTTGTTTACAAAATTCCGTGGAATCACTTGCCTTCAGTCCACCCAAACACACGATAGATGTAAAGTCCATTTCTGTTCCTTTTGTCATGGATACTTGTTGCCCACTATTGGCTCTGGAGCAAGAGGAGACCCACAAACCCAAAGACTCTGAGAGAAGGTAGACAAGAGACCCCAAGACCTAGCCTTGCAAATGCCTTCTGCCTTCTGCAGGGGGAAGCCCCCTGGATGCACAGGATCCTGGCCAGCGTTCCATGCATTAAATACACAGTCATGAAGCTTTTTATGGAGATGTCAACAGAGGAAAAATGGGAATTTTACAATTCATTCATAGGAAGCAAAAAGAACAGCCTTCCTCCCTATCAGGAGAAAGAAAGTGCTGCCTGAGGCGGGAGGCCTGGTCAGGCACCATGCTAGGCTCCGGGATGCTCAGACCTGAGGCCAGCCAGGCCTGCATGGCCCAACACACTGGGACTGAGCACTTGAAAACCGAGCTGGTATAAACTGCAAAGGTCTATAAATGCAAAACTGACACTGAATTTCAAAGGCTTACTATGAAAAAAAAAAGAATGTAAAATTTTCAGTAATAATTCTTATACTGATTACATATTACAATATATTTTATTTAAGCCAACATGTTTAAAATGTTATCAAATTTAATTTTATTTTTAATGTGGCTAGTAGAAAACTCAGCTATAAACGTGGCCTGCATTCCATTTCTACGGGGCAGCGCTGCTCCCAGCGTTACTTGACTCCTCGCACTCCAATCCATCAGTGACCTGACCAGCTCCACTCCAGCATCCTTACCCCAGACACCTCCCCTCCTCAGGGCGCCACCACAGTCCAAGCCACCATTGCTCACACCTGGACAAAGGCAAGACACTTCTCACTGGCCCTGAAAGTCAGTTCCTATACAGCTGTCAGTTTGATCTTCTCAAGCCTTGCACGCCATGTTTTCTTTTGCTCAAAGTCCTTCACTGGCTTCTGATTGCTGTTAGAATAAAAGCGCCACACGCTGCCATGGCAACAAGCTCCACAGGATCTGCCCCTGCCTACCTCTCCCACTGTAACTGTGTCAGAATCTTCTCATCAAGGAACCAGCCAGACCGGCCTTCTCTGGGCTCTTCCAAAGAACCCACGCTGACTCTACCTCAGGGCCTTTGCACCAGGTTTCCCTTGGCCTGGAATTCTCTTCCTCCTATAGTCACATGTACGGCTTCTTATCATTAAGATCATAGTTCATATGATGGCTCCTCAGAGAGGCTGATCTTGACCTCCCATCAAAAAACAGGCAAACTTAGCTGTATCCTTGGGATTTTTCTCTGTTGCACGTATCAGTTTTTGAAATTTCATTCATGTGTTTACTTGCTTACTACATTTTTCCTACCCTAGAATGTGAGCTCCATCAACCAGCAGCCCTGATTATATGATTATATAGTTTATTGATCTTTTATTTGTCTACTGGTATTTCTAGTATCTAATATATAATATCTATAGAATGTGAGCTCCATCAACCAGCAGCCCTGATTATATAGTTTATTGATCTTTTACTTGTTTACTGGTATTTCTAGTATCTAACATATAATAAGATATCTACCTATCTTATCTATCTATCTAATTCAGGCCTTTTCTACAGGCCTGAATTTCCTGCCTATAGCATATATATATAATGATTAAAGTTACCGCAGAATTAAGGCTGTTTTATTCTGTACATTGGAGGAGGGTTAGAAATGTACCCAGAACACACAGTGAAGATTCCCTGGGCATCCAGTCCAAAAGGAGTTGCCTCATAAAGTAATTAAAAACCTTACTGTTTGAAACATCGAGTATTTTCCCTGTCAGAGCCTAAGTGAGAGTAGGAGGCAGGGGCTGTCTTTAAAGGAGTGAATGGGGAGTAAGGCTGGATTGTTTGTTTAGCCTAATGTAGGGCTCGCCCCCAGGATGGCATAGCGTCATGGGACATGATATCCCTGATTAATACCTCAGAAGCATGCTCCTGAATTTTTCAAAAACCATACCTAAATTTCTCCCCACCTATTCTTGGAAAATCTGGTTTAGTTTGAACACAAAATGAGAGTAATTAAGAATTTAAGATTTACAGTTTCAAATCTCTCATATTTTATAATCCTGAGGTCACTAAAGGTTCTGTGCTGGCGGTCAGTGAAACTGTGGGCCTTCTTATACCTTCTTACACTGTCAACTTTACTTTAAAATTCTGTGTGTTGAGGGGCAGTAATTTAAACTACTTTGATATCAATTTTGAACAAACATGGATACAGAACGGAATAAAATGAGAACGCTGCATGGCATTTTTAGCTAAGCACTGACCCTTTCAAACAATTTTGCACTTGGCCAGCTGCTCCTGCTACTCTCCCAACCCGACCCTCAGCAGTAATTTTTCCTCTTTCCAGCATTAGGGGACTGGAGGTGAAGATCTCAGAATCATTAAGGCAGTTATTCCGCCCAAAGCACGGCTGCAGGTCTCTCACCAGTGAGCCATATAGTCTGCCAATGTGGGGGGATGCGGTTGAAACATCTGACAAATTTAGAAAGCAGCGAGGTTCATTAGCAAGAAGGCAATTTAATTCTGTTTGCAGAGGGGTAACAAGAAATAGGCATTTTTATCTGCTCCTCGAAAATGACTTTAGATTTAGGCCACTGAAATACAAAGGTTCTACATCTATCTCCACCCCACTCCAGACAAACACAAACACGAAGCACAAAATATTTAAACCTAATAGTAAGATCATCAGACAGCAGATGGAGGCATCAAAATGCAAGGGCTGCAGTTTTCGTCTCCAGTTAAAGAAGCCACATGGAACCTTTGGGCCCAGGGAAGGTGCATCACCTGAGATCGTGAACCAGGATATGTGAGATGGGAACAATAAGAGGAGGGCACTCTGGCTTGGAACCCCAGCACCTGTGCCTGCCTGAGACTGGTCTACACGTGATCAGATCCCATCTCCCAACACTTATTCGCACCAGTGGAATCTAGGGCCTTCACTCCTCACATGCACCCTGCACAGTCTCCCTTACCACCATGGGTGGTGATGGCAATTTGTTGAGACTTCATTACCCACCACGGTTATGCCAAGAGCCCTACGTGCACCTTCTCTCAGGAGCCCTCACGGAGCCTGAGAAATGGGTGCTGCTCTTCGTCCCACTTTATGATTAAAAACACGGAGCCTTAGTAATGCTGTGTATACTTGTAATGCCTACAGTTTCTCTTTCCAGAGAGCCACACTGGAAGGGATGGGAAGGCAATGACCTCTCTTCTGTCTCTCAGTCCACAACCTTCTGGGTTTACGCAGCATGTCCAGAAATCCCAGCAAAGCCGCCCACTTCAGCATGAGGGACACTTCCCTGTGTGAAAGGTACCCCTTTGGGATCAAACACAGATTCATAGGAGCAATCCTTTTTGTCCTCAAACAAAGGACAGGGGCTCATTGCTGGGTGAGATTTTAACGCTCAACAGAAGGCTCCGGGAATTGTCAAGTGCAGTTGGATGTTAATAACATCATTTAAGCCAGGACGTGGCTTGGTGGCACAGCTAATTCAGACTGTACTCGCTTCGCCAGAACAGCCTTCAATCCCGTTTCACGTGATTTCCCAAACCCTTGAACTGCGCAGGGCTCTTCACACCCGCAGAGGCAGTAAGTGACTCTGGAGAACACTTGCAAAGTGTGTTGGCAGGAGTCAGAGAGACTGGCGGGGTGTGAGCTGTCCAAGGCCCTTCTCCTGCTCCACACCGCTGTGCTTGGTGTGGAGGGAGGCTGCCAAGTGGGGTGGCTGCAACTCCCAACAGAAATGACTTCTCAGCTAGTCTGTGAGTAAAGCCAGCATTATCAGGGGGGAAAAAAAATAAAAGTGCCTCGGGGTCACGGCCATGGAACAACACAGAGCTGAATCTCTCGCCTGCAATAGAGGTGGGGCCCCTGTTCATAGATCATCATATATGTAGACACATGAGCAACAATGTGCAAATGCCATTATGTGTTTCTTAAAATCATGCCAGGAATTTACCTGGTGGGTATGTGAAGTGTCTGCGCTTCAGGAGTGGAGATCTCTGATATCGTTCCCTCTCCTACTACCTCCCAACCATTTTTTAACTCAGACTTGCTAAGTCTCCTGAAACAAAGAGAGGCGGACATCCCACATTGTACCCTCCAAGACAAAGAGAAGCCCAGACATAACTACTCAGAAATTCATCATCAGCAAAGCCCCAAATAAGACTTTTAAAAGTCATTTCTTGTGAATACTTTATGGTAGTGGATTCCATAGCCTATAAAGAGACTATGTCCCATAGGAATTTATTAGTAGTCTAAGAAGAACTCTATGAATAAATTATACAAACTGTGAGACAATGTGTCAAAAAGGACAGAACTATTTGCTGAAAAATTCTGGTAAATCGACTTAAATCATGTACTAGGATGTTACCTGTGGGGTTAATAGAGCAGATAGAATTCACTCATCCAACAAATATTAAATGCTAGGCACCAGGAATAGAGGTAAACACCATTGGTAGGGCCCCTGCCTGGTGGGCTTTAGGCTGGAGGAAGAGGTGGTTAGCAGGCAGGGAACACACCTGGGCACCACTGGGATACAGAGAGTGCTGGAGGGGCTGCAGAGCCGCATCTTGTACTCACGTGCAAACTCTGCTCAACGATCATGTCTCTCTTAATGCTTCAGACTCTTCCTCAGGATGTAGCAGTGGACTTGCATTATCTTTAAAACATCAATCATTGCACTTAAGGAGCAGTGGATAGAAGCTATGAGATGCTCACAATGTCAGATCAGCCTAACCAGACACCTCAGCACAATGTCTTGAGAGGCAGTGAGACAGTAGAAAGAGAGCAAGCTTGGGCCTCAGGGAGACCTGGATGCTTCACCACCCACCATCCAGGTGGTGACATGTTAAATGGGAAGCTGTACCTACTTCAGAGGGTTCTTGTCAGAATGAGCTAATAAAATATAAAATATCTGTCCACCGCTGGCCACACAAAGTAGATATTCAAAGAGAGAGCTGTGATTCCCTTTGAGGAAAGTCAGTCTCTCACGCTTAAGAGGGACTGCATGCAAGATCCCCACAGGCTTCCATGAGGTGGGCTCGCTCTGGAAGCCAGGATAGGCATTCTCCTGTCCTTCTCCTCCTCTTGTAGAAATCAAGGTATATCTTTTCACCCCAAATTAAAAACTCAAGGCAATCGCATACACTAGCACTTCTCTGTCCTCCACTGCCTTTAACATAATAGAGAAGGTAGCGCCACTTCTACCACCTTCCCCGAGTTACCAGTTACATTCCTTTGATCAAGAGAAAAAAAGATGAGTCCTTATGTTATCAGAGAATTGCAAAGGTGGAATTTCTCTGTTGCTAGGGGGAGTGAGGGTCTTACAATGTCTTGAGAAAAACAATTTTCTAAGACTCACACGGGAGAATGAGTGATTTTTATTTGCATAGAGTTGTATCTCTCTGTAAAGCCACATTTCCCTGAAGTCAGTCCTGGAAAAGGTACAGCTGGGGGTTCAGCAGAGCTAAAAGCAAAGTCAGTGTCCAGAGTTTCTGTTCTGTGGTGGATCTGAGTCCAGCAGAACATTAGGCTAGTGGTCATCCATTAGTCCACTGTGTGGAGTCCACATGGCTGTGGGCCATCTCGGCAAATGAAGA
>NW_005360187.1:4110741-4135559 GCF_000412655.1 Myotis brandtii | reverse complement strand
CCGCCCCCCACCCCCGCAACAAGAGTCCCAAGAGAGCAAAAGGGCCCAGAGAAGGAACTCACTTTGTTCAGGAGCTTATGCATCTCAGATTCGTGCCCTTTCAGTGGCCTTGCCTATTCTGGCCAATGACCTGCTTCCAGGTGTGACTGACATGTAATCACCTTTCCTACGTCATTCACACCTTACTGGGCATGCCTATAACATTCAGCCTCCCTTTGCTCCTTTCCTGTTAATTATTGAACTGGGTTCATTAGAACAGCCTC
This sequence comes from Myotis brandtii, assembly GCF_000412655.1. NCBI lineage: Eukaryota > Metazoa > Chordata > Mammalia > Chiroptera > Vespertilionidae > Myotis > Myotis brandtii. The sequence goes on along the minus strand of NW_005360187.1, from coordinate 4,135,296 downwards.
ACTTATGCTAATAGGACAGTTGTAAAGTCTCTTAGGACCGGGGACAAGAGGAGAGAGAGTTTACCACAACCCCGAAGGGGAGACCCATGGAGAACAAGCCACCTTAAAATAAGCAGTTGCCTTTGGTCAGGATATGCTGCCAGGCTTGAGGCAGGGGGAAGGGGGACAGGGAACACAGCCCAGGATCCACAGCTTCTCTCCCTCCAATACCCTGCTGAGCCCCACGGAAAACCAGGAGGGAAGGGGTTAGCCCAGGGGTGGGCAAACTTTTTGACTCGAGGACCACAATGGGTTCTTAAACTGGACCGGAGGGCCGGAACAAAAGCATGGATGGAGTGTTTGTGTGAACTAATATAAATTCAAAGTAAACATCATTACATAAAAGGGTACGGTCTTTTTTTTTTTAGTTTTATTCATTTCAAATGGGCCGGATTCGGCCCGCGGGCCGTAGATTGCCCACTGCTGGGTTAGCCCATAGGCTCAGCCTGCTTGGGGCAGAGAGCTAAGAGAAGGGAGGGAAACGGATCTGGAGGGGCAAAGAGAAGATGACTGAAAAAATCAGCCCCTTTGTAAACACAGGGAGAGCAGGCCTTGGGGCCTACAGCCTCAGGAAGTGCTATCAGGCTAGAAGATACTACTTTTGTTTTGTTTTGCTTTCATTGTATTTATTGTTAGCTTCTATTTATGATAGATGATACTGGTTTTCCATTTACTTAGAGATAAAGTTTCCTTTTAGAATACATTTAAGGTTTTTTTTGGTTTTTGGTTTTTTTTTAAGTGAGTCCATTTAAAGATAAATATGAAGTAAACAGCAGCACAAATGGAAGGGAAAAGAGCACAGATAATGGAGGTGGTACTGGAATGACTGATGTCTGGGAACCGCCTCCAAGAAAGCAGGGACTATCAGAGAGCGATAGGATCTAGGCTGTGCTTTGGGAAGCTGAATGTGGCTGCAGCCACAAGACAGACAGCAGGGCAGATGAGGCCTTTTAACAATGGGGCTGCAGAGGCAGGATGGAGGGAAGAGGTGGAGGAGAAGGGTAGAATCAACAATATTTGGCAATTCATTGTATGGAGGGCAAGCAAGACATGAGGCAAAGATAATAGCTGCTACCAGCATTGCCTTGAAAAAGCATCTATTACCAGGAATATTAGACTGATGTAGGAAAACAATGTGACAACAATCGAGATCTGCTAGCAGGTAGAGTTTTTCTACAATTCATCTCCTGGGAGGCCGTCTGCTATGAGCGGAAAACAAGAGCGGTGTATCTAACGTGTGCCAATACCCGCTGTTGCTCCTGGCCAGCTGCGTTTGCTTTTCAGATTTGTAGCAGAAAAATTGGGAAGGTCAACCAGACTTGGCGTCCTGCACCAGGAGGGCAATTTCCTGCCTTGGATCAGCATCACAGAGGACGTGATTCTGTAACGCAGAGCTGCTTTGGGTGTTTATTTAAAGCTTTGAAGTAAGCCAGGAGATCTATTTCCTGAAAAGACTGTTTAGTTAGAAAAATGAAGTCAAATAGACATAATCATTCAAGTGTCACATAAAAATAATTTGAAACTAGACGTTAGAAACAGTAACAGCTCATCAAGGGTGAAACAGCTTTGGTTGGGTGAGGATTCTGAGACTAGTTGCTTACTTTGGATATCCTGGGATTTTTTTTAAAAAATCAGACACACAATGAATTTCTAGATCATGTTGCATTTGTATGAAAATTACCTTTAATTAAATTCTCAATTTCTGGTTCCCTGAGGGTTTTAAGCCTCATGTTTTCAGATGAGCAGGCACTGAGAGGAAGAGGGACTTATCCGATGATCAAGTCCACCCCAAAAGATACCCAGGGGAGTGTCTCCTGCCGTTCATGTCCCATCGCTTTGGCCGGTCCGGCTTCCAATGACTCCAGCAATTGGACTCATCATCAGTCCAAGAGGCCCAGGTGGCCCTTTCTCAGTCTGAGAGTCTTCATTTAAAAAGAAAATTCTGACATTAAGTCTTGTTACACCACTCGCCCCTCCCAGTGGAGCTCCTCTGCTTTCTGCCCTCCAGCCCCTCCAGATGCAAGAAGTGGCAGGATCTTTCCCCACTGGTTACTCTGCCCTTCCCCTTTATCATTTCTTATTCCCTTTTTAAATCCGAAAATGTCTATGCTTTTATCTGCTTCTCTGGTCCCCATCACCATAGTAACTGAAGACTTCGACAAGGCTGTCATTTTGACAGAGGCTCTCAAAGGCCAGGCTCAGCCTTGTGCCCTTCAACTCCAGTCCAGCACGAGACTTTCCAGAATCCTGAGCATTTCAGACCTAAATCCGCTCCCTGGTGACTGGGCATTGGGCTGGTGGCCAGGGCCTGCCCCAGAATGACACACGACCAAAGGTCTGTGGCCCATGTGGGAGAGGTCCCTACCTCTCCAGATGAGGAGGAAAATGAAAATGTGGCTGTATATTTGTGCACATTTAAAAGCATTAGAAAAAACCCAAAATCAGGAGTCATCCAGTGTCTGCAGTTAACCAACTCTGAGCCTCTGGATCTCAGTTTCCACATTTGCCAAAAGAAGGGGTTATATGGCACGCCACTGAGGGACAATTTATGCACCAGATCATGACAGCAAAATTCCAGGTTGAAGAAGTGACAGCAACACCCCCCACCTAGGATGGCAGATTTAGCAAATACAAACAGGATGTCCAGTTACGAAGTATTCACTATCTGAAACTCAAATTTAATATAAGTATGTCTGTTGCAACATTGGGAATATACTTATACTAAAAACTCACTCACGGTTTATCTGGGAATCGACCTTAGCTGGGTGTTCTCTATTCTGTCTAGCAATCCTCCCCTTGCCTCCACATGTCATCTTGGTGGATAGCTGGCAGGTAGATGGCTGAGCAGAAGATTCTCGTTCTCATTCCCTCTCACCCAATGTCCTGTTGGAGCTCCCAAGCCTCGGCTGAGCTCCAGCCTCAGATACGTGCAAATATGTGCATGCTTACTTGCTGCTCAAAATTCCTGAGCAATCCAAATATGACCGAGTGAGTGAGCACACAGTACGAGTAAGTACTGTGCACGTGCATTAGTAACACTAAGCATGAGAACACACATCCACTGTGAGGACAAAGGGGTGGTGAGTCAGCAGTCCTGCACAATGAAAGCCAGCCTTCCTCTCCATTCCAGCCCTCTCCAGAGTGAGGTGGCTCCATGCAGCTCTAACAACAATAGAACTACTCATTTACTTATTGAAATTTCCCCATGTGTCAGGCATGTGCTAGGGGTTTTTCATGCATTCATTCATTTAATCTTCAGAACAATTCCATAATAATGAAACTATGCTGCTTCCAATTTATAGATGGAAAGACAGGGCAGGGAGGCAAAGCGAGTCCTCTGAGTCCACACAACTCAGTGTAAGAATGGAAGGGCCACCAAAGGATTTTCACGAATAGGACAATCTAATTTTAAAATTTATATCTGAAAGCAAAGGGTCAAATATACCAAGACACTCCTATAAAAGAAGCAAGCCAAGGGTTTTGCCCCATCAAGTAAGAGGCTTAATGCTATTGTAATTAGACAGTGTGGAATATGAATAGAGGCAGACAGACAAATGGAAGAGAAGAGAGAGTCCAGAAACATCCCGATGCCTGTAATGGTTCCTGACTGGTCCCCGGCAGGAACCTGTACGGCTGACCTGCAGAGCAGGGATGAAAGGGGCTAGCCAGTAAAGAGTCAGACAGCTGGCTAGATGGAAAAGTAAAAACCACAACACACAAAAATTGAGTCCATTTGCATGAAGACCTTAAATGTGAAGAACAAAACTTTAAAACTTTGACAAAACAATAGACAAGATTTCTCAAACAAAATGCAGCACAGCACTAAGAAAGACTGATCCAATGCAACTACATTACAGTGAAGAACTTCTGCTCATAAAAAGAAACCAAAAAAAGAGTGAAAACACAGATAAGGCAGGAAGAGAAGGTAATGGGGAGGGCTCGGCCTCTAGATGCACTGCTCTCCACAGCAGCCCGAGACACATGGCTGTCCAGCAATGGAAGTGTGGCTAGCACAAACTGAGGTTTGCCAGAGGTATAAAACACATGCCAGATTTCAAAGACTTCATTAATAAAGTTTAATTGATAATATTACTATATTTGGATAAATAATAGAAGCTAAATTAAATGAAATAAAAAATTGTTAAAACCAATTATGCCAGGGTGGTTTTTTTTTCACATTTTTAATGTGGTTACTAGAATATTTTGCATTGTGTTTTGGCTTGCATTATAGGAACTATATAAAGAGCTCCCATGAGTTAATCACAATGAACAAAACTCAAAAGAGAAAGGTCATGAAAAGGTTTTCCACAGAAGAAACAAATAGCCAACTTGAGAAGATGCTTGACCTTACAAACAATCCAAACTAAGTACAAACTAAAAGTGCAATGAAACATCTTTTAAGCCATCAGATTAGCAAAGCACAAGAACGCTAACAACATCTAAGGTTGGTGAGGGTCTGAAGCAATGGGAGTTCAGATTCTTGCCCCCTTTGAGGAAAACCACTTGGTGTTAGGCAGTGAAACCAAGCATGCAGATGCCCTGTGCAATACACACTCGGCCCTGGTGTCCACCTGGAACTCCTCCTGTGGGTGACAGGAAATGTCACAGCAATGTTTTCAGCAGCATTTGTGACACTACAAACTGGAAATGGCCCGAGTTTCCATCAACTCTAGAGTAGCTACATCAGTTATAGTTGATTTACAGGAGGAAAAAGTATACAGAAGGTTAAAAAGGAATGAACAGAAGCTACATGAAGTCAAAAAAATACAGATATGTGGAGACAGGTATCTCTTGAAGATGAAACGATCACAGAAAACTCGGGGGGCACCCCCTCTGTGAGGGCGCAGGGAGGCGGCGTGACTAGGCTAGAAGGCGTCAGTCACGTTCTATTTCTTAAACTGGGTGGTGTAAACATACACTGTTTATCCTGATTTCAACGTGTGCTATTTCACAACTTAAAGGATTTCAAAAAGGGAAAAAGAAAAGCATTGCTCTGTGGATGTGTAACACTGCCATCCATTTGCCTGTTAATAATGATATCTTTAAGTGGGCAAGTTTCTGTTGATCATTTTCTACCATTTGGCTCATCTCTCTCATCTCCTTTTCTGTGTCATCTCCAGATTGCACAGGATATAAATTACATCCTTGGAAAAACAATAAAATAAGGATTGCTGCCCCTGTGTTTTGACTCATCTCAGTCACTTTCTCTGCAAATAGCACAGAACAGAAGGAAGCCGGGTGGGCCCTCCATGCCGGGGAGCACGTGGCATCCAGGAGCCCAGTGCCTCCAACTCTCCCAAACTCCCCCTACCCCCAGTCCGATCCTGCTCTGATTCCCCCATTTGCAGTGTCACAGTTAATGCCTGGTCATTGGAGACACTCTTGAGGACTTGTGTCCTCTTGTCAGGATTCTGAGAGATGCATAAGAAAATAAAAAGGCAGACTTGTGGCTATATGTTCAGAGTGGCCAGGTTTCACAGATGGTTCTGCAGGCCTCAACCCAAACCAAGGTGAGGGCATCACTACAGCACATTTAGGCGGCCTGAAAACTGGACCTCTATCCTGGTCCCCAGCACAATAAGATTAAAAAAAAAATAAGTCAAACAACCTTAGCAGGTATTTCCCCTCAAACTATTTAATTTATCCATTCCCCTCAGAAATGCCAAATTGAATCCTTAATGGAAATGTCCAGAATATCAGGTATAGCTTGTCTTCCTTCGATGAGAAAAAAAAATGTGTGTGTTTAAATTCTGGCACCTGCAGCATCCCTGAGTCATCTTCTCCTTGAAAACATCATTCCCTCCACCTGAGGGCAACTGAGGCCTTCCCTGAGCTGGAGGAGGCACTCTTAGCAGGGAGGTCATGGCACCTGCTGACCTCATCATTCCAGGCAGCCTCCCCTGTGGCTCCCAGAACCTGCTCCGTCTCCTCTAGGTGAGCCCCGACTCCAGGACAGGAGGAATCAATATACAAACCATTACTCTCATGGAGGAGCGGAACAATTACTAAAATCTATTCACCAGTAAATGTGCCCTGTCGTGTAAATCATTGGGTCGTTAACCTTAACAATGGCACTGTGCCGTCTCTATCCCATTCAATTAAAGTAGAGAGGAAGGTAATGCTTAAGAATACATTTTAGGCAGAGGAATATGCTATTATAGCATTAGATGCTCATAAATTAAACACCGCATTTACTTCCCTCCTTGGAAGAAGAACCCTGCACAGTAAACACAGGGTAGAAAAGAACACAGACTCTCTCGAGAGGACTATAGAGAAGAGAAGAATCTGAAGGCACAAGCAAGTCACCTACGCCACCCCTCCCTCTGGCATCGCCGCAGAAGTTCTGGGCCAGTGAAGGCCGGAACCGAACTGGGCGGTGCACTCAAACCACCAGGGACTTGGAGCTGGAGATGCCTGAATTGTACCAAAGGACAAACAGTTCCCTGCCTGCTCCCAGTCTGGCATGACTGCAGCTGAGCCAATGCCACCAGCAAGTGGAAGGCTGAGTCCTGACACCGATTCTCCATAGTCGGGAGGGAGCCTGCTCTTTCTCATGCAGTTTGAGAGGGGAGCACTCTCGCTCCATTTCTTCAGGGTTCCTGTTGTACTGATTAAGGGGAAAATACTATAACATTATGGTGTCGGCCACAAGATTAGATAGTACAGATACATACATTCATCGTCTTCACAAGGGGCTCTGCACGACGTTTCCCTGCCATCTTTTCTCCCAAAATCCCTCCAACGTGGCCACTTTCTCGCTACAACCAGCATAGTTTAATTCACAAGATATATGCGTTTTCTACTGCTGCCCAAACAAACTTAAGGGCTGAAAACACCGCAACTTTGTTACCTGGCAGCTTTGTTACCTGGTCGCAGTGCAAGGCAGGCCTCACAGGCTAGTGGGGGCGGGGGGCGGGGGGGAGCGCTGTCTGCACTCTGTTCTGGAGACTCTGGGAATAAACTGTTTCCTTGCTCAGGGTTGTTGGCAGAATTCTGTTCCTTAGGGTTTGCAGACTAAAGTCTCACTTTCCTCCCTGGCTGACAGCTAAGGGCTGTTCCCAGCTGCAGGAGACACCTGCATTTCTCAGCATATGGCCCCTTCCCACTTCTAACCAGCAGCAGTGGCCAACCCTCTCTCAGGCTTCAGTCGCTCCTGGCTCTCTTTACTTGAGGAACTCTACATTTAGCAGGAAAGGGTTTCTGCTGTTTAAGGATTTACCTGATTTGATCAGGTTCAGCCAGATAATCCAGGGCAGGGGTCCTCAAACTTTTTAAACAGGGAGCCAGTTCACTGTCCCTCAGACCATTGGAGGGCCTGACTGATCTCAGAGGTCAGCTCAGGCCTGGAACCAGGGTGCCACAGACACTGCCGTGCCCATCCCATCCCTTCTGCATCCACCTTTGCAGGACCTGCTGGTGGAAGGAGAACTGAGAAGATCTAGGGCAGGGGTCCTCAAACTTTTTAAACAGGGGGCCAGTTCACTGTCCCTCAGACCGTTGGAGGGCCGGACTATAGGTTTAAAAAAAACTATGAACAAATTCCTATGCACACTGCACTTATCTTATTTTGAAGTAAAAAAACAAAATGGGAACAAATACAATATTTGTATTTGCATGTGGCCCGCGGGCCATAGTTTGAGGACCCCTGATCCAGGGTAACCTCACCATCTCACGACCCTTACCCTAATTCTACACAAAAACCCTTTTGCCACGTAGGGTAACCTAGTCCTAAATTCCAGGGATTAGGGCATGGTCATGGGGAGCCACTGGACTCGACCTTCCATGTAAGTACAGGGCTCATCTGAGCCGATGCTAGGAATGAAAGGAGAGATGAAACCTGACCATCTCCTCCTTGTCCTTCCCCACCCCCTTCCCAGCACTTCCTTTCTTTACTTTGAAAGCAAAGCTTGGCTACTCACCACGTTCCCAGTCTTAAAAGGACGGCCTGGCTGCAGGTGTCTCCCTCGGGCCGCAGGAGGGCCAGTGTGTGCCTCTGCTTTCTCTGGGTGACAGGTTTTTCCAGCATCTGCTCCGTGCGTCCCACACAGTCTCACAGAAGAGTCACCTGGGCCCGTGACTAATCTAATTCCCAATCAGGTTCCGATGTGCTGCTGTTGGAAACCAGTTCGCCTGGCCTTCAGTGACTTGCAGCCGGTGGTTTGGAAGGCTCTGCTGGCATCCCACTCCCAGCGGGCTCGGAGCGATTGAGGTACAAACGGGCCCCAAGGAACTCCACCCAGGCGGGTGCCTTCTAGTCCATAGGCTCCAGACCCCCAACTTATCCTTTTGTAGCCACAGGAGACTTGTCCCTTCCCAGCACCCGCAGGGTTACTTCTAGAACCGCAGCCCCCGAGGAGAGTTCAGGCAGGACACTGGGATGCTCTGGAATCCTGCAAACGCTCACTCCCGGAGGAGGAGTCGGCAGGAGGCAGGGTGATCTCGGGATATTTGTAGTCGAGGCCTCGTTTTTCTCATCGGTCAGATGGGGGTAATAACAGTAATTACCCCGGGAGGCAGTTAGGAGGATTCTGGGAGATGCCGCCTGCAAAGCACAGAGCTCTTTCCCCTGTGACCTCATCCGGGCCTGAAGGTTAAAGGTACAGATCATCATGAGAAACAGGTGGTAAAATGGGAACTTCAAACACGGAGAAGAAATGTTACGTTTAGGCAGTGTAGTCTGTTGGAGCTCCTATAACAAACTATCATAGACCAGGCGGCTTATCAGTACCAGACATTTCTCTCTTGTCCTTCTAGACCAGTGGTTCTCAACCTTGGCTGCACCTTAGAATCACCTGGGAATCTTTTTAAAATCCTGATTTCTGGGCCTCATCCTCCGGAAATTCTGTTTCTTTGTTACTAAAGTTGTGGCACCACTCCATAACAAAGAAACAGAATTTCCGGAGAATGAGGCCCAGAAATCAGGATTTTAAAAAGATTCCCAGGTGATTCTAAGGTGCAGCCAAGGTTGAGAACCACTGTTCTAGATGGAGGGGCCAGCAGACTGGGTGTGATGACAGCCCCTGCCCCGCACAGACTGTGGCCTTCTTCAGCAACCTCACAGGGTGGAGTGGGGACAGAGTTCTCTGGGGCCTCGAAAAAGAGAGCTAGGGCCTTTCTGAAGCTCCTCTCTCTTGATTGGATCACCTCCCCAAGTCCCGCCTCCAAATACCATCTCCTTGGAGATTAGGTTTCAACATATGCATTCTGGGGGAACAAACAGTCAGTGGCAGGCAGCCTATACAATTCTCTTTTCGTGTGAGTTTTTCTCCAAATTTTGAGTTAAAAAAACAAATAAACATATTCTGTTTTTTAAAAAAGCACAGAGCACCGTGCTTAAACACTGGATAAAGGTGACAGTTTTGTTATCACTGGTATCATTGTCGCCCAGTGTTGCCCCCAACCTGGGGGCAAGTGGCTTGGCCCCTCCAATGCGGGTTCAGCCTTCCCGCCTTCACAGGTGGCAAAATGGGAATTTCACCAAGGCATTTATTCGCCCTGGTGGTTTGCTTCATTGTCAAAACCTGAGGAAACACAGAAGTTATAGAATTGGGGGAAATGACATATGTACTATGTTTATGGTATTAGTTTTGAGTTTTTTTAAATATATTTTTATTGACTTCAGAGAGGAAGGAAGAGGGAGAGAGATAGGAACATAAATGATGAGACAGAACCATTGATCAGCTGCCTGCATGCCCCCCCCTACTGGGAATTGAGCCCACAACCCAGGCATGCGCCCTTGACTGGAATCAAACCCAGGACCCTTCAGTCCAAAGGTCAATGCTCTATCCACTGAGCCAAACCAGCTAGGGCTGGGGTTTCTTTTAGACCAAAGTTTGGCAAACTTTTTTTTTTTAATCCTCACCCAAGGATATGTTTTTATTGATTTTAGAGAGAGGGGGAGAGAGAGAGGGGGGGGGAGAAATCGATGTGAAAGAAACATGGATCAATTGCCTCCTATACTCAGCCTCACCCTGACCAGGGATTGAACCCACAACTTAGGTATGTGTCCTGACAGGGAATCGGACCTGTAACCTTTTGGTGTACCAGATGACCCTCTAACCAACTGAGCAACCCAGCCAGGACAACAAAAACTTTTTTTTATCAAGGGTCATATAGTAAATACTTTGGGTTTTGCAGAACATACAGTTTTTGCTTTAGACCAACATCTACAACTTTCAAGTTTAGTTCTAGTTAGAGAATCTCTATTCTGCCCCTTACTTTATTGTGTTTTACCAGATATTTGGAAAATTATTGTTCTTAAAAGTATATTTCAATAAATGTTTATATCCATGGACATGCCTGGAAATGTTTCATTGAAATTGAAGTTAATGCTTGGGACATTCTGAAACCCACAAAAGACAGTCCTAAAGGACCAGGTGTTTTGTTAAATAATGATTTCCCCTGGAAGATTTTGAAAACTATAGAAATGTGTGATTTTAGATAAGTTACCTTCTCTGCCCATCAGTTACCTCTTTGGTTAAATTCAAGGCTCTAGTTCTATCTATGTCATGAGGATATAAAGAAGTGAGTGTATAAAATAAAGAAGGAATATAAAACTCTTAGCCTAGTGCCTGGTACATCGAAAACACTCAATCATCACCATCGTCCTTGCCTATCACCATTAGAAACCCTCCCATCAAGAGCATTTCTTACTTTTAACAAATAAGTCAACATCTATAGAAAGAATCCTGTTTGGGGGAACTAAATAATAGTCTCAAGGTTAGAAGTGATTCAGTAAACCAATTTCATGGCTTATAATCTGCAGGCCCGCTAATTAGGTTAGGCTTAATTAACATAGAATTTTTATTTTTTTTAATGAATTTGAGCCACAACTTTTCAGGTACCCACAGCTCACTGCTATCTTGATAGGAAGTAGCTACACAATGCCATGTTGTCATTCTGGCCCTGAAGGCATTTGAGTATCTGACCTCTTGTCTGAATTTGTGATGCTAGGTTTTACTATTACAACCCTGGCTGCTCCTGCCATGATCTCATTGCCATCAATATATCTGGAGGAAGAGTCCTTATCTTTTCAAAAACATATGGCCAGTTCCCAGAACTAATGTCTTCCAAGGCTGCCAACAAATGATGTAATGAGACAGGTTAACTACAAAATGAGATGTTTCCTTCCTTCCCTGCTTGTAGCTGCCAGACCTCACATATAAAAACTGTTTGAGACTGTTTCCCACACACACACACACACACACACACACACACACACACACAGAGAGAGAGAGAGAGAGAGAGAGAGAGAGAGAGAGACAGAAATTTGTTCCTTTAAAAGTATTCATTTATTTTGAAAGTTATTGCTAATATCTAGGACCACGGGGTATTTGAGGACATACTCACAGGAGATTATCAGAGGAAACAATCATTGTGGGGTAACCTGACTTTGGCAATGGCTCAGGTGGGACCTGAGGTTTTCTCTCCCATGATCAGGGTCAGACAAAGAGGCAAATGGCAGAGGTCCAGGGTGCATGTCCCCATTGTATGATTTTCTGTGCATTATTCCTAAAATTGCCTTAAGGTGAGCAGATGGTGCAGCCATTCTGAGCCCACCATCACAGCAAGCAGGACGAGGCCCTGGCTGATACTTGCTCGGGTCTTCTTGGCCCTGTACCTTTCAGTTGGTGAGTACTCGGTGGGTGCTGGCGTCCTGGAGGCCACAGACTGGTCATTTGATGAATTCACTCCACACAAACAGCAGAGTCTAGAGAATAGTAACATTGGTAATTATAGTCTTAATGTGAGCAAGGAATAATAAGCAATATTTTTAGAATGTAAATTAGATTGTATCACTTTCCTGCTCTGAAATCTCCAATGTTTTCCTGTTTGCCTGAAGTAAAACCAAACTCTCTGTGAAGTCTAAAGGACCCTACAGGATCAGGCTGGCCCTTCCCTGCCCATCTCTCCAGTCTCACGCCCCCACCCCACATAACAGTCTTATTGAGATATAATTCATATCCCACCCAATTACTCCATTTAAAGTACACAACTCAATCATTTTTAATATGTTCCCACAGTTATGTAACCATCATCACAATCAATTTTTGAACATTTCGAGCATGCTAAAAATAATCCCATACCTACCCAGCCACTTCTCCTTCTCCTAACCTCATAGCCCTAATGATCACTGATCTTCTTTCTGTCTCTATAGATTTGTCAATTGTGGATATTTCATATAAATGAACAATATGTGGTCCTGTGTGACTGCTTCCTTTCATTTAGCACAATGTTTTCAAGGTTCATCTACATTGAAGTATGTGTATCAATACTTCATTCCTTATTATGGCTGAATAATATGTCACCATATAAATACATCATGTTTTGTTTATCCATTCATCAGTGGATGACATTTGGGGTGTTTGTACTTTTTGATATTATGACTACTGTAGCAGTGGACATTTGTAAATAACTTTTTGTGTGGCTATTCTCTTGGATATGTATGTACCTAGGAGTACTACTGCTGGGTCATATGGTAATTCAGTGTTTAACCTTTTCATTGATTTGGGGAAATTTTCAGCCATCATTTCTTCCTATATTCTTCCTGCCCTTTTTTTCTCTCTTCCAATATGCATATGCATAAATAACCTGGATTTCATAAAAATTGAAAGTTTTTGTCTTCAAAGGACTCCATCAAGAAAGTGATAAGAACTGTGTCCCAAGGTGGCTGCACCATTTTACATTCCCACCAGCAGTATCTGAGGGTTCCGATGCTCCACATTCTCACCTATACTAGTTACTACCCACCTTTGAGGTTAAAGCCATCCCCAAGCTCTCTTAGGGCTGCCTCCCTCCTGGAAAAAATCTCTGAGTCCATTCCCCGGAGCTGGTATCAGGGACAGTGAACCGTTTCTCTGAGTGACAGCCCTGCTTTAGGAGCAGGGTGCTGGGTGGGGTGGCTCCGATTCTTCCAGCCTGCCTCTCCTGGTGTGGAACCTCCACTTACAAACAAGGTGGGTGAAGGTAATAGGCCCTGTAGGGGAACTCATTCAGAGATGCAATGCGTCTCCAGCAGCAAAGGCGTCTGGGAAATGCTGGACTCTGTTTAACCTTCTGTGACTGTTTAACTCTCTGTAGCCTCAGGTTTGGCTGACTACCCAGAAAGCCAGAATGCCACCCAAAGATAAATGTCAGGCCCCAGGAAGGAAGTTAATGAACCTATAGTGTGGATAACTGCTTGACGTTATCTGTTAACTTAGAATGCATTGTTCTTCCTGGTGGCCTACGTGACTCCCCACTATATAGTTTTACTATTAGCCCCTTCATAAGAAAAGACCTTGTCCTGGGAGGGGGTGATGTCTGCTGGGCCGGCCAACACTGGTAGCAAGCAGTTGCTTTTCCCGTGTATCTACGTTTCTCCTATTATTAAAAGCTCTTATGAATTTGAATAGGCTACTTACTACCTCTCAGTTCTTCTGAATTGATCCTGAATTTAGACTTTTGGGTCCAAAAGGCCCCCTATTCTCAGCCTCTAACCTATGAGTGGGAATTGGATGGAGGAAGGGAGCCCCAAGATCTTGGCAATACTCACCTGAATTTTAACCTCTGCAACATGAAGCTATGGGGATGGGAGGGAGAGGATGAGTCCTGGCTCAAGTGCCATAGAAGCTCACTGTTCTTACCAAGATTTAACAGTGTTGCAAGCACTATATATATATATATTTCATTTTTACAACAACCCTGTGAGATAGGTACCATTATCATCTTCATTTTACAGAGCAAGAGAAGTGAAACACAGAGAGGTAAACAAACTTGCTTAAGGCACACAGCTAGTAAGAGGAAGAGCTAAAATTTGAACCCAGGCAGTTTGATTTTAAATTCTCAGCATTAATCACTCACTATGTTAACATATTCATTTACTTACTGATTTTATTGTGTAAATTGCCCATCTCAGATCTGAGCCATGATAAATGCCTCCTGGACTCAAGAGAGAAATGTTTGTAGCTCTGTACACCTGTAGGTAATAGCAAATACCCCAACAGTCATTAGAGAAATAGCAAGTAATCCAACTTATCTGTATAGCATGCACTATATTAACTGCTCTGGGTAAGCATTTTAAATTTTTCATGCATGCTTTGCACATCCCCCTTTAGTGAGTTATAGGATTTGAACTTCTTAAACTTGAAGTTTAAGAAACAATTTCTTAAACTTGTTTGGAACAATTTGTTGTTGGTAAAAGTAGGTTCTGGGTGAGGCACAAGAAGAGACTGAGAATTACCACAGGCAAAGGAAGGAGACTTGCTCTAATGAAGGCCACATAGTAATGCTGAACCCCTTAAACACTGCCATTCCTTTGTTCTTTGGATGATAATAAGTGAATGTCCTAGTCAATCTTGACTCTGAAATTGGAAGGAAGCACACAACCATGTGCCCTGCTACATATGTTCAGGGAAAATGAGTAGGTCATGCACAGGTCTGTCGTACTCATTGGTAAAATAATGAGAACATAGAATAATGATCCCCAAAGATATCCCCGCCCTAATCCTTGGAACCTGTGATTGGTTAGGCTACATGGCAAAGGGAATTGGGTTGCAGATGGAGTTAAAGTTGTGACTGGTGGACCCTATCATCCTGCATCATGCAGATGGGCTCAGTGTAATCAGAGTCCTTCAACATGGACAACGGAGGCAGGAGAGCCAGTCAGTGAGAGGAAGACATCACTACGAAAGAAAAGCACGAGAGGTATGACCTTGCTGACTTTGAAGATGGGGAAGGAGCCACAAGCCAAGGAATGTGGGCAGCTTCTAGAAGCTGGAAAGACTAAGGAAATAGATTTACCCCTGGAGCTTCCAGAAAGGAATGTAGCCCTGCCAACTTCTGGACTTCAGCCCAGTCCAGTGAGACCCATGTTGCACTATAAGACTGTGAGGAAATAAACTTATGTTCTTTTAAACCACTATGTTTGTGGTAACAGAAAACTAACATGGTCTGAGGCGCGGCAAGAGCTAAGAATGTCCTGCCAAGGGGAAGTTTATAATCTGCAAGGCTCTTCCTTCCTGGCTGAGTATGACCAGAGAGACCAGCTGTACGCTGATCTCGAGCATCCCTCCTGCCACTGGAGGACCTTTCACAGCTTCAGTGCAAAATCAAAGGCACAAAATACATTTCCTGTCACAGGTTGAACCTTCTAAATTGTAAGGACAATTTAACACAAAAACAAAATAACAAAGCCCCCGTTTCTGATTCAAGGAGCTGGAGTTCCTGAGACCTAAATTCTCTTCCACTTTGCCTAATAGACAGCTTTTGGGAAACCCTACGGCAGTGGTTCTCAACCTTGGCTGCATATTAGAATCACCCGGGAATCTTGTTAAAATCCTGATTTCTGGGCCCCATCCTCCGGAAATTCTGTTTCTTTGTTACTAATGTTGTGGCCCCACCCCATAACAAAGAAACAGAATTTCCAGAGGATGAGGCCCTGAAATCAGGATTTTAAAAAGATTCCCAAGTGATTCTAATGTGCAGCCAAGGTTGAGAACCACTGCCCTACAGGAATAGCTAATGGCAGAATCCTTTCTCTCTCGTGTGTGTTCACTCTGGGGCCAGTGAGATTGGTGTGGGAGAGCAAAGACTTATCCACGGGGGAGGCTAGAGCCCACAGATGACAACCATCCTGCTGGCTGGCTGCCCACAGAACACGTTCAGATAATGTCTTTGATCAGGTGCTGTTTGCAGAGGAAGACAGACTTAATGGCGGGGAGAGACTGCTGCCTTCTGACCTCGGCTGTGTGTTTTTCTCCGTCTCCTGTCGAGTTTAGTCCTAAGAGCAAACAATTGCAGATGAGCTGGTACATGAGAACACAAAGGACAGTCAGCAATGAGGGAACTCCCAGGTGAGGCTGAGTCGGGTCCTAGGAAATGTTCTCTCTTCTATCTACCCAGGGAGAGGGGCCTGTTTCCAGAGACTTTAAGGGCACATGCACGGACCGGGGTGTGGAGCCAGGCACTGCTGCGTGTGAGTTGTGTGATCCCAGGCAGGTTATTCAACCTCCAGGAGCCTGTTTCGTCTGTTCAGCCGACGTGGTTACACCTGGTCGATGAGTTATGCTGGGTGCTGCTCTGGGAAGGCACTGCAGCCAGCTCAGGTCAGGGAGGAAGCTGGGAGGGATGCGAAGATACACACAGAGCCTCACAACACCCGGAGCATGACTTCTGATGGGTTCTGGGTTCAGATTCTGGTTCATTCCAGAGCCCAACTACCTGGAGTCCATGAAACTTTTTTTTTATCCTAATCTCTTAATGGATTTCTTCTCCCTTCCCTGTTTTTCTTTTCTTTTCTCTTCTTTTCTTTCTTTCTTTCTTTTAACTGAGATATAATTGCTGTACAATAGAATACCTAAGTCATAAGTGCTCGACTCAGTGAATTTCTACACACACCTTGTAACCGCCACCCACATCCAGATACAGATGAGAGGTCAGCAAACTCAGGCCTGTGGACCCAATCCACTCTGCCATGGTCCTTGCAAAAAGTTTGATCAGAATATAACCACACCATCATTTGCATCTTGTCTAAGGCTATTTGAATAATTGCCACAGAGGCCCTATGGCTTCAAAGCCAAAAATCTTTAAAAAAAAAAATAATTCCTTATTGTTGAAAGTATTACATATGTCCCCTTTTTCCCCATTGACCCCCTCCAGCCCGTTCCCACCTCAGGACTTCAGCACCCTATTCTGTGCCCATGGGCCATGAATATATGCACACAAGGTCTTTGGTTGATTACCTCCCATCCACCCATCCACCCCCGCCTTCCCTCTGAGATTCTGCACTCTGTTCCATGCTTCCATGTCTCTGGATCCACTCTGTTCATCAGTTTATTTTGTTACTTAGATTCCACATATGAGTAAAGCCAAAAAAATCTTAACTAGCTGGTCCTTGAGGAAAAATAGGCCAACCCTTGAGATAGATCCACCGCACCTCGTCTGCCCTGACTTTCAGGGTCCCTCCAAGACAGCCACTCTTTTGACCTTTGTTACTGTAGATAGTTCTGCTCGTTCTAAACTTTATACAGTTTTATTCAATCTACACTGGATGTGGGAACCTTCCACGGTATGTGGCACTGTCACTCTAGAGCAGTGGTTCTCAACCTTGGCTGCACATTAGAATCACCTGGGTATCTTTTTAAAATCCTGATTTCTGGGCCTCATCCTCTGGAAATTCTGTTTCTTTGTGGCCACAACATCCATAACAAAGAAACAGAATTTCCGGAGGATGAGGCCCAGAAATCAGGATTTTAAAAAGAGTCCCAGGTGATTCTAATGTGCAGCCAAGGTTGAGAACCACTGCTCTAGAGCATCTCCCCTCATGGGACTCAGTGACAGTCAAGGCCTCCTCCGCTCTGTCCCACAGGAGGGGCTGGCTCCTCCCACTGACAGAGGTGCTCCCTCCTGCTGCCTCCCATAGGCCCCTGGGCGCTCTGGACCTCTCTCTGCAGTGGTGCATCCTCTCTCTCTCATCTATTTCTGAACCATAAATAACACTAAAAAGCTGGTTAGAGCTAGGAACCCTGTTCTCAGATAAATGTGGTTGGTGAAATGCTCAGCTAGATAGTATAACTTGTTGGTTTTTTCCTACCTGTGTCAGTGGGAGGGATGTCAGAAGCCCACCTTGATTCAGAAGCTTTGGCTCTATTAGAAAAGGAAGGGGTGGGAGAGAGATTACCTGCTATCATTTAGCTTCACCTCAAAGGGCAGATGCAGGACATGTACTCCTGTGGTGGGGACAAAGGGCTGGGGCTGGATGCTTTATATTGAGGGCCTCGTCCAAGGTCATGTGCTCTGGAACACATAAGGACAGCGCACTGACCTGGCCCCCTCATTGCCGCAGAGCCGGAAGCGTGAGCCTGGCTCAGGTCCCCCACCAGGACACACAGGTGTCATTACAGCAGGAGGAGGATGGCCGGTGGCTGACGGTGGGGACCGGCTTCCGCCCAGTCTGCATGGCGGCAGGACGGGCAGCAGCCACTGGTCAGTTCCCAGAGTTTTCCTGGCCTGCCAGCAGGAGCTGGACTCAGCCCTGTAGGACGGGGCACCTCAGGCTTTGTGGGTTACTCAGGGGTAAGGGAGCCTTAAGAGGGTGCAGTAAAACTTCAATGAAGGAGGTAACAGAGCAGTTCATCGGTAAATAAAAGATCAGATCATGCTTACAACTCAAATTAGTGAAGCTGTTCATACCATTTAACACACACAAACCCCAAATTTCACACAGAATCTAAATGGGTTTGTGGACTCCAGGCTGTCTCAGTTCCAGTCCGGTCCTCTCTGCCTCAGCTCCCACTGAGAGCCCGCAGAGCCTGGCTGTGCTTAGGTCAAGTTCCCAAGAGAACGTTATTGGCCACGTTAATGTCTTTAATTAGCCTCACAAATCACAGTCTCAGCCGCTCCCTGGAGCATTGTCCTTCCTTCAGGCTCTCAGCCCTGGTTTCACCAAGCGATGGGTGGGGAAAGGGGTGAAGCAGTGGAGCTGGGTGTGGGCAGCTCCCCTTAGAAGCAGGGGTGAGCAGGCACACTGTGACCCTCACATCCAGTCCGGGAGCCTTGGGGATGATTGATGGACTCTGCTTAGTGAACGCAATGCTGGAACCAAGTGTAGTCAACAAATGAACTCAGCTGTGAGGATGAGGATGAGGATGAGGAAGAGGATGAGGAGGAGGAGGAGGAGGAAGATTATTACTCCAGATGTGAGTCGACCCCCAGAGTCACTTCCATCTGGAGGACTCTTTGCTGCTCTTTCTCTCAGGGAGCTGATGGTGTTGGCAAGTGTCCAGAGTGGATGTTCAATGAACACAGTTGAGAGGCTTGTGAAATATGGGCATTTGGTGAGGGCCCCATTTAAAGAAATCAGAGGAGAAATTAAAAGAGCCCCTTAAGTCATTAAAATGCAGGTAGGTTTTGCGGGGTTTTAAAAAAATGAATTGTTTTAATAAATACCTAATTGAAGACGAGGTAAAGAAATTGCAGAGCCATCGGAACAGAAATATTATCTAAATGATTATGAAAGTTGTTCCTTTCATCTCATAAATTTAAGTAATTAAAGTAACGCCGCAGTTTCCTCTTGCATGGCGGCGACATGACAGCCCAGAACTTCTACCCCACTGCTGGCTAATTAGATGGCGTGTGACTCTCTTTCTTATTTTCTATGTTCTTTTGAGTTCTGTACTCAAAACTTCCCCCCTTCCTCTTTCAAAACCTGATGTCTAAGTAGTTATAAATAGACCTCCTGAGTCAGAACTTGAAATGATTTCACTCTATTCTCTTTTCATCCCAAATAAGTTAGGCTTTAGTAACAATTAAAAGAGAGTTCACAAAAGAAGACGGAACCTGATTCTGGAGAGGGCACAGGGAGGTCTGCTTCACTCAGGTCTCAACTAAGAGGGACCTAGACTGGTTCCATGATGAAAGAGAAGTCCAGGCATCTGGGGATTTTATTTGTGTTCTCTTGCTTTGGGGAGTTCCTTTTAGAGAAATACAATTTTCTTCCAAAGACGGCAAGATGTTGTAGAAGTTCAATGATCATCTCTACTTGAGCCCACCGCCCATGTCATTTATCCCATCTCAGTCCTGGTTGGGATCTGTGGCATGAAGGGCCTACACGGATCCATCCATCCATCCTCTGGTTCATTAGTCCTGCTAGCATTCCCTGAGTGCCTGGAGCATTCAGGCACCCATGAATAAAAGATAGTGTTTGGCTTCAAAGAACTCACTAGCCTTCCAGAGAACACTGCACAGAGGTTAAAAGCCCAGATTCTGCAATTAGGTGGCCTAACCCAGCCCCCTCTTCTTGCAATCTGTGGACACCTAAATAAGTTCCTTTACCTCTCTAAACTGTTTCTTTATATTTAAAACTAGAGGCCTGGTGCACGTTATTCGTGCACGGGAGTTGGGGTGGGGTGGGGGGTGGTCTAAGTCAGACATCTCTGAGGGGTCCTTAAGCACTGCTGCGGAGGCAGGAGAGGCTCCCGCCCCGCTGCGCTCACCAGCCTTGAACCTGGCTTCTGGCTGAGCGGTGCTCCCCCTGTGGGAGTGCACTGACCACCAGGGGCAGCTGCTGCATCGAGCATCTGCCCCCTGGTGGTCAGTGTGCATCATATCAAGCGGTCGTTGGGTCGATTTGAATATTAGCCTTTTATTATATAGGATAGGATTATATTAATATAATATCATAAGATAGCTGTAAAGGTTAAACAGAGCGATAACTTATAAAACACATTGCCCAGCAGAACATCCATATTAGCTGCCCAACTGTTATTGTTAAATGTGTTTAAATTGATCCATCATAGCTATGTAAGTAATGCTTGAGGAGCACTGGGAAGGGAGGCTTTCATTCTTTCTGGGATGGACAAAGGAGAGCTGGTGGAATTTCAGAGGAGGTGATACTGAGTTGGGTTTTGTAGGATGAGTAGGAGTTTATAACACAGAGAGGAAGATAGGATAATGAGGGCAGAGAGGGCCAAATGTGAAAAGTAATATTTTAAGGCTAAACCATTGGTACATACAGGAAACCACAGAGATAAGTCTAGAAAGGAATCCAGAACTACTTTATAAGCAGCATATTAGTCAGAGGCTTTTAGTTGCTAATAACAGAAAACCCAGCTTAAACTGGCCCAAACAATAAAAATGGTTTAGTGTTTTTTGGCATAAGTCTGCTTATAGCTTTAAAAAATAAATGAATACCTGCATGGTCAGGTTTAACACTGGTGAAATCCCATGACTCAGTCATGTTCCCAAGGCGCTGGTTTCTTTACCTTTCTACTCTTCACTCTTTTCTTTTATCTCATTCATCCTAATACTGTGCCTCTCACAGTCCCAGAGTAGCTGCCAACTGCCCAGATTACATGCTTCCCAAGAAACATCCAGGGAAGCAAGGAAGCCTGTTCCTGAGGCCATTGGACAAGAGTCCTGGGCTTTTTGGTGACCAGCCCACTCCTGAACCAATCTCTGGAGCTAGAGAAAGACATGGGCCAATTGAATTAGGTCTGGAACATCTCAGCCAATCAGTGACTAACAGGCACAGGGTTATCCTCTTGGCTTAGGCCAATCAGAGCCACCTTTGAAACTGGACATTCAATCTTCGTAACCCATGGGGATGTTACAAAAATGAGAGAGGACTGGGATGGATGGAGAAAGGCTGGCCTCATGGTTCACCCCAGAACACTGGTAGGCCATACTTTAGGGTTTGGAATTTAAATTGTGGACAAGAAGACCCTTATAGGCAAGGAGCCACATCTAGAAATAACTCTGGAGGCAGTTTGGAGACAGATAGGGGCAAGGAGGCCACATCACACCTAGTTCATCACTTGGGTTCCCTGTAGAGCAAATAACCTAACTCTCCTGAGCACATGCCACGCCCCTCGAAAACCTTACTGCTCAGGTGGAATTTCAACCCAGAGTGTGTAACTGCTCACAGCTCCTAAGCTGCCCACAGTAAGGATCTCTGGTGATCAGGATGACATACTTTGTCACGCTCACAACAGTGAAGATTTGAGGACTATCCAGATCCTCTGAGGTCACGGGCAGAAGGCACATGGTCACAGATAGAGGCTACTGGCATTTATTCACTCCCTTGGTAAAGAAAACGATTCAGGGTTCCTCACTGCTCCCCTAATCTTGGAGTGACCCCAGAAGTCCTCTACTTGATTCTCACCATCGTGCCATTTAACTAGTATTTCAACAATATGCAGAGAATGAGCTTTCTCACTTAAGAAAAGCAAAACAACTTTGAGGATTTGGATTTTTCTACCCATTCTACTCAGGGCTGAAATGATGTATTCAGGGTAACATGTTTCCAGAGAAGTTGGACAAACTCACATTTTTAAAATAGACCATTTTGCTACTGTGCTGTGCTCACAGCAGTGCTTCCTCGGTGTGTTTCAAATGATGGCCTTGCCACCACCCCCAGAGCCCTGACGAGAAAGCCTGGGAGATGAACGAGCTCCATGCTCCACAGCACGGGGAGAGGGTTCCTCCCAGAGAAGGATGTTCAAAGGGGAGGGGGTTCACACATCGTTTTTCCTCCGTGTACTACTAGCACCAGGGAGAAGATGGCTTAAAGTGCTATGATTTGTGATCAGGAAATGAATATGTATTTTATTGCCATATTCATTATGTAGAGTACAACGAGTTTGCTTAAAGCAATCCCTATATCATTGGATATGAATGTTATATTGTATTTTGCAATGCACAACTTCTTGAAGAAACATTTTACAAAAAGATTAATAATGGGGAGTTTTAATGTATGCTTCCAGCGCTCATTGATGAAACCAGTCTATTTCCATCTTTCTGCCTGGAGCCAGTTTGACACTGGGATGACATGTTGATGACAGTGCTTCACAAAAGAAGACTTTGTGCTCTGTTATAGCTCTACTCTGGCTGAAGTAAGGAGCCTACAATTGAATGAGAGAACGCAGGGAAAGCAGCAATAAGCTGAAGGCAACACTTTGTAGCAGGATAATGGAAGGGAAGTGTGGATACTAAAATGGCATTATCTTTAGAATGAAATGATTAAGTGAATTAGATGTATCCCCAGGTAGGTGCAAATCAGGAAACACAGGTAATGAATTTTCCCACCAAAAATGTGTATGAGGCATCATCCAAAACTTTCCACTCACAGCATCTGTCCTGCCTCAACTTCCTTCTTTTGCTGAAACTAACCTGTCCACAGTCCCAGCTAAGGTAAGCAGCACAGCCCCTGGGTACCACTCTGAGAAGAGAGGTGGCCACTGGCCCAAGGCTGGCCAGAGACTGTCTAAGTGGCCCAGTACAAAGGGATCGGCCCATTAGCCAAAAGACTGTCTCTGTCCTCAACAGAAACAGAAACTCCCAGAGGCCTGGAGAGTTAGGTGGTAAATGGAGGGGGAGCAGCTGGTCCCTCAGCAGCAAGAAACATTTTACAAAAAGATTAATAATGGGGAGTTTTAATGTATGCTTCCAGCGCTCATTGATGAAACCAGTCTATTTCCATCTTTCTGCCTGGAGCCAGTTTGACACTGGGATGACATGTTGATGACAGTGCTTCACAAAAGAAGACTTTGTGCTCTGTTATAGCTCTACTCTGGCTGAAGTAAGGAGCCTACAATTGAATGAGAGAACGCAGGGAAAGCAGCAATAAGCTGAAGGCAACACTTTGTAGCAGGATAATGGAAGGGAAGTGTGGATACTAAAATGGCATTATCTTTAGAATGAAATGATTAAGTGAATTAGATGTATCCCCAGGTAGGTGCAAATCAGGAAACACAGGAAATGAATTTTCCCACCAAAAATGTGTATGAGGCATCATCCAAAACTTTCCACTCACAGCATCTGTCCTGCCTCAACTTCCTTCTTTTGCTGAAACTACCCTGTCCACAGTCTCAGCTAAGGTAAGCAGCACAGCCCCTGGGTACCACTTTGAGAAGAGAGGTGGCCACTGGCCCAAGACTGTCTAAGTGGCCCAGTACAAAGGGATCTGCCCATTAGCCAAAAGACTGTCTCTGTCCTCAACAGAAACAGAAACTCCCAGAGGCCTGGAGAGTTAGGTGGTAAATGGAGGGGGAGCAGCTGGTCCCTCAGCAGCGGAATGCCAGACTCATTGGTAGATGAGAGGAAGGTATCAAGGAGTCCCAGGTAAGAGAGTAAATAATGCCATCTAGACTAGGAGAAAGGGTCAGGACGGCTCCTTGGGATGAGGCATTTGAGTGAGGCTTGGAGATGACTGAAGTTCACTAGGCAGACAAAGGAGCAGGGTCAGACCCCTGGGAACAGCATTCAAGGCAGCATGTCAGACATGAGCAAAGCCCTGGAGGTGGCACAGGTTCTGCATCGCAATGGAAGGCCTGGGTCGCTCCAGGGGAGGGTAGAGGAGTGATGGGGTGACAAAGCTGAGCCACAAAGAGCACACAGCAGGGAAGGAACATATTCTTATCTGGGTTTCAGAGCATTATTTTGGCAGCTGGAGGGAGGGGCAGAGAATGGAGGCAGGGAACCCAGAGGGGACTTGGTGCTGAGAGCTGGATGAACACCCTGAGGTGGGAGAGTGGAGGGGGAAGAGCTGAGAGCGGAGAAAGTCTGCAGCTTCCTGAGCAGGACGAGCAGGAGCAGCTCTTGAGAGCTGACAGTGTGCATGTCTCCCAGCTCGAGTTCTGTGCTTTATGCTGGAAGCTTGAACTCAACCATGATGGGAGTATTTAAACCACAGAAGTTGAATAGCTTGCCCCTGTCACAGAGCCAGGTTTGGAGGGGGATTTGAACTCAATCTGTATAACCCCAGGACCCACTCTTCTAGCTACTACACAATAAGGCTTTTATTCCAAACAAAGTAAAGTGGGGTTCTCAGAGAATACATGTGAACACCCACTCTGGGTACAAAGGCATGTGAAGAATCTACACTAATAAAAGAGAAACATGGTAATTGGCGTACGACCGCTACCCTTTTCATTGGCTAATCAGTGAGTATATGCAAATTAACTGTCAGCCAAGATGGCGGCCGGCAGCCAGGCACTGAAGCGAGCAGGGAGGCTTGCTTGCTGCAGACTCCAACATTCC